>NW_016808089.1:95450-106027 GCF_001698545.2 Rhinopithecus bieti
GGCGGCGGCGTGCGTGCCAGGGGCTGGGGGCTCCGCCGCCTCTCCTGCGGCTCACCGAGCTCCGCGCTTCCCTCTCTCTAGGGCAGGCGGCTTCTCAGAGGTAAGCCGGGCCGCCGGGCTGGGCGCCTGGCTGGGCGGCGGGGCCGAGGACTCCCGTGGAGCGGGCGTGGGGAGTGGGCGACCGCTGGGCGGGCCGGAGGGTTCTGGGGAGTCTTGTTTTCTGTTGGAAAGCTGCTCTGCTGGGGGCGAGGGGCCGCCCGCCTGCCCGCCAGCGCTCTGGTTCGCTCGCCAGCGCGCCCCCCTGCCGGCCAGCAGGGCCGGGCGCCCGCTTCTCCCGGGGAGACGGCAGCACCTTTTCTCCCAGCGCCCGCGCTTTCTCCAGCTTGGCTTCCACCGACTTTGCTAATCGCCCGGACCGCATCTGGACGCTCTGGCTCCGGAGCTGCACAAAGCTCAGATTTCCTTCGGGGAATGAGGCAAGAGGGGCTTTTCGGGCCGAGTTCAGTGGAATTGCGGGATGGAAGTTAGCGAATTTGGGCAACTTGCCTCTACTGCCCAGTCGACCTCAGCCCTCCCCTCCCCCGACACACGCCCACACACACACACCCACGCGCACACCCCTCTCCCTATAAACGCGGGCTGGCGAGCAGCGCGCCGAGTCCCTGCTTCGCAGAGCACCGGACTTGGAGTCAGAGAGACCTGGCTGCGAATCCCGACTCCGCCACTTTCTAGCGCTGTGACCTTGGGCAAGTTACCGCACCTCTCCGAGCCTTTCTCACTCTTCTCCTAGCGGGGTTTTAGCACTGACCGCAGGCGGCTTGGCTAGGGGGTAGGCTCAGCCTGCGGCCGCGTCGGATGCTCAGCGGGCGCTCAGTAAGTGTTGATGAGGCGCGGGAGTGGCCGCCGCCGGCGTCGGAGTGCAGACTCGCCGCGGAGGCCGACACCCCGCGCCCCTTCCCGCCTGTCCATGCTGTTTCTACGATCAGTTCCTGATACAGCACTTGCGGGAACGGACGCTCAGGGCCCCGGTGGCCCGGGTGCTTGCGCCCGCGGTGCAAGGGATGCTCCCGGCCGCCCCCGGTTCCGCGGCTCCATCTGGGATGCGGCGAGGAGGGCAGCCGAGCTGTCCGCAAACAACGGGCCTTTAGTTTTCAGGTGGCGAAACTGACTGGTCTGGTTAGAGCGCGTCCAAGCCAAGCCGCAGTGCTGTTTGGATTTTTAAATTTCTCCTTCTGAGTGAGAAAATAGCAATCGAGATGGAACCATCCGGTTGGTGCCATTTTAACTTTTGGTCCCCCAACAGGTTAAAGATGAGGACCCCACCTGCCTCTCTCTTCTCTCCTTCCTCTCTCCTTCCCACCCCTGGCTAGGCGGGAGGGGGCTGCTCGCCCAAGGGAAGGCCTGAAGCGAAGAGCGGGCGGCGGGACTGGGAACTGGTGGCCGGGGGGCCGCGAGGCATCAGCCGGCGAGGAGGCACTTGTTGCTCTAGGTTTCCCAGCCGCTTCTCGCAGCCGTTTCGCTGTGGTCAGCTCGCGGCTTGGAGAGCGGACTGGGACGTTTCTGCATTGCCAAGTTTTGCCCAGGAACAGGCTAGAGGGTGGTGGAGGAGGGCAGAAAACCGGGGAAGCAGAGCCAGGGATGCCGATGAAAATGCGATTGCTTCTTCAGACGCATTCAACAACACTTACTGAGCGCCTGTGGAGCACAGACCCAGCCTGGGGTCAGGGTGGGTGGTGGGTCAGTGATGGAAGGCAGAAGATCTGAATGGACACAGGGTCTCTTCTGGGGGAGCTCCCAGACTGAAGAGGGAGGCGCGGTAAAATGGTCTTCCCCCACGAACTGATATCAGAATAGAGGTAGTTTTTTTTGCTCGTTCTCTCTTGAATATTTTAATGTTTCTCTTTTGGTTTTGCTGTTGTTGCTGCTGCTCCTGTTGTTTTTTTCTTCGCTTTGTACATTCGGGTACCAGGCGGCAAAAAGGAGGGTGAAGGCTGGATAGGAACGGGAAAAGATGGACAGGGCCCCAGACGTTTTCTTAGGACAGGAAAATTGTCTGATACTGATCGTGCTAGGGCTCTTGAAGACGACATGTGTTACACTCCTTGTCGGTGATCACTTGCTTTTGAAATATTTTTCTACGGTTGCCTCAGAGAAGGAGCAGGGCTTCAATCAAGTGATGATGCGGGACCCAACAGCTGATATTTTTTCCTCATGTTTTTAAAAAAAATGTTTACCTTTTTCTCTATTTTTTCCCTCTCCCCCCACCCGCATCCACCCAAGTAAGCAATGCAAAGATGATACAGAGAGGTAGTAAGTGGCCACTTTCTAGAAGTGTCTAAGCAGATTCTTAATGACCGCTGTGGAGTGGAGAGTGTCATGGAGAATTCTAGCCTCCTTGGAAAGATTAGAGACTCTTTTTAAGGTCCTCAAGATTCTCTGGACCAAGAGGTATTTATAAATATGAAATTCTACATCTCTAATTGATCATGAAGGCTCGAATATATGGGGCTTTTTTTTTAAAAAAAAAAAAAAAAAAAGAGATAGGGTCCCGTTATATTGCCCAGCCTGGTATCAAACTCTGGGACTCAGGTGATCCTCCCATCTCAGCTTCCTGAGTAGCTGAGACTACAGGAGGGTGCTACTGTGCCTGGCTATGGGACATTTTTTCTTCTTTGTAAACAGGCCTCTAGGAAAATAAGTTGAGATTTTCAGAGGTTTGTTTATTTTCTGGTTTGGAGGTATTCTTTTGCCCTCATTCCCTTATCCTTTGGCACTTGAGCCAGGAAATCACTTCTTTGGAAGCCTTTTGAGTCCAACTAGGTATGGTGACTTAGCCAGTGGTCAGGTGAGGCATATGGGCATAGGGGTGCTAGATTCTGCTCCCAGAACCGCTGCTGCCTGACTAAAAAGCCATTGAATCTCCATGCCTCACTTGTCACTATAGATGGGAATGGCTGGACTCAGGTTTCTGGGGTAGGCATCCTAGGAAAGCCCAACGCTGGGGCTGTCTTGGAGGGGGCTTGAGACGTGGAGGAAAGTGAGACATTCCTAGCTTCTCTGGCTCCAGCTGCCTCAGAGCCCCCAGACCACCCTAATCAGCCTGGCTTCTCACAGGCATGCCCAAGGCCATGCTTTGGAACACCATGACATTTGCACTGGGGACTTGTTCCTTCCCTGTGCTGCAACCTCTAGCTTTCTAGGTCTTCCTTGCCCTGACTTCTTCCCACATTCTCGCAGTCCCAGTGGAGGCCCCTACTCTCCAGTCTGGATGCTAGTAGCCCATTGAGACAATATGTTGTCTACTCAGGGACATTCCTGTCCTCCAAACCAGGAACAGTGCCACCCTCACCCCCACACATACAACTTGGGACTGTGAAATCACTTGCATGAGGAAGCAGTGTGTCCCATCTTGGTGATATGGGTAGGTGGCTGCCTGGGCAGTACCTGGCCAATTCAAGCACCTTTCCTGCCTCAGGCAAAAGTTCCAGCTTGATCTCCTCCCTGTGCTCGGGTCATCTCTGGTCCTGGCTCTAACCCAGTCACCATCCTTGCCTCGTAGCTGCGTGGCATTGCCCTGCTTCGGGCTTTGCTAGTGCTTTGTTGGTCACTGAAGCCTTTTGCCCTTAACCACCGCTTCTTCCTCACTTGCAGCACAACAGCTCCAGCTGGCAGCGTCACTTCCCACCAGTTTATCCAACTTCTGCCAAGGCTCTGAAATGCCAACAACGTCGAGGCCTGCACTTGATGTCAAGGGTGGCACCTCACCTGCGAAGGAGGTAATTTTTGCCATTTTGCAGATAAGGCAGGGAAAGACAAATTTTCCGGGGTCATGGGCCAGGCCCTCCTAGGTGCATTACCCAGTGTCCTTGAGCAGAGAGGAGACAACAGGGCTATCTCTGGAGAGAATGAGAACAGCTTCTGCCTAAATGTGGTCAGATTGAACCCACTGGGGTGTTGAAAGATGGCAGAGAAGGGAGCAGAGAAATCGAGTTGGAGCAAAACCACTCTGTTGAAGAGACTAAAGTGAGTCTGAGAAGAGGGACAGGAGGTGCCCTTTTTAGGATGGTGAGGTGGAGGCTATGGGGAAGGAGCTGAAAGCAGTGAACCCACTTAGGACAGCAGGTGCTCCCGCACTAGAACTGGGGTCTGGCCTCAGTGCTCAGAGCCATGGCAGCAAAAGGATGCTTGAGGTGGGAGCCTAATTTTCAAGGGGGTATTCTTGCTACCTCTCCACCTCTAGCCCTAAATGAAGTACAGGTAGGAACCCTCTAAATCTGCTGAATGGTGAAGGATAAGCCAGGAGCAGGGTTACTATGGTGTGCTTTTCTCTGTCTTCTAGGATGCCAACCAAGAGATGAGCTCCGTGGCCTACTCCAACCTTGCGGTGAAAGATCGCAAAGCAGTGGCCATTCTGCACTACCCTGGGGTAGCCTCAAATGGAACCAAGGCCAGTGGGGCTCCCACTAGTTCCTCAGGATCTCCAATAGGCTCTCCTACCGCCACCCCTCCCACTAAACCCCCATCCTTCAACCTGCACCCCACCCCTCACTTGCTGGCTAGTATGCAGCTGCAGAAACTTAACAGCCAGTATCAGGGTATGGCTGCCGCCACTCCGGGCCAACCCGGGGAGGCAGGGCCCCTGCAAAACTGGGACTTTGGGGCCCAGGCGGGAGGGGCGGAATCACTCTCTCCTTCTGCTGGTGCCCAGAGCCCTGCTATCATCGATTCGGACCCAGTGGATGAGGAGGTGCTGATGTCGCTGGTGGTGGAACTGGGGTTGGACCGAGCCAATGAGCTTCCAGAGCTGTGGCTGGGGCAGAATGAGTTTGACTTCACTGCGGACTTTCCATCTAGCTGCTGATGCCAAGTGTCCCTAAAGATGGAGGAATAAAGCCACCAATTCAGTTGTAAATAAAAATAAAGTTACTTACAAAGAGATGGACCAATTAGAGGTGTTCTTCATTGAGATCTAATGATGTGTAGTATGGTCTGATGTCCCTTTAGCAATTCTGAGGCCCATGGCGGGGTTGTGGGTGGCTAGCTGGGAAGGAGCTGGATGGGATGGGAGGAGAAGGGAGGGTGAAGGAGGATGTTCACTGAATGCCTGCTGCCAGTACCACTGTGGCTATCTCCTCAGGAGTACCTGGTCTCATTGCCCTAAGACTCCAGGAACACATGGCATACAGGGGCTGGTTGGGGGCTTTCTTGGAAGAGAGACTGATCAGACCTTTGTGCAGCCTCCTTGTCACATGCACATCCAAGTCTAAAGGCACATCCCTGGCCACGTGGCACACACTTCACCAACTCTAAAAGCCACCCCCACCCACTCTCTAGCCCCAATCCAATTGACCCATTAAGGCCTTTCCTTTGCCCTCTTGCCCATGTGCAATAGACAGATAGGGCTGAAGAAGGATCCCTTGACCTAGGAGCTAATATTTCTCTGGAAAATTGCAAAAGCAACAGACTCCCATCATTAAACTGGGATTTGAGGTGCCTTCTCCAGTCCCCTCACATAGCTGCTCAGTCCTCCCAGCCTGGGACACTGAGCCGATCTTGCGTGTCCCTAACTCCTACCTTCCTGGCCCACCCTGTTTGAGCTTGCCTCTCCATCTTAGAGATACACATCAGGGCTAGGCTTGACAAGTTCAACATTTGGCAATCTATCCCTTGCCCTTCGATTAACTGCTGAGGTAGCAGTGGCTTCAGAAGCATGCCAAGTGACAAGGCAGTGGCACTGCACTGGATCCTGGCCTTGTGATACGCTGATAAAGCCTTGTCCTCATGTTGATACAACCCAATGTCCTGGACACTCTGTCCATGTTTCGGACTCCCAGACAGACTTCTTCCTTGAACGCTGAACACGACTGTAATCAGCCTCTCAGGACTAGCATCAGCCCTGCCCCCTAGCAAGCACTTTTAAAAGAGTGTGCTAGCAGGGGCGTTGATTGGATTCAGCACTCCCTGAGCACCTGCTCTGGGCCAGGCACTTTGCTAGACACTGGGAGCATGAATTAGATGAAGTTTACCTTTGAGGGAGTTCCCCATCTCAGAAGGAGAAAGACAGGCACAAAGAAATTATAATAAAACAGCATTTCCTAGAACACAGGGGGAAGGTGCTATTCGATCCCAGAAAAGGAAACAGCTCCATCTGTCTGGGAAGTCTGGGGAAGGCTCCTTGTATTGAACTGGCTTATTTGTTTTCATATTTCACAAGTAATAAATCCATGATCCAATCTCCTTGTAAAAAGTAGAAGCTTTGCAGATGAGGCTAAAGTACCCTTTGACCAAATCTCTCCCTCAATCCTGAATGCCTCTGGTTCTCCACAGAGGTAGCAACTGTTTATCTGTTTGTGGTGCATCCTTGCTGGCCTTGCTCTCTGTCCTTACATAAAGGTATATCCACCCAAAGAAAGTTTTGGCTTTTGAAATAAGACTTGAATCAGCCAAGGGAAGAATGAGTGAGGGGAACAGCTATTAAACAGGCACAGGCGCATGAGAGGGGCTACAGTGGCTGAAACCAGGAGTTCAGCACGCAGGCTATGTCACAAGGCTGGTAGAGGGGACAGGAAGAGATGAGGTTGCAGAAGCTCATAAAAGGCAGAGCCCATAGGACCTTCTGGAAACATGCCTTCACCTTAGTGCCACCAGTCCTGTGGCTCTGGAAGAATCTCTGGAGGTTTGTGGGAAAGCAAATAGTTAAGCAACTTTTAACATCTCGTTTTTTTGTTTGTTTGTTTTTTGTTTTGTTTTTTTTGAGACAGAGTCTCGCTCTATAACCCAGGCTGGAGTGCAGTGGCGAGATCTCGGCTCACTGCAAGCTCCACCTCCCGGGTTCACACCATTCTCCTGCCTCAGCCTCCCGAGTAGCTGGGACTACAGGCACCGCCACCACGCCCGGCTAATTTTTTTTGTATTTTTAGTAGAGATGGGGTTTCACCGCGTTAGCCAGGATGGTCTCGATCTCCTGACCTAGTGATCCGCCCGCCTCGGCCTCCCAAAGTGCTGGGATTACAGGCGTGAGCCACCGCGCCTGGCTAACATCTCGTTTTTAAGATGATTTCAATAAAGGTGGATGGTTAGATTCATTTAAGGCTTGGAACAGGGAGATATGGGGTTTTGAGGGGGCTGATGAGGCAGGGGTAGGAAAACGGAGAGGGAAGAAAGGAAGCCTGGAAGAAGATAGGGAGAGCAGACGAGGCTTGAGAGTCTCAGGTCTGTGAGGAGAACACAGGAACTGGATTGGGGGAGTTAGGAAGGGAGAAGAAGAAGGGACCTGAGCTCCCAGGTCACAGGATCCTTCTTCGGCCCTATCTATATATTGCACATGGGCAAGACTGGGGGAGCTAGGAAGGGAGGTGAAGGAGGGTCTCAGAATCTGCACAGCTCCTAGCAACACAAGGGCAGTGTGGACACAGGCATGGCAGCTGAAGCAGAATGACAGGATGTAGATGGAGCCGAACTCTGAATGGCTGGAGGGTCCCGGGGTCCCTCCCCTGCTTGGGCCTTCAAAAAACACAATTCTGGCCAAACTAAACAGGTCAGCAGGCTGCATTCAGCGCCTGGTCCCCAGCTTGACACCCCTAATCTCTATGAGTATAAGCTCTGGAACCCCCAGTATGGCAGTAGTCCTTGGGGTGGGGAGAAGCTTGAGCCAGGGGCCAGTGCCTTCAGGAGGGGGATGGGCTGCTTTGGAATCATGGGGGTGATAGGAGTGTGGCTGGGAGGCAGGTGATGGTGGGGAATGGCCTGAGCATCTCTAGTATATTAACCAGAGTCTCCAGAGAAACAGAACAAATAGGATAGAGACATCCAGATATACATGTGTTGGCTCACAAGATTATAGAGGCCGAGAAGTCCCACAGTCTGCTGTCTGCAAGCTGGAGAATGAGGCAAGCCAGTGGTGTAATTTGTCGGAGTCTGAAGGCCTGAAAAGGTGGAGGATAGTGATAGTGTAAGCCTTGGTCTGAGTCTGAAGACTTGAGAAACAGGAGCACAGAGGTCCAATGACACGAGAAGATGATGTCCCAGCTTAGACAGAAACAAATTCACCCTTATTCTGTCTTTTTGTTCTACTTGGGCCCTCAACAGATCAGATGATGCCTACCCACATTGCTGAGGGCAATCTTCTGTCCTCAGTCTACCCATTCACATGCTCATCTCTTCTGGAAACACCCTCTCAGACACACACAGAAATGTCTGACCAGCAATCGATATCCTTAGCCCAGTCGAACTGACATATAAAATTACCCATGAAACCTAGAGAAGGTGCTTCTGAATGAGGAGAGAAAGCAGGAACTTTGGCAAGGCAATCCTGCCTCCTGGTGCCAGTGGCCAGAAATGTGGCCAACTGAGCAACCTCTTCTCCAGAGAGCTTGGAGGGATAAGGCATGGGACATCCTGAAGGGAGAGTCAAGGCCCTGCACAGGGGAAGACGAGGACGGCATGGGTCAGTAATTGTTTATTGCTAGAGAAGGAAAGGGAGTAAGAGAGCTCCACAAGGCACAGTGGAGGAAAGGCAGGCAAGTCTCAGTCTCTGACATAGAGGTCATGTTCAGACCTCTAAAGGCACAACCAGACACATTCATTCATTAGGTTACTAGAAGATTTCTGAAGCCAACTCCAAGTCCTGGCCTGGAATAGGCCCTGGGGGCTAGGAGGCAAGGTACCCAGATGTACACAAGTAAAGAACACTGTCTACCCACAAGGAGCTTGCTGCTCAGAACAAATCTGTAGCCAAGAGCACCTCCTAGAGCCCAGGAGCAGTGCTGCTCCCTAGGGACAAACTATAGAGAGCACTCTGCTCCTGCATTCCAGGAACTCATAGCTCAGTGGTGGAGATAGCCACAGCCTTGAAAGATGAACTATATTTCCATCAAGCAGCAAGGCTGGTGGGGGCTTGAGTGGATGGCATGGACTCCAGGCTGAGGGGGCAACTGGTGCACAAATACAAAGATAAAATCGGGGCACGATGTAAACCAGAACAAATGCGGCATGATGTAAACAAGAACAAAATGTTAGAAAACCCAAGGCTTTCTCAAGGATGTCCTGCAGCTTGACTTCCTCAAAGGGCAGAGGACCGAGAGGAGGTAGGGTAGAATCAGATCCTGCAGTTGTTAAGACTTTATTCCACAGGTGAGGGACAATCTCTCATTCCACAGGTGAGGGACAATCTCTCATTCCATAAATAAGGACTGAGCACCTACTTTGTGCCAGGAACAATGCTAAGCAATGGGAATATGTGGTAAGCACATTGTCCTTGCTCTCATGAAACTTCAAGCTTAGCAAGGAGATAACCAGTAGTCAAGTGATCATGCAGATAATTAAAATTACAAATCATGAGAAGTGATGGGAAGAAAAGGTACAGGGCACTATGAAAGGGTATAACGGGGGTTTAATCTCAATTGCAGTGTCAGAGAGGGCCTCTGAAGGTTTTTAATGAAGAAGAGTTGTGGTCAGAGTTTGCATGAGGAAAATAAATCAGGCAACGATGTATATGACAAATTGGAATTATGGTGATTCTAGAAAGCTGTGACAGTGGTCCAGAAAGAATAAAGAAGATGGGAAATTAGTTTATGATAAAATGGTAACATTTCAATGGAGAGTTGTTGTTTAATGGGTATAGAGTTTCAATTCTGCAAGATGAAAGAGTTCTAGAAATCTGTTGCACAGCAATGTGAATATACTTAACACTACTAAACTGTACACATAAAAATGATTAAGATGGTAAATTTTATGTTGTGGTTTTAACCACAACTTAAAGTTAAAAAAAGACAAAACAAGAATTAGCATTCCAAAGCAGTGAGGAAATGATGGATTATTCTAAAAAGCTTTGGGAGAACTGGATACACTAACCCAAACTTACACCAAAATGAATTCCAGATAAGCAAAAGATTTAAAATAAAAAATGAAATCATGAAAGTAGTAGAAGACAAAATGGAGATTTTAAAAGAAAACTTTGAAATAGAGAGGTCATTCTAAGAATGGCACAAAATCCAGAAGCTATGGAAGAGGCTGATATATTTAACTGCATTAAAAAAAATAGGCCAGGCATGGTGGCTCACAATTGTAATCCTAACACCTTGGGAGGCCAAGGTGAAAGGATTGCTTGAGCCTGGGAGTTCAAGGCCAATCTAAGCACATAAGGAGATCCTATCTCTACAAAAAAATTAAAAATTAGCTGGGCATGGTGGTGCACACCTGTGGTACCAGCTACTTGAGAGGCTGAGGCAGGACGATCACTTGGACCTAGGAAGTTGAGGCTGCAGTGAGCCATGACCGCACCACTGCACTCCAGCCTTGGCAACAGAGTGAGACTTTGTCTCAAAACAAACAAACAAACAAACAAAAAACTGCAAGGCAAAAACATACCATAAACAAAGTCAAAGTCAAAGTCAAAAGGTAAACTGAGATAAAAAGGGAAAGTGTCTGCAATTCCTAGTGAATACAAAACAACTCTTACAAATCAATACATCAAAGACCCCAGCCCAATATGAAAATAGGCAAATGATATTAACAGTTCACAGAAAATGAAATACAGAAAAGAAATTAAAATGGTTTAAAACGGCCGGGCGCGGGGC
>NW_016808089.1:108268-111217 GCF_001698545.2 Rhinopithecus bieti
TGCAACCTCTGCCTCCCGGGTTCAAGCAATTCTCCTGTCTCAGCCTCCCGAGTAGCTGGGACTATAGATGCACGCCACCACGCCTGGCTAATTTTTGTATTTTTAGTAGAGACAGGGTTTCATCGTATTAGTCAGGCTGGTCTTGAACTCCTGACCTCAGGCGATCCACCCACCTCAGCCTCCCAGGTGCTGGGATTATAGGCATGAGCTACTGCACCTGGCGCAGAGTGAATTTAAAAAAGCATAACCCTGGCCGGACATGCTGGCTCACACCTGTAATCTCAGCACTTTGGGAGGTCGAGAGGGGTGGATCACATGAGGCCAGGAGTTTGAGACCAGCCTGCCCAACATGGCAAAACCCTGTCTCTACTAAAAATACAAAAATTATCTGGGCGTGGTTGCACACACCTGTATTACCAGTTACTCGGGTGCCTGAGGCAGGAGAATCACTTGAACCCAGAAGGCTGAGGTTGCAGTGAGCCAAGACTGCAGCACTGCACTCCAGCCTGGGTGGCAAAGTGAGAGTGTCTCCAAAAAAAAAAAAAAAAAGCACGACCCAGCTGGGTGTGGTGGTATGCATCTGTAATTCCAGCTGAGGAAGGAGGAGTTCAAGCCTAGCCTAGGTAACATAGTGAGACACCATCTCTGAAAAAAAAAAAAAAATCTAAAGAGCACAACTCAACTACATGCTGTCTACAGAAAATTCACTTCAAACATACCAACACAGGTAGGTTGAAAGCACAAGGATGGAAAATGATATATCATACAAACATTAATTTTAAAAAGCAGAAAGGGTTATATTAATATCAGATAAAGTAGACTTCAGAGCAAAGAAAGTTACTAAGGACAAAAGGGACATGTTTAAAGGATCAATCCATCAAAAAGACGTAGCAATCCTAAGTGTGTTTGCATCAAACAACAGAGCTTCAAAATACATGAAGCAAAAACCAAGAGAGCTGAACAACAAAATAAATAGATCCACAATTAGAGTTGGAGAGCTCAACATCCTCTCTCAGCAATTGGTAAAATGACTAGACAAATTCAGCAAGGATACAGAAGAATTCAACAAAACATCAACCAAGAGGATCTAATTGATATTTATAGAATACATCCAGCAACAGAAAATACACGTTCTTTCCAAGTATTCATGGAGCACTGACCAAGATGGATCATACACAGGTTTAAAAGCAAATCTTAATACATTTAAAAGAAGTGAAATCATACAGAATGTATTATCTGACTATAATAGAATCAAACTAGAAATCAATAACAAAGATAACAAAAAAGTCTTTAAAAACTTGAAAACAGAAGAGCATATTTCCAAATAATCCATGGATCAAAAGGAAGTCTCAAAGGAAATTTTTTAAAAATATATTGAACTGAATGAGAATGAAAATATGACATATCAAAACTTGTGGAATGCAGGTAAAGCAGAGAAGTTTATAGCACCAAATGCTTACATTTAGAAAACAGAAAAGGGACCAGGAGCAATGGCTCACCCCTGTAATCCCAGCACTTTGGGACTCAAAGACAGGAGGATCACTTGAGCCCAGGAGTTCGAGACAAGCGTAGGCAACATATCGAGACCCCATCTCTACAAAAAAACAAAAAGAAAACAAAAACCAGAAAAGTCCAATCAATTATCTAAATTATTATGTCAAAAAACAAGAAAAAAGTGCAAAATAAACCAAAACCAAGTAGAAAAGGGGGAAACAATAAAGATAAGAGCAGAAATAAATGAAATTGAAAGCAGGAAAACAGTAAAGAAAATCAATGAAGCAAAAAGCTGGTTCTTCAGAAAAAAAAGTCAATAAAACTGACAAACTTCTAGCAAGACTGACAGAAATAAAAAGAGAAAATACATATTACCAACATCAGAAATGAAAGAGAAGCTATCACTACAGATCCTACAGCTATCAAAGACATCATAAGGAAATGCCACAAACATCCCTGCATTAATAAATTCAACAACTTAAAAGAAATGAATCAATTTCTCAAAATCCAAAACTCTACCAAGATGAAATAGATAATCTGAATAATTCTACAACCATTAAATAAATTGGATTTGTATAATTAAAGAGCTTTCAGAAAAGAAATCTCTAGGCCAAAATTTTTTCACTGGGGAATTTTATGAAATATTCTAAGAAGGATTAGCACCAATTTTACACAAAAGAAGAAGGAATGCTTCCCAAGTATTACCCTGATATCAAAACCAGACAAAAACAACATACAAAAGAAGATAACTACAGCCCACTCTCTCTCCTGAATTTAGATGCAAAAAATCTAAACAAAATTTGATCAATTCCAATCCAACAATATATAAAAAGAATAATGTACCATGACCAGGTGGGGTTTATTCTACATATGCAGGGTTGGTTCAACATTCAAAACGAGGCCAGACATGGTAGCTCATGCCTGTAATCCCAGCATTTTAGGAGGCTAAGACCAGAAGATCACTTGAGGCCAGGAGTTTGAGACCAGCCTGGGGAACATGGTGAGACCTCGTCTCTATAACAAATCAGAAAAATTAGCCAGTCTTGGTGGTCTGGTGCCTGTAGTCCCAGCTACTTGGGAGGCTGAGATGGCAGGATCACTGGAGCCCAAGATTTTGAGGCTGCAGTAAGCTGTGGTTGTATCATTGCACTCCAGCCTGTGCACCAGAGGTGAGACCCTGTCTCAGAAAAAAAAAATTTCAAAACTCAATGGAAATAATTTACCATATCAGCAGGCTAAAGAAAAGAAACCACATGATTATATCAAGTAATGCAGAAAAAGCATTTGACAAAATTCAACACCAAATCATGATTAAAACTCTCAATAGGCCGGGTGTGGTGGCTCACACCTGTAATCCCAGCACTTTGGAAGCCTGAGGCGGGTGGATAACTTGAGGTCAGGAGTTCGAGACCAGTCTGGCCAACATGGTAAAACCCCATCTCTACCAAAAATACA
>NW_016808089.1:114202-117370 GCF_001698545.2 Rhinopithecus bieti
TTTGAGATGGAGTCTCACTCTGTCGCCCAGGTGGGAGTGCAGTGGTGCGATCTCGGCTCACTGCTAGCTCGGCCTCCCGGGTTCATGCCATTCTCCTGCCTCAGCCTCCTGAGTAGCTGGGACTACAGGCACCCGCCACCACACCCGGCTGATTTTTTTGTATTTTTAGTAGAGACGGGGTTTCACCATGTTAGCCAGGATGGTCTGGAGCTCCTGACCTCGTGATCCGCCCATCTCGGCCTTCCAAAGTGCTGGCGAGAGCCACCGCGTCCGGCCTATTAGATCATTTTCACGCTGCTAATAAAGGCATACCCAAGACTGGGAAGAAAAAGAGGTTTAATTGGACTTACAGTTACACATGGCTGGGGAGGCCTCAGATTCATGGCAGGAGGCAAAAGGCACTTCTTACATGGCGGCAGCAAGAGAAAATGAGGAAGAAGCAAAAGCAGAAACCCCTGATAAACCCATCAGATCTCCTGAGACTTACCCACTATCACGAGAATAGCACGGGAAAGACTGGCCCCCATGATTCAATTACCTCCCCCTGGGTTCCTCCCACAACATGTGAGAATTCTGGAAGATACAATTAAAGTTGAGATTTGGATGGGGACACAGCCAAGCCATATCAACGGAAGGCTAAATGGTTAAGAGCACAAATAAGCCCTGGAACTAGATTGGCTTCTAAACTCAGCTCCACCATGTGCTAGTGTGACTTTGGGTAAGTTGCTTAATCTCTCTGAGCCTTGATTTCCTCATGTGTAAAATGGTTTTCAAATTCATTTATCCAGTCAGTCAATAAACATTTAGTTCCAGGTGCCGAGGATAGCAGTGAACGAGACAGACGAAATCTTTTTTTTTTTTTTTTTTTTTTGAAATAGGGTCTTGCTGTGTCACCCAGGCTGGAGCAATCATGGCTCACTGCAACCGCAACCTCCCAGGCTCAAGGGATCCTCTCACTTTAGCCTCCAATGTAGCAGGGACTACAGGCACACATTGCCATGCCTGGTTAATTTTTTGTATTCTTAGTGGACATGAGGTTTCACCATGTTGCCAAGGCTGGTCTTGAACTCCTGAACTCAAACAATCCTCCTGCCTCAGCCTCCCAAAGTGCTGGATTACAGATGTGAGTCCTTGTGCCTGGCCCAAAATCTTTGCTCTCATAGAGCTGACATTCTAATGGGTAAGAGAGGCAATAAACAAAGATAGAATTTAACATATATCAGCAGAGATTGCAGTATGAGGAAAAGTAAAGCAAAGTGAGGTGAATGAGAAAGCATAGAAACTATTTAGCTAGGATGTAGTAAGAGTTCAAAAATATTAGTGTATCACTTCTTGGCCTTTTGGCTAAGATAAAGTACAAAAATATTAGTGTCATTACACATTGTTATAAATAACCACAAAAAAAATGCTGTTTTAAAAGATTAAATTGTTGGAGAGGGTGAAGGGAAATGAATACTCTCATATACCGATCGTGGCAGTGCAACTTATTACAGCCTCTTTAGAGGTCAATTTGACAGGTCCTTTTAAATTAAAAATGCCAGCTGGGCGTGGTGGCTCACACCTGTAATCCCAGCACTTTGGGAAGAGAGACAGGTGGATCACTTGCGGTTAGGAGTTCGAGATCAGTCTGGCCAACATGGCAAAACCTCGTCTCTACTAAAAATACAAAAATTAGCCAGGCATGGGGTGCATGCCTGTAATCCCAACTACTCAGGAGACTGAGGCACGAGAATTGCTTGAACCTGGGAGGTGGAGGTTGCAGTGATCTGAGATCACGCCACTGCACTCCAGCTTGGGCAACAGAGCAATACCCGGTCTCAAAAAAAAAAAAAAAAAAAAACTAAAATGCCTATGCCCTATAACCCAGCAGACTTCACTCTAGAGCCTATCTGGGTTCAAATCCTGACCTTGCTATTGACTAGCTGTGTGACCTCTGACAAGTTGCTTAACTTCTCTGTGCCTCAGTTTGCTCATCTGTCCTCAAGGACAAAACCATGAAGTTGCTGTGAAGATGAAATGAATGAACAGATGTAAAACATTTAGAAGCAGCACTTAGCATAAAAATGTTATAAATGTGTTTGCTGCATAAATCTCACTTTTCAGTATCTACCTAGAGAAACACCTGCACATGTACACCAAAAGTAGACTCAGATGTTTATCATTGTTTATAATAGTAGAAAAAAATGGAAATAACCTAGATATCCATCAATAAGGAGATGGGGCCAGGAGCGGTGGCTCACTCCTGTAATCCTAACACTGGGAGTCCAAAGCATGTGGGTTGCCTGAACTCAGGAGTTCAAGACCAGCCTGGGCAACATGGTGAAACCCCATCTCTACTAAAACACAAAAACTAGCCGGGAGCTACTCGAGAGGCTGAGGCAGGAGAATCGCTTGAACCCGGGAGGCAGAGGTTGCCATGAGCCAAGATTGCACCACTGCACTCCAGCCTAGGTGACAGAGCAAGACTCCGTCTCAAAAAAAAAACATGTTTTTAAAAAGGAGACGGTAAAACAAAGTAAGATATAGTGGTACTATGGAATACAGTACTACAAAACAGCTAAACAGAATTAAGTAGATCTCTATGTTTTGACATGGAAAGATCTCTGAGAGGTGTTACTATGTAACAAAAACATAGTTTCAGAATAACACATATGGGGTGATCCTATCTAAATAAAATGAAATGTACAATATTATATATATGGATACATATATTCATGCATAGAAAAAGATCTGGAAAGATTCACCTCATAGGGATGTTGTTAGAGTTGTTACCTGATAGGAAGTGTAGGAGAAAGCATGATTGGCTGTGAAAGTGGTCAAAAATGATTTTATATTTTACAAGAACATATTCATCTCCAACTTATGCGATTAAAATGAATTTTTCATATAATAAGGAAGTATCATTAAATGATCAGAAGTGAACTGCCTTTTCAACAACGATTCTAAAACAATTTGTTATCCGTAAATAATAAAACGAACCTCTATCCACACCTTGCATTATATACAAAAGTCAACACAAAAATGGATCATAGACCTAAATGTAAAATCTAGAATTACTAAATTTCCAGAAGAAATTATAGGAGATCTCTGTGACCTTAGATTATACAAAGATGTCTTCCATACCATACCAAAAGCAAAATCAATACTAGAAAAAATGGATAAATTGGA
>NW_016808089.1:117765-121557 GCF_001698545.2 Rhinopithecus bieti
AAAAAAAAAAAAAAAAAAAAAAAAAAAAAAAAAGACACTTAAAAAAATGAAAACAAACCACCACAGACTTGAAGAACATATTTGCAAATCACATGATACAGGATTTGCTTCCATGGTAATCTGAGTGCAGTGGTATTCACAACTAATTGATCATAACCAGTTACAGATTCCTTTGTTCCTTCTCCACTCTTACTGCTTCACTTGACTAGCCTTTTAAAAAAAGGATTTGCATCCAGAATATATAAACAACTCTCAAATGCAATAAGAAGAAGATAAACAGCCCAGTTTTGAAAACTGGGCAAATCATTTCAACAGATATTTCACCCCAAATAAGATACATGGGGGAAAAAAAGCACATGAAAATATTTTAAGCATCATTAGCCATGAAGGACATTTTTCGTAAAGTAAAACCACAATAAGATAGTACTACGTATGTATTCGAATTGCCAAAGACTGACCTTCACAGACAACAAAAGAAAAAGATAAATGGGGCATTATCAAAATGAGGAAGATGCAAAAGCGGAAACCCCTGAAAAAACCATCAGATCTCGTGAGACTTATTCACTACCATGAGAACAGTATGGGGGAATCTGCGCCCATGATTCAAATTATCTCCCACTGGGTCCCTCCCACAACACATGGAAATTATGGGAGTACAATTCAAGATGAGATTTGGGTGGGGACACAGAGCCAAACCATATCATATCTGATAAGGGATTAATATCCAGAATATATAAAGAACTCTTAAAACTCAACAACACCAATTTTTTTTTAAAAGTTGAAAGATGGGCAAAGCACTTGAATAGATATTTCTCCAAAGAAAGTATAATATAAGTGGCCAATAAACATATGAAAAGATGTGCAACATCATTCATTAGGGAAATACAAACCAAAACCACAATGCAATACCATTTCATACCCATTAGTATGGGAATTATGAAAACAAAATGGAAAATAACAAATGTTGGTGAGAACGTGGAGAAATTTGGAACCCTGTGCATTGCTGGTGGAAATGTGAAATAATGCAGCCACTGTGAGAAACAGGCAGTTCCTCAAAAACTTAAGCATACAATTACCATATGATCCAGCAATTCCACTTCTGGGTTTATATCCAAAAGAATTGAGAGCAGAAATTCAAATGGATACTTGTATACCAACGTTCATAGCAGTATTATACACAGTAGTCAAAACATGTAAACAACCCTAGTGTACATCAGCAGATCATGGATACACTAATGTTGCATATGCATACAATGGAATATTAACAGGGATAAAAATGAAATTCTGATACATGCTAAAATGTGGATGAACCTTGAAGATATTATGATAAGTGAAGTAACCGAGATACAAAAGGACAAATATTTATGATTCCTCCTATATGAGATACCTAGAATGAGAAGATTCATGGAGACAGAAAGTTGAATAGAGGTTATCAGGGGTTAAGGGCATGGGAAATGGGGAGTTATTTTTTAATGGGTACTGAGTTTCTGCTTGGGAAAATGAAAACATTCTGGAACTGGTTAGTGGTGATGATTGCACAGCATTGTGAATGTACTTAATGCCAAGGAATTGTATATGTAAGAATGGAAAAATGGTAAATAAATGTATTTATTTATTTATTTGAGATGGGACCTCGCTCTGTTGCCCAGGCTGGAGTGCAGTGGCATGATCTCAGCTCACTGCAACCTCCACCTCCTAGGTTCAAGTTATTCTCCTGCCTCAGCCTCCTGAGTAACTGGGTTTACAGACACACACCACCATGCCCAGCTAACGTTTGTATTTTTAGTAGAGATGGGGTTTCACCAAGTTGGTCCGGCTGATCTCGAACTCCTGACCTCGTGATCTGCCCGCCTTGGCCTTCCAAAGTGCTGGACTTATAGGCGTGAGTCACTGCACCTGGCCTCAAAAAAATGCTATGTATATTTCATCACAATACAAATGTTTTCTAAAGATGGGCCTTAATATGAGTTGGCAAGGATGTGGAGCAACTGAAATTCTCATACACTGCTCATGGGAGTGTAACATGACACAAACCACTTCGAAAAACATTTTGGCAATTTTTATAAAAGTTAAATATGCACCTACCATATGACCTAGCCATTCCACTCTTAGTTATTTGCCCAAGAGAAATGAAAACATTGTCCATAAAAATACTCGTATGTGAACATTCACAGCAGCATTGTTGTAATTGCCCCAAACTGGAAACAACCCACATGTCTATCATGGGTAAATGGATAAGCTAATTAATGCTTATCCATACAATGGAGTACTACTCAGCAATAAAAAGAAGAACCTAAACTATTGATACACGCAACAACATAGATGAGCCTCAAAATAATTATGCCGAGTGAAAGACACCAGACCAAAATGAGTACATACTGTTTGATTTCTATTTATTTCTATTATTTAAAAATCTAAAAAATGCAAATTAATCAATAGTCAGAGAATGCAGATCAGCAGTTGCCTGGGAATAGGAGTGGGGATGGGAGGGGCTGGAGTGAGGGATTACAAAGGCACATGAGGAAACTTTTGTTGATGATAGACATGTTCACTATCATAGTTGTGATGGTTTCTTTGGGTGTATACATGCATGAGAATTGTCAAACCGTGTACTTTAAACACTTACTATTTATTGTATGTCAAGTATTTTCTCAGTAAAGCTTGCATTTTGGTTTGTTTGTTTTGTTTTTTGATCCTCCCACCTCAGGCTCCAGAGGAGCTGGGACTGCAGGTGCGGGCCACCACGCCTGGCTAATTTTGTTTATTTTTATTTGTAGACATGGGGTCTTGCTATGTTTCCCAGGCTGGTTTCAAACTCCTGGGCTCAAGCGATCTGCCCATCTCAGCCTCCCAAAGTTCTGAGATTACTGGCGTGAGCCACCGCACCTGGCTGGTAAAGCTGTTTTAAAAATAAGTTTAAGGCTAGATGTGGTGGCATAGGCCTGTAATTCCAACACTACTACCATGAACTGTTCATACATGTCTATCGTCCTTAGTAATCTGGGACCGGATGCTGGGGACATGTGTCTCAGTTCTCTCTTCATAGACTCATCTCCCACTCCCACACTTGCAGAACTAGAACCACGTACTCTGTGATTTCATTTATTATATGCTAAAGCCGTTCTTACAAAACAACAGAGGAAAGATCATTCAATATATTATGGTAAGAACATCAGTTAGCTAACATTTGGGGGGGGAATATAATTTTTTTCTATTCATTTTATTTATCTGTATCAACCCCAAGTTAACACAAAATTAAATACATGTTATTAAATAGAATTGAGTATCTAATAGATCTTTGAACTGATAGCAGCTTTCTAAGCTTTGAAGGAACAAGAAGAAATTACAAGAGAAAAGATCAACAGATTTGGCTATATAAAATCCTGAAAGTTCATACACTGAAAAATACAACCAAAAGGAAAATAACCAATTGGTATGACAAAGGATTAATGTCTATATTTTATAAAGCACTCATGGAAATCTACCAAAAAACATGTCCCCAGGCCGGGCGCGGTGGCTCAAGCCTGTAATCCCAGCACTTTGGGAGGCCGAGACGGGCGGATCACAAGGTCAGGAGATCGAGACCATCCTGGCTAACACTGTGAAACCCCGTCTCTACTAAAAAAATACAAAAAACTAGCCGGGCGAGGTGGCGGGCGCCTGTAGTCCCAGCTACTCGGGAGGCTGAGGCAGGAGAATGGCGGGAACCCGGGAGGCGGAGCTTGCAGTGAGCTGAGATCTGGCCACTGCACTCCAGTCCGGGTGACAGAGCGAGACTCCGCCTCAAAAAAA
>NW_016808089.1:124255-127665 GCF_001698545.2 Rhinopithecus bieti
CACAAGACGAAATGGAATGAGTAAACAAGCATGTGGCAAAATATTCACCCTCACTAGTGGCTATTTTTTTTTTTTTTTTGAGATAGAGTTTCACTCTGTCACCCAGGTTGGAGTGCAGTGGCACCATCTCAGCTCACTGCAACCTCTGCCTCCAGGGTTTGAGCGATTCTCCTGCCTCAGCCTCTCAAGTAGCTGGGATTACAGGTGCATGCCACCACACCTTGCTAATTTTTTGTATTTTTAGTAGAGATGGGGTTTCGCCATGTTGGCCAGGCTGCTCTTGAACTTTTGACCTCAAGTGATCCGCCTGCCTCGGCCTCCCAAAGTGCTGGGATTATAGGCATGAGCCACCGCACCCGGCCTAGTGGGGATTTTTAGTGCAAGTCAAAATAATTATATTAGCAAAAGTTAAAAATAGGTGATTACCAGGATGGCACAAGTGTAGTAAAATTGCAAGGATCCTCTGAGAAAGGCTTTTTGGCAATACACATACGCTACTACAAAAGCATTCAGACCCTTTGACATAATGCTCTCTTTCTAAGGGTTACTGCCAATCACTCCCCTGAATTAATCACAGATGCACCACTTCTCCCACATCTGAGTCTCCAGCCCAGATCACGCACCTGAGCTCAGGACTGGGTCTATAAGATATCTCCAGGCTGATGTTCCCCCGCACCCTCAGCCCTGTGTCTCAGACTCATCTCCTCATCTTCTCCTCAAGCACACTCCTCTGCCTCCTCCTTGTTCCGGTGAATGCATCACTGAGTCACCAAGCCAGAAACCTGGGAGTCATCCTAATTACCTCCTTGTCCCTCACCCCTGCACATTCATCATTTCCCAGTCAGATCCTGCCAATACTCCATCTGCAATGTCTTTTGAGTCTTTGAGCCCCCTCCTACTCAGCCCCACAGTCACAGATCTAAGTCTCAGCCTCCTGTTTCTTGCTTGTATTGTTGACAGAGACCTGACCCATGTCCTCCAAGCCACACACATTTCCTTCAAACATTCTACATGGAGGAGTTTGAGTTATCTTTTTAAAGCACAACACTGATTCTGTCCTCCTTAAAATCTTTCAACAGCTCTCCATTGTCTACCCACAGGGTAAAGTCCAAGATCCTAAAGATTTAGCTGCCCTCTGTGTTACAACCTGCTTCACCACCATTTTTTCTCTGATAAGCTTATCCTAGCTTTCCCTCCCCACCCCCGCAGCCTGCTTCTCATATTATTATTTGTTCCTTGAGAGCAAGAACTAGATCTTAATCATCTCTGCATCCTCAGTTCATAATACAGAGCTTGACACAGAGTAAGCACTCAATAAGTGTTGGTTGAAGGAATAGATTTATTCTAAGGAAAATATTCAACTGAAGGAAAAAGCTGTTCACTGTAGCAACATGCATAATAGAGAAAAAGTACAGAAAGCTAAATATCCAACAACAGAGAACTTGTATTAATTGTGGGGCATCCATTAATGGAATATGATACAGCTGTTAAAATAGTAATTATGAGGATTATGTAGCAACTTGGAAAGTGTTTCTAATATAATAAAAACAGAATACAAAGTGGTCTGTATGCTAGGACTAAAATTATGTAAAAGCATGCATGCACACAAACCGATCAGAAAGAGAACAGGAAGAGGAACAAATGAATACAGATGATGTGTTTAGGGTGTTTGGGGAGGTACTGTTTGCGATTTACTTAGCTCTTTCCAAATTCCCTTTATTGTTGTTAGAATGTCGTTTGTGCATAAATACAAATTGAGAGAGAGAAATATACTGAAAAGATGCTTTGATTTCCTCAAGTCCTTTGATAATCTGTGGCATAAAAACAAACCATTCACCTGGGAGGCAAGAGACAAGCCCCCTCATCCCCAAACGGGCTGTGTGATCTTGATTAAGTGAGATCTGCAGCTCTAACCAGCCATTTCTCCTATCCTCTCTAGCTGGAAAACACATGGTTATCCCCCCACTCCCACAGCAACTCCTCCACCATTTCTGTTGATTGTACCATCTTCCCAGTGCTCTCAGATTAAAAACCTCAGAACCAACTTCCATTATCTCATCACCTTCACCTTCTCTCTACTCCTCACCTCCAATTAATCGATCCTTTCCAATAATCTCTTATAACATGCTTTATTGTGGATCGTATCCCGATTTTAGACAAGGAGGAGTTCCTGCCCTCCTAGTTAATACTGTCTGCTTGGTTAATACTGTCTGCTTGAAAGGAGCCAACAGTGTTTCCCTCTCTTGCTCCTCTGCAGACTGCTGAGGGGTAAAGTGGATGGTAGAGATAGAGACTTGTGAAATGGAACCTCTTGAGTTAGGAGCTTGATCCCATGGTGAGAAGAATTCAGGCACAGGCTGGATGCTGTCAGGGATAGTACAGTAGGACTTGGCACAATGAGTGGGATGCTGACTCCGTTTATTCATTCAACAAGTATTTACCAAGTGCTGGACACAGTGCCGAGGCTCTGTTCAGTGGCAAAGGGCCTGCCCAGATGAATTAGGGCAGGCTCCATCCTGGAGCTGCTCAGTTTGGTGGAGGACAGGTAACTAAATTTGCCCTTGTAACCCAATGTGCTGTGTGCCCTCACCAAGTTTGAACACAAGCCTCTGGGGTAAGAATGAGAGATTTACCCTGACTGAGGGGACCATGAGCTCACAGAACCAGAGGGACTTGAACTGTGCATTTCCAAGGCTGAGTGTGGGATTAGGTGATACCCAGGAAGGGGGTTTGGCTGTTCATGGTGGTTCCAAGCTTAGGAATCAAGTCCACGAGCAGTCTTGAAAGAGCTGACTCTGGCCACTGGCTCAGGCCTATAATCCCAGCACTTTGGGAGGTCGAGGCGGGCGGATCGCTTGAGTCCAGGAGTTCGAGACCAGCCTAGGCAACATGGCGAAATCCCGCCTCTACAAAAAAAAAAAAATACAAAAAATTAGTTGGGTGCGGTGGCGTAGGCCTGTTGTCCCAACCCCAGTGGGGGCTGAAGTGAGAGGATCGCTTGAGCCCGGGCTGCCGAGGCTGCAGTGAGCCATGCACTCCAGCCTGGGTGACAGAGTGAGCCCCTGTCTCCCAAACAAACAAACAAACAAAAAGAGCTGACTCCCTTGGAACAAACTAGCTTGGCGGGGCTTGAGCTTTGAAGTTTGGGATTGAGGGAAGAGAGCAATGGAGCCAGATAAAGTTCGGACCTGCTCCCTTACAGCAGGAAACGGAGGGCCAAGGGCAGTTTCGAAGCAGGATCAGATCTACATTTTAGTTAGATATAACCAGACGATCTCTAATATCCTCCCTCCTCCCTGAGTTTCTGTAAGTGCCAAATGCGATGTACAGGAAGCAAGCGCGGGGGTGGAGGATGTCAGGGTTAAAGCAGAGAAGCAAGAGGGGTTAAAACATTGTTGGAGGCCGGGCGC
>NW_016808089.1:128195-146001 GCF_001698545.2 Rhinopithecus bieti
AAAAAAAAAAAAAAAAAAAAATTGTTGGCTCTTCCCAACTCAGTATTGCTGCCTGGCTGGCTCGAGGGAACACGAAAAAAGGACAGACAAAATACGTTGAAGAAATAACATTAAATATTTATTAAAATGTATTCTATTGATTATATAATCATCTGTACGTGAGATTGGAAGTAGGCTCACTTTGAATTCTCCTTGAGGGCAGGGATGTTGTGTAGTTCATCTTTGTATTCCCAGCACCTAGCACAGAATCAGGCACACAGGAGACGCTCAACAAATATGGGAGGAGGAAGGGCGGAAAAAGTGGTGGGAAGAAATCGCCCTTAGGAGACACCCTCCTTCCGCCGTGGTTCTCCAGCTCCGGACTTCCGACCTCCCACCAGCAGATGGCAAGAAAGAGTCCCGGCGCGCCAGCAAAGGGCTGAACTGGGCGGAGCATCTGAATAGCCGGCGCGCGCAGTCTCCGGGCCCAATTTCTACGTGCACCGGAAGACGGAGGCCCTCTTTCCTTGCCTAACGCAGCCATGGTAAGCTGTTTACTTAGCGAGCTCCTAGGACGTATCCGCCTCCATCCTCCCCGGGCCGGGACTGCCCGAGGTCTCGGGACTCCTACTGGGGATGGCCGGACAGAGGCGAAGGGATCACGGCCTCCGTGGTAGGCCGGGACGGGCTCCAGGGCGCAGAGCGAACGCTGGCCTAGGGTTGGGGAGGCGCGGATCTGGTGCTGCTGTTGGGAAGGCCTCTGTCTCTGACCCGGCCACACGTCGTGTTCCCGGGAGAAGCTGGTTTTCCTCCCGGGCCGGAGCCGCGGCTGGGCCGGGAGCAGAGACTGCGAGCCCGAGGCGGGTGGGCGCTGGGTCCGCCCGGCGGAGAAAGATTTTCTTTGTCATTGTCTTTTTGGCACGGCCCGACTTTACCATGTGTGGCCGGTAAGCATCTGGACACAGCATTAAAGAGGCTTCCTTACTCTTAAAGTAAAATTGGTGTCAGCTTTTGGCTTTAGTGTACGAAGGAGCAGCACATGTGTTTGTGCGGGTGTCAGAATAATCTTGTTCCAGACGTCAAAAACACGGTAATAAACTGTGAAAACTTAAGAAACACAGGCAGACTCCTGGCTCATTTCTGTTGCTGTGCGTCCCCCGGCCATTTCACTAGTATGGTGTCCTGGAAAGACCCTAAACTCTAAACATGAAAATGTTTATGCAAGTAACATGGAAATACTGTAGCAAGGTTCTGAAAGATAGTAATCAGTAAACGTTCTGAACCATAGTAACCAAGAATCTTCTCTGTTACAATAAGACTTGTTGCAGCTTATGGATCTCACGGTATTTGCTAGGTAACTGTTTGCTGCTTCTGTTTTATCGGAACTACACTTCTTTAATATTGTCCACATTTTGCTGAAGATGAAACTAAACAGAGTTATTTCTAGAAGTTACACACTAGGTTTTGTAAGCTGCTCTGAAACCTGATTAACAGCATTGCAACCTAAAACTTTCAGGCTCGTGGTCCCAAGAAGCATCTGAAGCGGGTAGCAGCTCCAAAGCATTGGATGCTGGATAAATTGACCGGTGTGTTTGTAAGTATCTTATATAAATATTTCCGTGGCCGCTGTTTTTAATGCCTCCCAGGACTCATTTGGGGACCAGGCTAGGGGAGGAATATCTGTTATTGGCTTCCTCTGCTCTTGAAGGAGCTGTGCTATCTAGCTGTCCCCCACTTCCAGTCTGTTTAATATTTTTGTACCTCGTTTATTCCACATACCACATAGTACATTTACATGGACTCAGGATTCATGTTCTTAATGATCCTAGTCCTCTGACAGGGAAGATGCTGTAAAACTTTAAGGTATGAAATAGTTTTGGAAGCTTTTTACACCTCCTGTGTAAAAGCCCAAGTTGGGTGTAATGGACAGTCTTGGTGTTCAGTTAGTGGATCTAGTGGACTAGGAGGTGGGTTTGAGTGCTTGAGTGAATCCCAACAGTGATTATCATTTTTAACGTTACAGGCTCCTCGTCCATCCACCGGTCCCCACAAGTTGAGAGAGTGTCTCCCCCTCATCATTTTCCTAAGGAACAGACTTAAGTATGCCCTGACAGGAGATGAAGTAAAGAAGATTTGCATGCAGCGGTTCATTAAGATCGATGGCAAGGTCCGAACTGATATAACCTACCCTGCTGGATTCATGGGTAAGTGGAAGTTTTAAATACTCTGGAGATGCATATGGATGGAAACCCTATAGTATCCGAATACTACTGTCTTGATCATATCTCTAACCTTGTAATCTGTCAAGTCTCTCAGAAACAGCCTGACCTTCCCTCTGTTTTTTACTTAAATAAAAAATATGCAAATAAAAATGAAATGTTTCTCAAAACTAAATTTCTATTCACTTTTAAATTTTACATGCAGTCATAAAAACAGCATCTTGAAATATTGAAGATCTGGCCATGATCTTTAATCTTTAGAATCTTTGTTTGATTAGAACTGGGAGGCACATGGGGGTTCTTTTTTTGTCTTAGAGAGCTATGGTTGTTGCTTGGCATGAGGTAGTGGGGATCACTGTATGTAGTAACGGGTTACTGCTTGATTTCAGATGTCATCAGCATTGACAAGACGGGAGAGAACTTCCGTCTGATCTATGACACCAAGGGTCGCTTTGCTGTACATCGTATTACACCTGAGGAGGCCAAGGTGAGTGTGGCAAGCAAACTGGGTCTTTACTCAGTATAGTTACTTAGTTGTAAGGGCCTGCATTCAGTGCGAGTGCTGCTTACAATGAGGTGGGTATTGATTACTTAAAATCTCATACCTATTAATACCAAGCTAACAATTTGATGAGATTCTGTCTTACATGTAAATTTATTAAAAGTCTGGCTGATAGCTGTAGAGCATTGCTGGATACCTAAAATTGACCCCTATTTGAAGTTAACTTCCTCAGCAGATTTTCTTTTTTTGTGGTAGAAATGAATTTCAGTTGAACTGTGACTTCCTGGTGTCTCTTAAGAGTCAAGGAGAATGATTTCTGGGAACTTGTTTATTGGGTACCTGAAATATGAGCCCTTTGCCGAGTCTCCATTTGTGGGGGTAGCTTTACTTTGGGGAGGGGAAGGTGTCGATGGAGGAAATGGACAGTCCTTGAGGCACTAGCTTGAGGTTTAGAAAAAGATTACAGTCTTTGATTATTTAATCCAGTTTGTTTTGATGGCTTTACACAAAAGTTTAGGGCTGTTTGGATTATTGGCTGTAAATGAAGGTTAATTTAATTGGCTTATGTGGCTCCTAATTTCCTTTTGCACAACCTTGTTAGCAGGCTGGAGGGCACATCCAGTGGCATCTGTGATGATTTGATATCAGCGAGTAGAGATCCAAAATTGAAATGCTATGTGAAATATTTGTTGATTGGATGAACTGGTAATACAATTGCTGTTGGTGAAACGAAACTCAGTACAGGGAGCTATTTAAGATACAGTCAAGTTGAAGGGAAGAATTCCCAGGGCCCCGTAAGGCTTAAGGAGCCTGGGAAACTGGAGTGGCATTTATGTTGGAGGAGTGGAGGGCAATGGTGGATGTTAGAGGATGAGCCTAGAGAAGGGCTGTATGCAACATACACTTGAGGGTGGAAAGAATGGTCAGCGCCAGAATTATTCTGCAGCAGTTAGGGAACCCATGGTTCCTGTGTAGGGTTAAAAAGTATATGTGAGATGGATTGAATGTGGTTAACCCTTGTATTTTTCTAGTACAAGTTATGCAAAGTGAGAAAGATCTTTGTGGGCACAAAAGGAATCCCTCATCTGGTGACTCATGATGCCCGCACCATCCGCTACCCCGATCCCCTCATCAAGGTGAATGATACCATTCAGATTGATTTGGAGACTGGCAAGATTACTGATTTCATCAAGTTCGACACTGGTAAGCATCCTCTGTGCTACCTGGGTACCCTCTTTAAGGCCTAGATCATTATGAATTGCACAGGGTCTGGGTATCTTTTATTAAAACCATCTGCTCTGATCCCCAGGTTTGTTTATAGCCAGAGGCACAAATGCTCAGAATATTCATTTCTTCTTTTAAATTGTGTTTTATAGAGGGGTTTCTTACTGTGTTGCCCAGACTGTTCTCGAACTGATTATAGGTGTGAGCCCTGGGAGTCCTAGCATGGGCAGCAGTTCCATATGAGAAAATGCAAATGGGGGGAAAAGGAGGAATAAAATTTGTTTTGGACCCATCTCTGAACTGCTTGTCATTTGTTATATTGGGTTGAAGCAGATGATTTCTTCCTGCCTAGGTAACCTGTGTATGGTGACTGGAGGTGCTAACCTGGGAAGAATTGGTGTGATCACCAACAGAGAGAGGCATCCTGGATCTTTTGATGTGGTTCACGTGAAAGATGCCAATGGCAACAGCTTTGCCACTCGACTTTCCAACATTTTTGTTATTGGCAAGGTAAGTCTGGGTTTTCTTTCTCTCTAGTCCGGGTAAGTATGTCAATGCAAATGGGTGCTGGGATTGCAGCATCCAGGCTTCTCGCTGGCTCTGCTGAACCTAATGCAAAGCCTCTTCTGGATAGGACTCACGCAGAGCTGGGCTGAGTTATAATGATTAGCCTTAGGTACTACTAAACTTTGACTCCCTTGAATAAATGGTGGGTACCTGCTATGTACAATAAACTTATAAGATATTAATTATGAAGGGCATACAGTGAGTTTCATAGGACAGCCCCAGAAACCCAAGCAGTGGGTACTTTTGGTAACCAGCATCCGTGTCTTAAAACTGCCTAGCTGTTGCCAAGTGCTCTCACAAACAGACTTCAGTTCTGTTAAATGAGGTGACAAGTGTAGCATGTGCCAAGCCACTATGAGTTGATGTGTGGTGGGTTTTCATTCTCCTTGTTTTCTCTTCCAGGGCAACAAACCATGGATTTCTCTTCCCCGAGGAAAGGGTATCCGCCTCACCATTGCTGAAGAGAGAGACAAAAGACTGGCGGCCAAACAGAGCAGTGGGTGAAATGGGCCCCTGGGTGCCATGTCAGACCTTTGTACGTAATTAAAAATATTGTGGCAGGATTAATAGCATTCTGGTTTTCTCGGGGGGGTGGGGGGGGTTGTTTTTTTTTAAATTCAGTTTCCTGCTATTTTACTGCATAACATGAACAGTGATTAAATTCTCAGGCAGGCTTAGGCAGTCTGTGTTGTTGGCTGGGCTTAGTCGGTGGTGGGAAGTAGAAGATAACCAGACTTGGGAAAGGAACAGCAACTAACCAAGGAGTAGAGAGAGCCAAGAAATCCCAGAGTATTGATCTCGCCCCTCGACTTGGCCAAGAACTTCTCTACCCAGTGGGCCCCTCTGCCCTGTTAAGCTCCCTTGGCTTTTTAAAAATCTGCCCTCATTTTCATCTCCAGTCTTTATTGCACTAGCCCATCCACAAGCCTGGCTCATCTGTTTTTCCCATTCCTGTGCCCATCTTGCCAAACGCAGGATGAAAATCTCCAACTGCCCTTAAAGGTCATCATAAATGAGCTGTTGTTGTTGCAAAGCAGTGCACTTCCATGGACTTAGTGCCCTTATTAATCTCCAGCTGCCGCTGCAGTCCTCAACTTTGTTTTTCAGAGGACAGAGATGTAGAACATAAACTTGTTCTTGCTTGCCCAAATGTGTCAGATCATGTCAGGTTTGCTTGCAAGTCTCAGGAAGATGTGCCCCTGCTTCGTAGGGTCTACTGTCACACACCTTTTCCTCAATCCAGTCCCTCCTGTCTGTGTCAATTATCCTGCCTTGTGATTTCAACCTTTTCTCAACCTGCTCTCTCGTTCCTGTTACCCTATAAAGCATGTCTTCCTGCTAAAAATGAAAACCTCCTTTGCCACCTATAGCAGGGCTTTTCAGCTTTGATACTGTTAATGTTTGGGGCGACATAATTTGTGGGCAGCTGTCCTGTTCATTGTGTGATGTTTAAAAATATTCCTATCCTCTATCCACTAGATATCCGTCCCCACCCCTGAGTCATTATACCAAAATTACTTCAGACATTGCCAAATGCCCTCTGGGAAGCGAAGTTGCCCTGTGTTGAGAGGTACTCCCTTGTAAATGCTGTATCTCACATCATGTTTCCCAGGCATAATGGTTTAGTAGTGGATAAGAGGCTTGCAGAGGCACTGTGCCTTAGGGCAGTGTCTCTACCCTGGCAGCATCCTGGGCTTTGAGTCAGCAGACTACTTGGTCTTGCCAGAGAAAATCAGCTAAAGGAGGCACGCCCAGGGGTCCTGAAGCCCAGATTTGGTCCTGTAGGACTTCTTTGCCATTCATATTGCAGATGCCAAAGCACGACTGGCTGGGGTCCCATTAACTTTTTTAAGAGACAGGGTCTTGCTCTGTCACCCAGGCTGGAGTGCAATGGTTCAGTTATAGCTCATTGCAGCCTCAAACTCCTGGGCTCAAGAGATCCTCCAGCCGCAGCCTCCTGAGTAACTGGGACTATAGGCACGCACCGTGACGCCAAGTTAATTTGTTTCTGTAGGGAAGGTCTTGCTACATTGGGCAGGCCAGTCTTGAATTCCTGGGCTCAAGTGGTCCTCCCACCCTGGCCTCCCAAAGTGCTGGGATTATAGGTGTGAGCCACTGTACCTGGGCCAGAAAAGGAATCTCTGCAGGGACTGGACCCAGCTAAATCAGGGATGGGAAAGGTGTGTGAGTAGGCTTGCCAGATATCTTGCTTTAAGAATGGTTCTCTTGCTGAGAATGGAGCTCATCCTGGTGGCCAGTTGTGATGAGAGGCCAGGTCAGAAGTAACCTTATGGTACCCTTCAGAAACAGGCAGGTGAGGCCGGGCGTGGTGACTCACACCTATAATCCCAGCACTTTGAGAGGCCAAAGCAGGTGGATCGATTGAGCCCAGGAGTTTGAAACTAACTAGTCTGTGTAACGTGGCAAAACCCTGTCTACCAAACATTGGCTGGGCGTGGTGTCATGCATCTTTGGTCCCAGCTATTTAGGAGGCTGAGGTGGGAAGATCACTGGAGCCTGGGGAATGGAGGTTGTAGTGAGCAATGATTGTGCTACTGTACTCCAGCCTGGGTGACAGAGTGAGACCCTGTCTTAAAAAGAACAGGCAGGTGAGACTAGGAAAGGCCAGAGGGCAGGACTCTAGCCAGCAACCTGGATGCAGGATCCTGAATGCTGGTAGGCTGGCTCTTGGTGCTACGCCACCCAACACATCCTTGGCTACACTTTGCTTCTTTCTAGGTACTAAAGTCTCTGCTCAGCAGATGATAGAAATTTAGCTAAGGGAATTTTAGCCAAGGGACCAAAGCAAATAGGGAAAATGAGAAGCCTCAGAGTTCCTTTCACATATACGATGGTTTCCTAGATGCTAATTGGTGAACCAGTTAGCACAACTGGAGAATTGGTGTGTTCAGCTGTGGTCTCATAGGGAGATACGGGGTTTTGTTTAATTTTTATTTTTGGAGACAGGATCTCACTTTGTCACCCAGGCTGGAGTGCAGTGGCAGGATATCATGACTCAATGCAGCCTTGACGTCTCAGGCTCAAGTGATCCTCCCACCTCAGCTCCCTGAGTAGATGGGACTACAGGAGCACACCACCATGCCTGGCTAATTTTTTTTTTTTTTTTTTTTTTTTTTTGATAGAGATGAGGGTCTTGCTATGTTGTCCAAATTCCTGGGCTCAAGTGATCCCTCTCAAAGTGCTGGGATTACAAGCAAGAACCATTGCGCCTAGCCTGGGAGATTTCTTTTCAAAATTTTAAACTTCTTGTGGTTTTTTATTTATTTGTTAAACTAGCACAGGGATTTTTGTTTTGTTTTGTTTATTTTGAGACGGAGTGTCGCTCTTATTGCCCAGGCTGGAGTGCAATGGCATGATCTCAGCTCACCACAGCCTCCGCCTCCCAGGTTCAAGCGTTTCTCCTGCCTCAGCCTCCTGAGTAGCTGGAATTACAGGCATATGCCACCACGCCCGGCTAATTTTGTATTTTTAGCAAAGACGGGGTTTCTCCATGTTGGTCAGACTGGTCTTGAACTCCCAACCTCAGATGATCTGCCCACCTTGGCCTTCCAAAGTGCTGGGATTACAGGCATGAGCCACGGCACCCGGCCGGGATTCCCCCCCCCCGCCCCACCCCACTAGCAACTTGGAAGATTTCCATTCTAATACCAGGCAGGTGGACTTAGCCCAAGGGCCTTGAATCATCTAAATGAGCTACAAATTTCCAAATAAAATGGCTTGTGTCTTTGTAAGGCTTTTAAAGCCTTCCAATTTGCTTCATATTCTTAGAGCTGAAGGAAACCTTTGAGATCATCTCAGCAGTGAGCCAAACAGAAGTCCTGAGATGAAACAGACTGAAGCCAGCAGAACTTAACCAGGTTTAGTTTACATCCCTGTGCCTCCAGCCAGGCTAGGCCTCACATCTGAGTCAGAGTAGCACAATGCAGCACAGCTTTGAATAAGAATAACAAATAGCTAGGACATATAGAATAGTTTACAAAGTCATTTTGATTTTTTGATACCCAAATCCTGTATTCTTTTCCCTAAACCAGATAGAGAAGAGTGATACCTCCCTCCGGCCTGTCTGTTTATACTGTCCCCATCAAACTCCAGCCAAAAGCTTTGGACACATCCTTGATTCCTGTCCTTTTATCAGAAAATCCTGGTGACTCTACCTTCAAAATATGTCCAGAATCCATATTTAGTGATACTTAGAAATAATTGCTCGATTTTGCACAATCGTACAGCTTTTTATGGAGTCCTTATCTTTGAGGATACATAATAAAGGATTTGCAGAAGAAATGACGAGCAATCTGAAATTTGCTTCAAGTCTGGGTGCAGTGGTTCATGCCTGTAATCCCAGCTCTTTAGGAGGCCAAGATGGGAAGATCATTGAGGCCAGGAATTCAAGACCAGACTGGGCAATGTAGAGAGACACACCACCACCTCTACAAAAATTTTAAAAATTAGCTGAGCGTGGTGGTTCTCACCTGTAATTGAAGCTACTTGGGAGGCTTAGGTGAGAGGATAGCTTGAGCCCAGGAATTTGAGACTACAGTGAACTATGACTGCAACTGCACTCCAGCCTGGGTAACAGAACAAGACCCTGACTCAAATAAAAATGACCATGTATTGATAATGTTGAAGGTGAACGATGGGTAGAAGGGATTCATTACCCTCTTCTGTATATCTTTGAGATTTTTCATAATAAATATATAAAGGAACAAATAGCACAATGTATGCCCTCCTCCCAGATAATATCAGACCACTTCTCACCTGCCCACCCTGGTCTGAACCACCAACAACTCTTGCCTGCACACTAGATTATAGATAGCACCAGCCCATAACGGGTCTCTTGGCTTCCATTCTTGACCCCTCCAGTCTCAACCCAGCTGCCGAATGGGATCCTGTTTAAGATAGGTCAGGTCACTCCTCACTCATGCTCCTAAGTAAGCTCCCATCTATCTCAACTCAGACTAAAAGCCACAGCCATAAGAACCTGCGAGGCCCTCACAGTCTGCCTTCTCACCTCATTTACCTGTTCCCTGAGTCAATCTGTTTAGCCACACTGGCCTTCTTGATGTTTCTTGAACACAAGAGGCATTCTGCCTCAGTACTTTGCATTGATTCTTATTGTAGTTTATATTATGAACATTCTCAAATATGCAGGAAAGTTGAGACAGCAGTATAGTGATTACCTATATAGACACCAGCTGGATTCAATAATGGCTAAGATTTTGCCATATTTGCTTTATTTTCATGCCTGTATATGTACACAAACATCTGTTTTTCTGAACACTTCGAAAGTAAATTGCAACCAGGCACGGATGGCTCACGCCTGAAATCCCAGCACTTTGGGAAGCCAAGGTGGGAGGATCTCTTGAGCCCAGGAGTTCAAGACCAGCCTGGGCAACATAGGGAGACCCACCAACTCTAAGAAATACAAAAAAGTTATCTGGATGTGATAGCACTGGCCTCTAGGTACAGCTACACAGGAGGCTGAGGTGGGAGGATCACTTCAGCCCAGAAGGTGAAGGTTGCAGTAAGCTAAGATTATGCCACTGCACCCCCAGCCTGGGTGACAGAGTGAGACTGTCTCAAAATGTTTTGAGATGAAGTTTCGTTCCTGTTTCCCAGGCTGGAGTGCAATGGCGCAATCTCTGCTCACTGCAACCTCCGCCTCCCAGGTTGAAGCAATTCTCCTGCCTCAGCCTCCTGAGTAGCTGGGATTGCAGGTGTGAGCCACCACACCTGGCTAATTTTTGTAGAGACGGTTTCACCATGTTGGTCAGGCTGGTCTCGAACTCCTTACCTCAGGTGATCCGCCCTTCTCATCCTCCTGAAGTGCTCTGATTACAGGCATGAGCCACCACTCCTGGCCTCAAAATTTTTTTTAAAAAAGGGGTGGCTGGGTGCAGTGTCTGACACCTGTAATCCCAGCACTTTGGGAAGCAAGGCGGGCAGATCGCGAGGTCAGGAGTTTGAAACCAGCCTGGCCAACGTGGTGAAATCCCATCTCCACTAAAAATACGAAAATTAGCCAGGTGTGCTGGTGGGCAACTGTAATCCCAGCTACTCAGAAGGCTGAGGCAAGAGAATCGCTTGAACCTGGGAGGTGGAGGGTGCAGTGAGCCGAGATTGTGCCAGCGCACTCCAGCCTGGGGGACAGCAAGACTGCATCTCCTGGGGAAAAAAAGGGGGTTGGGTTGGGGGGGCACGTGTTCTCAGGACCTCCTGAGGGCTGTGTCACAGAAAAATCAAAACGGTGTTTTAAAGTACATTGCAGACATGATCTCAGGTTCCTGGTACCAAAAGGTGGCAAGTGCTGGGTCTGAGGGACTCCACCCAAGGAGTTAATTTCCATGCTCCCTTGAACATAAACTGGATATCCAAGAGTGATGCTATCTTTTCAGGTACAACTTTCTCTCCCGAATCGGAAATCCACTCATCTGCTCCAGGTTGTTTAGCTTGGGAAATTCCCCAAACACAAACATCAATTTTAAAGCCCAAAGGGTCTGGGCACGGTGGCTCACACCTGTAATCCCAGCACTTTGGAAGGTGGGCGGATCACCTGAATTCGGGAGTTCGAGACCAGTGTGGCCAACATAGCAAAACCCCATCTCTACTAAAAATACAAAAATTAGCCGGGCGTGGTGGCTGGCACCTGTGGTCCTAGCTACTCGGGAGGCTGAGGCACAAGAATCGCTTGAACCCAGGAGGCGGAGGTTGCAGTGAGCCAAGATCATGTCACTGTACTCCAGCCTGGGTGACGCAAAGCAAGACTGTCTCAAAAATAAATAAAATACTATTAAATTTAAAAATACTCTATTGTGAAGTCCATGTAGCCAGTTGATTCTCACAGAATGCTTCTATTGACTTTTGCCAAACTTTCATATCCATAGCCAACCTATGGTTATGGTTGCAATTGACAAAAGAACGTTAGCTCCCATGAGAGTATTGGTTGATATTTTTGTTTGCATTAACAAATAAGACAAAAGTGAAACAGCAAATACATATATGTTGGAACTTCAACTCACCTGTCGACGTGAGCAGCTTTTTGCTGACTTGGAGAATAGTTCTTAAATACTGAAAGAATATTTCCTTAATTTTAAACTTTTTTTAAAATTTTTAGAGACAGGGTCTCTATTGCCCAGGTGGGAATGCACCCTGCTACTCACAGGCACAATCACAACACCCTGCAGCCTTGAACTCCTGGGCTTAAGTGATCCCCCTGGGACTACAGGCACATGCCATCACCCTTGGCAATTTTTTTGTACAATTCACAATGTAATGGCTACAGTGACAGCACATTTCTAAGTTTAACCTGCGTTTTTAAACATTTTCTCCATCACTTAACTAGACAATCACCAAAACAATTAACCAAATTCTGATTTGTAGTGTTTGCCAATTTCCATGGCTGATTTGAGGCTACCAACATGTCACTGAACAAGGAGTTGGGAGATGCACGTAGCACACCATTACATAGCATTTCTATCATGCAGATACAACAAGTGTGAATAACTTCAAGGGCATCATAGAGAATAGTAAAATGTAGTAAAATAATTAGGAAGTGATGAGATTTTAGTATTTATTACCTTTTTTTTTTTAGACAGTCTCGCTCTGTCCCAAAAACAGTATATTATATAATATATATTATATATATATTTTGTGTGTGTGTGTGTGTTGTTTTTTTGAATTTTTTGGCCTGGGCATGGTGGTCTTATCCCTGTAATTCCAGCAACTTTGGAAAGGCCATGGCAGGAGGACTGCTTGAGCCCTGGAGTTCGAAACCAGCCTGGGTAAGATGGCAGGACCCCCACCTGTACAAAAAAAAAAAATTTTTTTTGCCGGGCACAGTGGCTCAAGCCTGTAATCCCAGCACTTTGGGAGGCTGAGATGGGCGGATCACGAGATCAGGAGATCGAGACCATCCTGGCTTACATGGTGAAACCCCGTCTCTACTAAAAAATACAAAAAACTGGCCGGGCGAGGTAGCTGGCATCTGTAGTCCCAGCTACTCGGGAGGCTGAGGCAGGAGAATGGCGTAAACCCGGGAGGCGGAGCTTGCAGTGAACCGAGACCGTGCCACTGCACTCCAGCGTGGGCAACAGAGCGAGACTACGTCTCAAAAAAAAAAAAAAATTTTTTTTTTTTTCTTGACAAGGTCTCACAGCACTGATTTCGGCTCACTGCTGCCTGGACCTCCTGGGCTCAAGCAATCCTCCCACCTCAGTCTCCTGTGTAGCTGGGACTACAGGTGCACGCCACCATGCCCAGCTAATTTTTTTGTGTGTTTTTTGTAGTGACAAGGGTTTTGCCATGTTGTGCAGGCTGGTCTCAAACTCCTGAATTTAAGCAATCTACCCACCTCGGGCTCCCAAAATGTTGGGATTACAGGCGTGTAACACCGCACCCTGCCAAAATGTTTTTTAAAAATTAGCCAGGCAAGGTGGTATGTGCCTGTATTCCCAGCTATTTGGGAGGCTAAGGAAGGAGGATCCCTTGATTTCAGGAGTTCAGGGTGGCAGTGAGCTATGATTGCACCACTGCACTCCAGCCTGGGTGACAAAGCAAGACCCTGTCTCTAAAAACAAAACAACAAAAAAAGAGGATTGTGCTATGTTGCCCAGGCTGGTCTTGAACTCCTAGCCTCAAGTGTTTCTCTTGCATCAGCTTTCTGAGTAGCTGCGATTACAGCCTGAGACACCATGCCTGGCAAAAATATTTTTAATATTGATTTTTTTTTATTTTTAATGAATGCTGAGAAAATTCCTGAAGATTTAACAATTGGCCCTTGGGAGCTGGTAGGAGCTGGTTCCAGCTGGTATGAGACCCAGCAGGCTGCCCTGATTCTGGCAAGTGTGCCTGCCACCTCAGTACTCCTCACATGGGCACTCCTCCATTCCTTCTGCTACCTCTGCCGTGGGCTACTTTCTGTGCACCTAGCCTAGTCCCTCTTCTGCAGGCTGCTGCCCACTCCCTAGAGCTCAGCTTGACATATGTCACTTTCTCTTCAAACCCTCTTGTTCAAAATCACTGCCTGTAGAATCAAGTTCAGATTCCTTGGGCTGTACTTGCAAGGCCTCCCCAGTGTGGTGCTCAGCTATTTTTTCAATAGAAAGACAACAGTAGCGTGCAATCCCAAGTTTCTCTTTACCACCACGACTTCTTTCTTGGGCATCAGGCCCCCATAGCCACCTGCTCCCTGGGTGTCTCCTGTTGGATGGTCTCCTGATTTTCTTGTAGGGCCTCAAATTCACCCTATTCCCTTTTCTCTTCAGACTCTTTGGACACTGTTTCTTCTCACAGGAACATTTTTCTTCCACTCTGCAACCCTGCTAGTCCCTGCTCCACTAACTTTTTTCTGGCGGACTGTCATCCATCCTTCAGGTCTCAACTGAAACATTGCTTCCCCTGGGAAACCTCCGGGAAGGTGAGGGACCTCATGCACACCATTTCTCTCTTCTTCCCATCATAGAATTTGCCACATTGTATTAAAATTGTCTATTTGTCTGTCTCCCCCAGGAGATTGTGAGGTGCATAAGGCTCATCTTGTTCACCACTCTATCCCCAGCACCTAGCCTGTTCACTGGCACACTGTGGGTGCTGAACAAATGAACAAATTAATGAGGTACATCCAGCAGTTCCCCTATAAACCCGCCCCCACATCTGTCTGGTTTCCTTGCTGTTCCCCTAGCACACCTTGTACTTTCTCTCTTCTGAAAACAAAACAAAATCCATAGTTTTGTTTGTGCTTAAGGGGACAAAGTCAGAAAATGTCACCTTCTGAAACTGGAACTAATAGAATCAACATTGAATAGATGAGATCAGCCATCTGCAAAATAATCCACTTTAAGGGTTGGTTTGTAAATATGATACCAATGAGATGAGGGTGCTTCTCAGGTCTCTATGGTGACCAGCATGTTGCTGCAGGCTGGGAATCTGCCAAACATAAAGAAAGTGATAATGTCAATCAATTGTAACCTGATTGCTAGAGATAATGCTGTATAAACAGGAGGGCCCTTGTCTGCATGGGGTCTTGACAAGAGTTGAGCTAAAGAGCAACAAATTTATTGTGTCTGATCATCATTAAGTGCTACATGCAGCCCTTTGCAGTTTAAAAGCTCCTCCTTGCAGTGAATTTCCATGACCCTGAAAAATTGGGCTTATTTGCCATTTTACTGGTGAAGAAAAATGTCCACACCTTCACTAAGCCTGCAGGAAGTGAGAAGGTTATGAACTCAAGGACAGAAATACTTCTAGGGCAGACACAGCAGCTTTTGGCTTTGAAGAGGTTTGGCTTGGGCCCTCAGACCCCCTTGAAGGGGGACAGGTTGTCATGGGGTGGGGCACTGAATGCTGCCAGGTTGATCTCTTGTTCATTCAGCAAACATTTATTGAACCACGACCATGTGCCCAGCAGAGCACTAAGAGCTTGGAATACAGTGGTAAGACATAGAGCTCTTTGTCAAACTGACGACCTAAGTTCAGGGCTGTGACAAGTAAACAATCACAAATATGTTGTGATGGGTGGTCTGAGAAGGGAAGCACGAGGCCCATAGAAGGGACACCTACACGGGTCTAAGGGGAGGGTCTGGGAAGGCTTCACAGAGGAATTGGTGCCTTAGGCTGACTTAAGCATCTGAAGGGACTTAGAGACAAAAGGGAGCTGGAGGAATCAGAGGTTGAGGAGAGAAGGACTTTCCAGGAAGAGATGGCAGAAAATGAGAAAGCTTGGGAGTGAGGGTGTATGACAAGTAAAGGCAAGGGAAGAGGGGTGAGGAGGAGTTGTAAGAGGCGAGGCTGGAGAGATCATCACAAAATCCAAATTAATATCATCATAACCTCACAGTAATAACTTACAATATAACAAATCCATCATATTAATCACAATTAGTAATCGTTAGTTGATTAAATCAATACTAAATCATATTACTGGTACTGACAACTTTATAATAACCAAGTCTAATTGGCAGCAAGTGGTTAAAGTGCTTACGTGCAGGACACCCAAGTTGACCAGGTTACACACCCTCTCTCCTCTCTCACCCTAACAACAGTCCTACCAGGGAGGTACTGTTCTCCCACTTTACAAATGAGAAAGTTGAAGATTGAAGATGTTAAAAAGGATACCAAAAGTCACATTCGCTATGAAATGGCTGGCCTGGCATTAGAATTGAGGTTTATAGGGACTCCAGAACCCATCCTGTAAAATGATTTGCCTAATAGCATTAGGTCTCATTACACATGTACAAAAATTTGGACTTAAACAGAAATAAAGTCATCCATGAGTTCTGGACAGGGGGTCAACACCCAGATTTTGCTTTTTTTTTTAAATTTTTTTGAGATGGAGTCTCCCTCTGTCACCTGGGCTGGAGTGCAATAGCACGTCTTGGCTCACTGCAACCTCCGCCTTCCGGGTTCAAGGAATTCTCCCTGCCTCAGCCTCCCGAGTAGCTGGGATTGCAGGTGCCTGCCACCACACCTGGCTAACTTTTTTATTTTTAGTAGAGACAGTATCACCATGTCCAGGCTAGTTTCGAACTCCTGACCTCAGGTGATCCACAAAGTGTTGGGATTACAGGCATGAGCCACCGCGCCCGGCTAAATTTTGCTTTAAAAACTCTCTCTGGCTGCCCGGTGAAAGCAGCTGGTGGAAGCAGAGAATAGAGGCAGAGAGGGCCACGGAAGGCTTTTGCCTTTTACTTCATCTCTCAGGTAGTGTGGCTTGGCCTAGGGAGATAGCCGTGGGGACAGAAAGAAGGGATTGGCTTCATGCAATTTGTAGGGGGTAAAATTGGCAGGCCTTGGTGACTGATGGGATGTGGAGAGTGACAGCAAGGAAAACTTGAGAATGACTGCCTGAGTTCTGGCTTAAGCAAATGGATGAGTAGGTGGCAGAGCCATTTGTAGAAAAGAACATGAAAAGAGGAAGAGGTCCGGGAAAAGACACCCACTGAGTTCACACTGTAGGTGGAGGGCGAGGTACACACGTGGAAGACACTAAGGAGGAGGGCCTTGGGAAGCAGTTGGAGAGATGGTTCTCAACCTCAGAGGAGAGGTTCCGACTAGGCATCAGGATAAAGAAGGTAACTGGAGCCCTGGAGGGATGAGGTCTCTCAGGCGTGCCATGCCCCTGAGTGAGAAAGGCAAGGGCTGAGGATACCCTGATGCACACTATTTGAGGGAGGACAGAGTGAAAGGGTCTGCAAAGAGCCTGCTTGTCCCCATAGGAGAAGATAGCTGGCAGGCCCAAGGGAGAATTGAGACTTCAGTTCCTTGAACTGAAAGGACCTTTAGAAAACATTTGATTAAAACATCTCATTTAGAGATGCCTCCCCTCAGAAGGACACAGGGCGGCACCACTGCCAATTTGAGCACTCTTGTATCTTGCAGCTAGGATGAAGACTTGGGGCTGGGTCTCTAGCTGTGGGGAGAGCTACCCAAACAACCAATCCCACTCTCTTAACCCAGCTCAGCCCCTTTGGAATACAAGGCTCTTATCTGTGTAGCAATGGTTTGATGTAACTGTTGAAGAAACACTACAGCATAGCGGTTAAGGATACAGCCTCTGGGCCAGGCGCAGTGGCTCGTGCATGTAATCCCAGCACTTTCGGAGGCCGAGGCGGGCGGATCACTTCAGGTCAAGAGTTCAAGACCAGCCTGGCCAATATGGTGAAACCCCATCTATACTAAAAAAAAAAAAAATAGCCAGGTGTGATGGTGAGCACCTGTAATCCCAGCTACTCAGGAGGCTGAGGCAGGAGAATGGCTTGAACCCAGGAAGCGGAGGTTGCGATGAGCCAAGATTGCACCACTGCATTCCAGCCTGGGCAATAGAGCGAGACTCCATCTCAAACAAACAAACAAAAAAAGGATATAGCCTCTGTGCCAGAGTACCTGTGTTCAAAACCCCCACCAACATTCACTAGCTGTGATAGTGGGCAAGTCAATTCACCCCCCTGATTCTCAGCTTTCCCATCTGTAAAAGGGGATAATAATTGTACCAACTTCATAGGGTTTGTTGTGAGGATAAACTGTATTAGAACACTCCCTGGCAACTATTAATAGTAAACTCTGGGCCAGGCGCAGTGGCTCATGCCTGTAATCCCAGCACTTTGGGAGGCTGAGGCGGGTGGATCACCTGAGGTGAGGAGTTCGAGACCAGTCTGACCAACATGGTGAAACCCCGCCTCTACTAAAAATATAAAAAATTAGCCTGGCGTGGTGGGCACCTGTAATTCCAGCTACTTGGGAGGCTGAGGCAGGAGAATCACTTGAACTTGGGAGGCAGAGGTTACAGTGAGCCGAGATCCTG
>NW_016808089.1:146372-164709 GCF_001698545.2 Rhinopithecus bieti
CTCTATTGAGTGTTAGCTGATCCTGGCCAACAAGAATGTATTGTTTCCAATTACAGTTTCCAAGTCCATATTCTCTGGGGCCTAACTGCTCACTAAAAATGCTTAGGGCATTCATAAAGCGGGATGACAACAAAAGTGTTTTGGAAAATAATATGATAATTGAGATTTCAAACAACTCAGTCAAAGTAGTCATCACAAGAAAAAGCAGACTTGGTTAGACTTTCTTTCCCTTTTGTAAAAAAAATTATTTTTTATTTTCTGGCAGGAACTTATAGAGCATTTCTTACCCTCTACAGTTTGGTATAATTTTTATTTTGAATCACATAATGATAATGGGAGTATTAAGTAGGGGTGCAGGGGACAAAGTAAAACCCAAATGTTTTAGAGCCCCTAAGTCTTAGTCTCAGATAATCCCATTTGAGCCTTGCATCAAGCCTGTGATGGAGGTATCATTTACATCCTTCTTCACAGAGGTGGAAAATGAGACTCAGAGAGGTCAAGAACCTGGTCCAAGTTCACACAATTAATAGGGATGAGCTGGATGGGAACCCAGGCAGTCTGATGTCAGAGCCTCTCGTGAGGTGAGGGGTTAGTGTTTGTGGTTCTGGAGGCGGGGTAGGGTTTCCTCAGTGTGGGCCTAACAGTCCCATATAAGGGGGATTCATGCTTTTGTACAAGGAGTAAGAGAGTAAGGAGGCCCCTGGTGGCAGGCCCTTGGCTGGGGGCGATTCAGGCCAGAATGCAAAGATGGTTCGAGAGGCCTTTTGGAGAGTCTCTTCCTTGGGGGCCATATGTTTGCAATCAGTGTGTGTGTGGCTGTGGGGGGAGGCCTGTTCTGGCCAGTGGCCAAGCCAGATGTTTGCTGTGTGATTCACACAAACACAAACCTCAGTAAATCCTCGGCGTACTGGGAATTTTGTGTGCCATAGTTATGACCTGCTTCATCCCGTAACTCAGAAGGTTTCAAAGGTCCTCTGGGCCGGGACTGGTCCAAGGCAGAGCTAGGGAGGCGGAAGGTGGACCTCTCATCCCCTTACGCCTCCCTTTTGGGGTCCCTTTCCTTACACAGGACTTTCTTTCCATCACACAGTCCACATTCTCCACACCCTCTCCTCCTGCAGCCTTCCCCAACCCCGAGACTTCCACTAAGGCCTGCCTGGCCATTGGCTTCATTTCCTCCTACCTGTTGTGCACCTCTTTTCTGCCTAGCAGAGCCCCACTCATCCTCCCCAGCTGCCTCCAATCTCAGCTCCGCTATGAGGCTTTTCCAGCTTCCTCAGAAAAGGAAGGTCAAGGGAGCAGCAAGTGCTCAGGAAGCACCTAGTCTGTGCCAGCTGTGGAACTGGGGTTTTACATAATCATTTCATTAAATCTTCACGACAGCCCCATGCACTCCTACAGAAGAGGAATCTCGGGTTCAGAAATGGCAAGCAACTTGCCCAAGGTCACAGAGCTAAGAAGGGCAGGGGTGTAGCCCAACTTAACTCCCGAATCCCTATGAACTTGAACTGTCCATTTCACACCACACTGCCTGCCTCAAGACACCTTCCTCCTTGATCATCTTCAACTCTTTTTGTTTTCCATCCCACCCCATGTCCAGTCCATCAGCAAATACTCTTGGCTCCACCTTCAAAATATATCCAGAATCCACCACTTATCATCATCTCCATAGCTGCCACCCTGGTCTAAGTTCCAATCAGCTTTCATCTGGATTACAGCAATGGTACTCTAACTGCTCCTTTGCTCCTAACAGTGCTCCTAATGACTTTGCCCCTGCCCCTCATGCCCTCCCACACACACAGTCTATTCACCACACAGAAGCCAGAGGGATTCTGTTATAACACAAGTCAAATCATGTCACTTTTCTTTTCTTTTGAGACGGAGTCTCGCTCTGTCACCCAGGCTGGAGTGCAGTGGCACCATCTCGGCTCACTGCAACCTCCGCCTCCTGGGTTCAAGCCATTCTCCTGCCTCAGCCTCCAGAGTAGCTGGGATTACAGATGCCCGCCACCGATTACAGACGCCCGCCACCTCGCCCGGCTAGTTTTTTGTATTTTTAGTAGAGACGGGGTTTCACCGTGTTAGCCAGGATGGTCTCGATCTCCTGACCTCGTGATCCACCCACCTCGGCCTCCCAAATTGCTGGGATTACAGGCATGAGCCACGGCGCCCAGTTATCATGTCACTTCTCCCTCAAAGTCCTTCAATGGCTCTTGTTACATTTGTAGTCTAAGTCTTTAATGTCAGCCTATATAGCCTAGATGATCTGTTCCCAGCTCTTTCCTATTCTCTCCCTTGCTCTGTTCCAGCTACTCTGGACTCATTGCTATTCCTCCAACATGCCAGAGCCTGAGGGCCTTTGTACCTACTGTTTCTTCTGCCTGGAACATTCTTGGAAGTCTGCATGGCTTGCTGCCCCACTTGTTTCAGGTCTTCATTCAAAACATACCTTCTCAGTGAAACTCTCCCCATCATCCTGTTTCAATTTGCAACACCTACTCTACCAACACTTGTTATTCCTGCTCTCCTGTTTTTTTTTTTTTTTTTTCTTCTCCCTTGTAACTGTGATGGTTAATTTTATATGTCAACTTGACTAGACTGTGGGTATTCAGATATTTGATTCAACATGATTTCTGGGTGGGTCGTGAGAGTGTTTCTGGTTGAGATTCACATTTGAATTGGTAAACTGAGTAAAGCAGGGTGCCCTCGGGCCTCATCCAATTCGTTGAAGGCCTGAATACAATAAAAGGCTGAGTAAGGAAGAATTCTTTCTCTCTGCCGACTTTGAGCTGGGACATCCATCTTCATATTGGAATTATACCTTGGCTCTCCTGGGTCTCCAGCTTGCCAACTGCAGAACTTGTTCTCAGCCTGCATAATCATGTGAGCCGATTCCTTATAGTAAATATATACATGTATGTTACATATGTGTATAATCTAGAGATCCTGTTTGTTCGATTTCTCTGGAACACACCAACTAACAGTACTTTGGCTATTTTTAAAAAATGTGTTGCCTGCCTCTACTCTAAGGTAAACTTCACGATGGCAAGGATTTTGTGTGTTTTGTTCTCCAGTTTTCCTCAACACAATGCCTGACATATAGTAGGTGCTTAATAAGTATTGGTTGAATGAATCATAGCCCTTTATGTTTGACTTTCCCAGGAGTCTGTGAGCTACTTCACTACAAGAACTTGGAGTCCTCGCCTTTGCATTCCCGGTGCCCAGCAAAGTGCCCACCTCCAAAGGTGCCCAGTAAATATCAAACAAAATGCCTTCATATGATCCATCCAGAAGAACGTTGGAGTTTCTAGAACCAAATTAGGAGGACTGAGCCTTCTTCAGTCCCTAATTCAGGAGCACCACCTCTCTGCTTTCCCCCACCTCTCCCTGAAACCCCAGTCTTGCCGTGGCTGTTTGTCTGCTGTGCCAGGCCTCCTTCCCTGCCTCTCAGAGTCCTCTCTCCCTTCCCCCATCCGCTCCCTGCTCGCCCGCCTGAGTACAGGCTATTATCTGGGGGTGGTAATTATTGCGAGTAAATTGGAAGTTGTTTTGCACAGAGCTGTCTCACGCAGGTCGATTTGTATGCTTCCTGGGCACTTCTGACACTCCAGAAATGCCATAGCAACGGCCGGGCGCCGCCGGGCTCACTGATGGCAGGAGATCAGGCGGGAGAGCGGTGCGCCGTGGGCGGGGAGAGGGGAGGGAAGGCGGCAGGAAAGGCCGAGGGCACCACGCGGCAGGGAAGCCGCAGCCTTCTCAGCCACCACCTGTCTGAGCCTCGATTTCCCTGTGGGTGACACGGGGATGAGAACCTGCAACCAAGCTGTTGAGGGGCATAAACGAGCTAATGGCTTGAACAGTTTGTAAACTAAAACGAGGGCCAGCTGGCATTACAATGAACCATTATTATTATTATTATTATTATTATTATTATTATTATTAGAGATGGGGTCTTGCTCCGTCGCCCAGGCTGGAGTTCAGTGGCGTGATCATGGCTCACTGCAGCCTCGACCTCCTGGGCTCAAGCGATCCTCCAATGGACTATTATTACCACGACTATTCTTTTTCCTGGTATTGTCTTCCTTCTCCCCGCCTTTCTGCGGCTCTGCCCCCACCCGCCTCGCCGCCACCCGACTCCTCCCACCTCCTCGGACCCCCGCCCTGAGCCAGTGCCCGCCCTGAGCCAGTGCCCGCGGGAGCAGGGTTCCTGCTGGCCCTCCTTTATTCCGTGCAAAATCACAGCCCCTGGGACACCTTTTGGAGATGAGGCCCACAGAGACACCGCAAGCTCATCCTGCAGGGGCAGAGCCGCTGATTAAATTATATTCACTCTGCCTTTCAGTCATTCAGATTGGCTGGGATGAGGCCAGCTGGAATTAGTGAGAAATTTGAAGCGGAGAATATTGACAAAGAAAGGCTGTTTTATTGCCTGCAATGACACAGGATATTTCAAAGGCAGCTCAGCAGGTCAAGGAGAGCTTAGTTCGTGAATAGATCAGACTTTTGCTAATTATTTGGATAGACACAGATCTCAAGTTTTAAAATCAGTTTTGTTTCCTTCAGGGACTTGAAAACAACCCTTTCTCTCCCCAAATCTGAGATCCTTACCAGGTGAAGGCTTTGAAAACAAGAAAGTGCTGTTAAACTATTCATTAATTCCAAATATTTTTTCAGCACCTACTATGTGCTAGGACGATTGTGACTTTTGAAAATACAGACATGGAGCTGATATCTACAGGAGAAACAAACAACATGAAAGTAAACAGGGAAACAGACACTTTTAAATCGTGGTAAGGACTCTGAAATAGTAGGATTAGAGTGGTGGGGGTAGCTACTTTAAAGAAGGTGGGTCAGGGAAGGTCTCACAGGAGAGATGGCTGATTTCTGAGTGATAAGAAGGAGCCAGCCATGCTCAGATTTTAGGGTAAAGTGTTCCTGGCCAAGGGACAGCAAAAGCAAAGACCTGGTGGTGGAAATGGGCGTGATTGTTCAAAGAACAGAAAGAAGGCCAATGTGCCTGAAGAAACAGGGTGAGATTTCGAAATCACATAGGGACCTGTAGGCCTCAGTGAGGAGTTTGGAAAGTATTTCCAGTGTGTTGTGAACTCAATGAAAGGCCTTAAGCAAAGGAGTGACCTGATCTGCTTTATGTGTTTTTTGAAAGGATTATTGGGTACTGTTTGAGGAATGGATTTTCTTTTCTTTTTTTTCTTTAAGACAGGGTTTCACTCTGTTGCTCAGGCTGGAGTGCAGTGGCATGATCATGGCTCACTGAAGTCTCAACCTTCCAGGCTCAAGTGATCCTCCCACCTGAGCCTCCCATGTACCTAGGACTACAGGCATGCACCACCATGCCCAGCTAGTTTTGTTTTGTTTTGTTTTGTTTTGTAGAGATGGTGTCTTACTATGTCACCCAGGCTGGTCTTGAACTCCTGGGCTCAAGTGATCCTCCCACTTCAGCTTCCCAAAGTGCTGGGATTACAGCATGAGCCACCACGCCCCACGTGATTTTCTTTTCTCTTTTCTCTTTTCTTTTTTTCTTTTCTTTTTTTCTTTTTTTTTTTTTTTTTTAGATGGAGTATTGCTCTGTCGCCCAGGCTGGAGTGCCATGATGTGATCTCGGCTCACTGCAATCTCTGCCTCCCGGGTTCAAGCAATTCTCCTGCCTCAGCCTCCCCAGTAGCTGGGATTACAGGCACACGCCACCACGCCTGGTTAATTTTTAGTAGAAATGGGGTTTCACCATATTGGTCAGGCTGGTCTCAAACTCCTGACCTCAGGCAATCCACCTGCCTCAGCCAATCCACCTGCCTCAGCCTCCCAAAGTGCTGGGATTACAGGCATGGGCCACCGTGCCCGGCCTGATTTTCTAATAAGAAAAATTGACTGGGGAACAGGAATGGGAATAGGGAGACTAGTTAGGAAACCATTGGTAAATTCCAGGTGACTTAGGCTTGGGTAGTTGCAGTGGAGTGGAGATAGGTGGAGAGATTCAGGATGTATTTTGGAGAGAGCCAACAGGGCTTGGTGATGAATTGGATGAGGGACAGAAATGATGTTTCTAGTTCCTAGCTTTTTGGCTTGAGCAACTGAGTGGTGCTGTTTGTAGAGCTGTGGAAAACCAGGGCAGATCAAGTTTGAGGGTGGGTTAGGAACCGATAATTCTCTTTTGGACGTTTTCAGTGTGAAATGTCAGATGTCGGGGGGACTTGATATAGGGGTCTGGGACTCCAGTGAGAGGTATGGACCTAAGAAAGATATTTGGGTGTCCTTAATATTCAGTTAAGAGCCCTTGGATTCTTGGTGACTTGCTCAAAGCTAACACAACTAGAACAGAAACGTGGTGAGATACCTGTTGTTATGAACCACACGTTTGTGTCCCCACTAAAGGCATATGTTGAAATTCTAACCAGAAATGGGATGGTATTAGGAGGTGGGGCCTTTGATAGGTGATTAGGTCATGAAGGTAAAGCCCTCATAAATAGGATTAATGTCTTATTAGAAAAGACCTGCAGGGACCGGGCACGGTGGCTGATGCCTGTAATCCCAGTACTTTGGGAGGCCGAGGTGGGCAGATCACTTGAGGCCAGGAGTTCGAGACCAGCCTGGCCAACATGGTGAAACCCTTTCTCTGCTAAAAGTACAAAAATTAGCTGAGTGTGGTGGCGCATGCCTGTAATCCCAGTTACTTGGGAGGCTCAGGCAGGAGAATTGCTTGAACTCAGGAGGCAGGGGTTGCAGTGAGCTGAAGCACAACTGAACTTCAGCCTGGGTGACAGAGCAAGACTCTGTCTCAAAAAAGAAACGAAAAGACCTGGAGGCCAGGCACTGAGTGGCTCGTGCCTATGAGAGGATCACTTGAGGCCAGGAGTTCAAGACCAGCCTGAGCAAGATGGCAAGAACCCACTTCTACGAAAAAATAAATAAAAATAGCTAGGCTTTGAGACCAGAAGGTTGAGGCTGCAGTGAGCCATGATTGTGCCACTGTATTCCAGCCTGGGTGACAAAAAATTTTTTTTTATTAAAAGAAAAGACTCCAAGAGCTTGTTTCCTTTTCTCTCTGTTCTCCCTCAAGTGAGGGGTACAACAAGAAGGTGAATGTCTGCATACCAGGAAGAGGGCCTCACCAGACACTGAATTTGCCTGCACCTTGATCCTGGATTTCCCAGCCTCCAGAACTGTAAGAAACAAATGTTCGTTTGCTTTTTTTTTTTTTTTAATTTATTCGGTTTTTTTTAGAGACAGGGTCTCACACTGTCACCCAGGCTGGAGTACACTGGTGCAATCATAGCTCATTGCAACCTTGAACTTCTGGACTCAAGTGAGTCCACTTCAGCCTCCCACTTCAGCATCCCAAAGTGCTGAGATTACAGGCGTGAGCTTCCTGCACCCAGCCATGTTTGTTGTTTAAACCACTCAGTCTATGGTATTCTGTTACAGCAGCCAGAACTAAAACAGCTGCCTTCTTCCCTGCCTCCAAAACAATACCCCTCTCCTCCACTTGAATGCCTTTATCTGAGTCAGTTAAGACTTACTCTCAGGGGAAATACAAAATAAAACTACAAGGTACCACTTTTTAATAATCAGAGGGGTGAAGATCAAAAGGTAGGAAAACACTGTTAGCAAAGGTGGGGAAAACACGCACTTTCATATATTGTTTATGGGAATGTAAATTCATTTATCCCTTATGTAGGGCAATTTGGCAGTTTCTAGCAAAATAAGAAAGACAGATACACTTTGACCCAACAATTCCAATTTTAGGAAATTATCCTACAGAGACACTCACACATATTTTTTTTTTTAAATGCATGTACCAGGCCAGGCATGGTGGCTCATGCCTGTAATCCCAGCACTTTGGGAGATGGAGGCAGAGGATCACCTGTGGTCAGGAGTTCAAGACCACCCTGGCCAACATGACGAAACCCCCATCTCTACTAAAAATACAAAAATTAACCAGGCATGGTGGTGGGCACCTGTAATTCCAGCTACTAGGGAGGCTGAGGCAGGAGAGTTGCTTGAACCCTGGAGGTGGAGGTTGCAGTGAGACGAGATCACGCCACTGCACTCCAGCCTGGGCAACAGAGCAAGGCTCCGTCTCAAGGAAAAAAAAAAGCATATACCAGAATATTTATTGTCACTATGTTTTATTTTATTTTCGTAGAGACGGGTCTCACTGTGTTGTCCAGGGTGGTCTCAAACTCTAGAGCTCAAGCGATCTTCCCATCTCTGCCTTCCAAAGTGCTAGGAATTACAGGTGTGAGCTACCATGCCTAGCTGTCACTGTTTTTAACAGCAAAAGATTGGGAAAAATATCCTTCAATAGAGGACTGATTACATAAAGTACACCTTTACAATGGAATATGTGCAGCCATCAAAACTAAGGAAGTTCTTGGTCATTTTTTTGTTTTTTGAGATAGGGTCTCACTGTGTTGCCCAGGCTGGTCTCAAACTCCTGGGCTCAAGTGATTCTCTCACCTTAGCCACCTGAGTAGCTGGGACTATAGACATGTACCACCATGCCCAGCTGATTTTTTTTAAACTTGAAAAATCGAGATGAAATTTATACAACATAAAATTGACCATTTTAACTATTTTAAAGTGTAAAATTCAGTGCCTTCATGTTTTGATATGAAACAACCTTTGAGATATATTGGTATGCACTTACCCTCACTCACCTTCTGTCCCCTGTTGCCTACCTCTGCTTGTGATAGTGGGAGAGACTTTTTCTGATGGGCATCTCTGAAAAGTCTCCAGAACACAGGAGGCTGAGAGGGACTGTTGCCAGGGAAAGGTGGTAGTAATGTTATCAGAGGTTCTCACCCCTGGCTGCACATTAGCATCACCTGGGGAGATTTTGAAAATGCCCTTGCCCAGGCCCCACCTTTAGATACTTTGATTTAATTCAGGGTGAGGCCTGGGCGTAAGTCTTAACATTTAGGCATAATTTACACACAGTAAAATGCATAGGCCTTAAGTGTGTAGTTCAATGAATTGTGATATCGTGGGTGCTTGCATAACCACTGCCCCATTAAAACATAGACCATTTCCATCTCTCCAGTCACTGTCCTTCACCCCTGCCAGAGGCAGACACTGTTCTGATTTCTATCATAGATTCCTTTTGATTGTTCTTGAACTTCATAGAAATGGAATCAAACAGTATGTAACATTTTGAGATTGCCTTATTTCTCTCAGTATAATGCCCTTAAGGTTCATCCAAATAATTGCACTGATAAGTAGTTCATTTCTTTTTGTGGTTGAGTGGTATTCCCTTGTATGGATACACCAAAGTTCATCCATTCAGACATCCAGGGACATTTGTGTTGGTCCCAGTTTTTGGCTATTAGAACAAAGCTGCTATCAACATTCTTGTACAAGTCTCTCTGTGAGCACATGTACTCATTTCTCTTGGAGTGGAATTCTTGGGTTTAACTTTATTTGAAACTGCTGGTTTCCAAAGTGGCTGTACCAATTTACACCCCCACCAGCAAAAGATGAGACTTACAGTTGTTCCACATCTTTGCTAACACTTGGTATTGTCTGTCTTTTAAATTATAGCCATTCTCATGGGTATGCAGTGGCATGTCCTTTTAGTTTTAAATTACATTTTCCTAATGGCAAATTATGTTGATCATCTTTCATATGCTTATTGACCATTCATATATCCTGTCTCATGAGGTGTCTGTTCCACTCTTTTGCTCATATTTTTGGGTGGTCATTTTATTATTGATTTGTAGGAGCTCTTTATGTATTCTGGATATTAGTCTTTTGTCAGATAAGTATATTGCAAATATAATTATTATTTAAAATATCCCCAGTGAGTCTCACATGAATGCAGACTTGAGAACCCCTGGTGAACTAAAGATCGGCCCCAAAGGCCCCCTACTTTTGCAAGTCCCCAAACCTACCCCCTAGCAATTTTGCCTGAGGATTGGTTTTCTTTTCTTTTCTTTTCTTTTTTTTCTTTTTTGAGATGGAGTCTGTCACCCAGGCTGGAGTGCGGTGGTGCAATCTCGATTCACTGCAACCTCTGCCTCCCGGGTTCAAGAGATTCTCCTGACTCAGCCTCCTGAGTAGCTGGAATCAAAGGTGTGCACCGCCACACCTGGCTAATTTTTGTATTTTTAGTAGAGACAGGGTTTCACTATGTTGGCCCAGCTGGTCTCGAACTCCTGACCTCAGGTGATCCACAGCCTCGGCCTCCCAAAGTGATGGGATTATAGGCGTGAGCCACTGCACCTGGCTGAGGAATGTTTTTTCAATTCATGTGAATGTTCATGGCTGTGGGGGATTTTAGGAGTGAGGGTTTCCTTGTCAGTCTTTCTCTTGCATATCTGCCTGGCTTCTTGGACAGCTCCATTCATCTGAACTGTTCTCTTACACTCTGACTGTGAGAAAGTCTTTTCCTGTCTTCACCCTAAGATTTTCCACATGTAAAACCTGACCTTAGTGCCTGACCCATTTCTAAACCCAGAGACAGTGTGTGTCAAAGGAATAAGGACATGTTTTTGTTTTTGTTTTGTCCTGGATGGAACAAGCTATGTCCTAGGTGCAAAAGGAGTGTGACTTTCTGTATCCCCTCCTGGCTATTATCCTTGGGCTACCTATCTGCTCACTGAAGGGGAGAATCATTTTCTAGCAGCCTTGGCGACCAATCACTAGAGGACAGGTCCCAGTCTCATTGAATCTGCTGTGTACTTGCTGCATGACCTCGTGCAAGGCAATTAACCTCTCTAATCCTTGGTTCCTTCAACTGGTACAAGAGAACATCTTGTTTGTTGTGGGGAAAGTTCCTGGCATAAATTAGTTGCCCACAAAGGATGGAAGACATGGTTCTAAGATCAGTGGAACTGAGCTGTGAGAGGAGCTCTCTGTTCTGGGACTTACCATGCCCTCAGTGTGCCCTAGTGTCATATATCTGCCCCTTCCTTCCACACCTTCAGAGGCCCAGACTGGTCAAGGCCCCTCCTGCTGTGTTGTCTTCACCCTGCCCTTTTAGGCTAATTTGAACAGAACATCCCATGAGGGCCCCTAGGCTCTTTAAGCTCTGAGCAGATGGCTGGGAAGCCAGTTCTCTGAAACATACAGTTCCTGACTCAGATCTGGGCAGGGGGCCAAGACCTTCGAAGGGCTATAGAAAACTTCACCTTCGCCCCACTTCCCTCCTGTTGCCCTCAAGAGCTTGTAGTTTTTTACTACCTGTCTCTTTTAGTGCCAAAGAGGAAGGGAAAAAGGCCACACCTATTTGGATTAGATGTCCACTTGGAGTCCCTTCTTGGGCTGGCACCAGGGAGAAACTTTGACCTCGGGTTTTGGGAGAGGCACCCATGCTATGTAGGGAGGGTTTCTCTGCTGCTGCAGGAAGAGGATAAGGAAGCTACAGGAGAGCTCATGGGGAGCTCCCAGAAATGTTCTTGAGTGGGTACAGGGCATCTGGAGAGTCCAGTGACACTGAGCTCTGGCTGTAGCCTGTTCTTCTCTCAGCCAAGCATGGGTGGCTTTGTCCTAGCACAAGATCTGGGAAGGGACTAGAAGAGGGCTGTCTAGTTCCTGGGTGTTACTTCCAGGTCCATCTGGAGGCAGGTATAAAAGGGAGACAGGGGTAGTATTGGCAAGAGAAGTGTCTGGGATGGGTATGCTTGGCCCTCCCCACTTCTCTGGTTCCTGGTCCCCATTATGTCTTTGGATATATCATTCCCACCCAACGCCTCATTCTAGTTCTCTAACAGAGCACCCAGTGCTCTCCTTTAGGATTACTAATTGACAAATCATCTATCCATCCATCCATCCATCCAACAACTATTTATTTGTCAGTCATTATGTGTAGGGACCATTCTGAGCTCTGTGAGGGTGTAACTGTGAAAAAGACAGAAATGTTCTTCACAGAGCTCACACGATCATGGTGGAGCCAGACAGGTAACCAGGCAGCTACATTCCATGGAATAAACCCAGTGGTAAAGGCAGGATGTGGGATCACAGAAGATGACTTGTTGAGAAGGATCAGGGAAGGTTCCTGGAAGCAGGGAGACCTGCACTGAGACAAGAGGAGTGAACACACAATAGTGAGGTGAAAAGGGTGAGTCCAAGCAGAGGAAACTGCATGTGAGGAGGCCTGAAGGCAAGATCTGAATAGCTGGAAGTTGTTCAGTTTGAGAAGAGAGCATGTGCATGTATGTGTAGGGGTTGTGAAGAAGTGAGATGTGGCCAGAGAGGTAGTCAGAGGCCAGATCAGGAAGGCCTTGTAAGCCGTGGTGAGGAGGCAGGACTTGATCTTGAGGGAAATGAGGAGGCTTTGAAGGATTTAGACAGGGCCATGTCATGATCAGTTTGGTGTTTTGAAAGATGATTCTGGTTTTGGGTAGAGATCAGACAGTGGGGGAAAGGCACAAATAGAAGCAGGAAGACAAGCCAGGAGGCTAGTGCAGTCATCCAAGTGAGAGAGAATAGTGGCAGAGACTACCGTGGTGGCAGTGGAGACAGAGAGAAGTGATTGGATTTGGGATGTATTTTAGAGGTAGAGCCAACACGACTCACTGATGAATTGAACGTGAGGGGCAAATATAAGGCAGGCCTCAAAGACACCTCCTGGTTTCTGACTTGGACCACTTGGGGGGTTGGTAGTGCCATTCATGGAGATGGGAACTATTGAGAGAGAAGGTCTAGGGGAGAGTGGGTGAGTTCAGTGCCATGTTGAGTTTGAGCTTCCAGGGTGATATGTCCTATAGCCAGTTTGCCATCCAGGTCCAAATCTCAGGAGAGAGGATGAGGCTAGAGACAGAATTGTGGGATCTTGAGAGTCAGTGAGGTAACCCAAAGGGAGTGGAGGATGCCATGTTTTGTGCAGTAGGACTGCCTTGTCGAAGGTTTCTCTACCCTTTGTTGCCCACTTCACCCAAACCCGAAAAGGCAGGTTTAGAAGGCAGTCATCAAAGACTGTGAAACTTAGGGCAAAGACCCTGCGGGTAATCCTAACTCTTGGCTCCCTCCCTTCCTCCCAGTCTCTGTCATTTCCACAGCATCCTGGACTGACTTGATTAATTTCCAATAAGTGTTTATCCATCCCAGAGGCCAGGCCAGCTGCCATTCTTAGGAAATTCAGTTTCTGGCTCCCTCTGCTGGCAGAGCTGCAGATGACTGTTGGCTGGGGCAGCCTCCATCCCACTGCTTTCCTCCTCCTTCCTGCTTCCCCTGGGAGATTAAACCCTCGGTCTCAATCCTCTATCCCCTACCCCCAAATCCCACCTACTTTATAAGAACCCTAGCTAGAAATGGGGTGGGAGAAGCCTAATTAGGTATCTGGGAAACACAGATTCTTAGTGTTGGCAGAGCTTGGTGGCTCACACCTGTAATCCTAGCACTTTGAGAGGCTGAGGCAGGAGGATCGCTTGAGCCCAGGAGTTGGAGAACAGCCTGGGCAACATAGCAAGACTCTGTCTCCACAAAGTATTAAAAAAATTAGGTGGATGTGGTGGCAGGTGTCTGTAGTCCTAGCTGCTAAAGAGGCTGAGGTGAGAGGATCACTGGAGCTTGGAGGATCACTTGAGCCCAGGAGTTTGAGGTTACAGTGAGCCAAGATCACACCACTACACTGCAGCCTGGGCAACAGAGACCCTGTCTCAAAAATAAATATGCAAATAAATGATTACTCTTTATAATCACTTTCATCTTTTTTTCTGCCCCAAACCCACTCTCAGCTCCTTTTTTTCTTTTTTGACAGGATCTCACTCTGTTACCCAGGTTGGAGTGCAATGGTACGACTCTGCTTACTGCAGCCTGGAACTCCTGGGTTCAAAAGATTCTCCCATCTCAGCCTCCCGAGTAGCTAGGACTACAGCACACACCACCACACACAGCTAATTTCTGTGTTTTTTGTGGAGATGGGGTTTCATCATGTTGCCCAGGCTGGTCTCAAACTCCTGGACTCAAGCGATCCTCCCACCTCGGCCTCCCAAAATGCTGGCATTACAGGCGTGAGCCACCACACTCCGCCCCAAACCCACTCTTGATCTCCTTGCCCACGAAGACTTCATTTGGTTATCAAAAACACTCTTCCATTCTCAGTCCCCAAGAGCAACATTTTGCTGGCACTCCCTCCTCATATACAGGGAAGCCATGATGTGTGCTGGAAAAAATGCTGGGTTGGGAGTGAAGGTACCTAGGTTTGAGTCCTGTTTCTGTCACAGGTGCAGGGTCTGACCTTGGACTGGTCACTTCCTTCTTTCCCACTGGCAGTTCCCTTACCTGTGGCATTAGACTGGAGTCCAAAAAACCGTTTCAACTCGGCCTTCTAGGCTTGCTCCAACCATCTTAGCCTTTTTAGTTTTTCACACACATCAAGCCCTCTCCTGCCCCAGGGCCCTTGGTCATGCTATTCCCTCTGCCTGAAATGCCCTTTCCTTCCCTTTTTGTTTGGTTAACTCCTCCCCATCCTTCAGCTCTTAGCTCAAATGCTACTTCCTGAGAAGAACCTTTTCCAGCCCTCCAGATTGGGTCAGATACCTCATGGTATGCTGTCATAATTGCCTATAGTTTTCCTTCTGAGCCCTCTTCACGTTTGTAATTTTCCAAGTGTTTGTGTGATTATTGTTTCAAGTCCATCTTCCCCACGGAACTTTAAGCTCTTTGATAGCAAGGACATGTCTGTTTTGCTCACCACTCTACCCCCAGCACCTGGATCCTTGCCTGCCCATCTTGTAAAGGCTCAACACATATTTACTAAATAAATGAATAAGTAAATGGATGAATTAATCCTTTTCTTCACCTGTCAGCTGCTTTCTATATCTAACTAGCATCGTGTTAAAGAGCAAAAAGTCAAAAGCCAGACTGCCTGGGTTTGGAGTCCTGCTTCACCACTCACAAGCTGTGTAAACTTGTGTAAGTTATTCAGTCTTTCTGTGCCTCAGTTTCCTCATTTGTAAAAGGAGGATGATAATAGTACACACTGTCTAACAAGGTTGTTGCTAAGGATTAAAAGACAGCGTATGTAAAGTGCTTAGACCAAGACCTGGCAATCCAGTGCTATAATAGCTATTGTTCTTATTCGGCCTCATCCATCTCTCCATTTATGCATTCTGAACCCTCCCACAAAGCCTCATTATCTTATTTCCGGCCTGTGAGTGCAGATGACTCAGTGTAATTTGCAGATTAGGTTGAAAAGTTTTGTTTTTTAGAATTCTTATTATGGAAATGTTCAATCATACACAGAAGCAGAGAAGAGGATAATGAACCTCTGTAATAAGCTTCAACAATTATCAACATTTTGCCAATCTTTGTTCATCTATACTCTCCTTTTTTTCCCTCTGTACTGGAGTATTTTAATGTAAGTCGCAGATGTCATATCATTTTGTCTGAAAATACTCCAACATGTATTTCTAACAGATGAGGACCTTAAAAAAACACAGCAATACCATTATCACCCTTTTAAAATTAACAATAATTAGGGAGAGCTTTTTTTGTTTGTTTTTTTGAAATGGAGTTTTGCTCTTGTAGAGGCTGGAGTGTAGTGGCATGATCTTGGCTCACTGCAACCTCCGCCTACTGGGTTCAAGCCATTCTTCCTGCCTCAGCCTCTCGAGTAGCTGAGATTACAGGCGCCTGACATCATGCTCGGGTAATTTTTGTATATTAGTAGAGATGGGGTTTCACCATGTTGGCCAGGCTGGTCTCGAACTCCACCCACCTCGACTTCCCAAAGTGCTGGCATTACAGGTATAATTCACTGCACCAAGCCTAGGAAGAACTTTTTTCTTTTCTTTTCTTTTCTTTTCTTTTTTTTTTTTGAGATGGAATCGCCTCTGTCGCCCAGACTGGAGTGCCAGTGGTGGAGATCCTGGCTCACTGCAACCTCCGCCTCCCGGGTTCAAACAATTCTCTTGCCTCAGCCTCCCGAGTAGCTGGGATTACAGGCGTGTGCCACCACACCCAGCTAATTTTTGTATTTTTATAGTAGAGGACGGGATTTTCACCATGTTGGTCAGGTTCAATTCGAACTCCTGACCTTGTGTCCGCCCGCCTCCAGCCTCCCCAAGTGCGTGGGATTTACAGGCGTGAACCACCGCGCTCGGCTGGGAAAGCTTTATAAACCCCATTCCCTTGAGAGATGCTGGGTGAATGGGAGGCCTTGATTAGGTATGCGTAATGAGGAACAGCAGAGAATTAATCTATGTAAAGTGTTTTGAATGGGGCCTGTCACATAAGAGGGATATAGTAGTAACTATTATTTTGATTCTCTTTGATTCTCTCCATTTACCCACTCAAAATCCTCCCAATCTCTCTCTTATTTTCAGGCTGTGACCTGGGTGACCATTTATAAAGGAGGACTAGGAGCCTGGGCTGGGGAGTTTTCTGGGTCATCAGAGCCCTGGGTTGAGACCTGGGACTCCAGAAGGCACCAAGAAGGGTGCAAAGGAAGCAGACTACAGGACTGAAGGGGAGGGAGGAGAGGAACAGCCAGAGCTGGGGAGTTTAAAGGAGGAGCCCTACAGCTGTGTGAAAATGGGGCTTAGAAAATCCAATAGCCAAAGGGCAGGCAAGCTGAGGGTTGGTCCTTCCTTCCCAGTGATCAGGGCCTTTGGGCACCACTGCCAGCTGGGAAGCAGGGGGAGGTAGCCAGGGTTCCTGAGGGAGTTCTTTTTAGCTTTTCTTCACAGCCCACAATGGGGCATGCCTACAACAACCACCAGGGGCCTGCTTTGCTTCATCTTCAGTTCTCAACAATTCCCAGGATATGAGTGATGATGGTGGACCCTGAGCTAAAGCATAACTAGACATGGCCTTCCCCAGACTCAATATGAAGATTTTTGTTCTCTCATCTCTCTTTTCCCTTCTGCAGAATTCTCTCCTACATCTTCTCCCCTATTCTGCTCTTCTCATTCTACTCATCCTTTGGGTATCCAGGGTGCCTGGACACTCGACTCATCCTTAGCTCCTTTGTGTTGCTATAATAAAATGCCACAGACTCAAACTCATATATTTCTTTTTTTTTCGAGACGGAGTTTCACTCTTGTTGCCCAGGCTGGAGTGCCAATGGCGTGATCTCGGCTCACCACAACCTCTGCCTCCCAGGTTCAAACAATTCTCCTGCCTCAGCCTCCCGAGTAGCTGGGATTACAGGCATGTGCCACCATGTCTGGCTAATTTTGTATTTTTAGTAGAGACAGGGTTTCTCTGTCAGGCTGGTCTCGAACTCCCTACCTCAGATGATCCGCCCGCCTCAGCCTCCCAAAGGGCTGGGATTACAGGCATGAGCCCCCGCGCCTGGCCGTCAAACTCATAATTTATAAACGATATAAATGTATTTATTATGGTTCTGGAGGCTGAAGAGTCCAAGATGAAGGTGCCAGCAGGATTGGTGTCTGCTGAGGGCTGCTGTCTGCTTCCAAGATGGTGCCTTGTTGCTGCATCCTCTGGAGGTGAAGAAATACTGTGTCCTTACGTGGTAGAAAAGCAGAAGAGCAAAAAGGGCCTAAACTAGTTCCCTCCAGCCCTTTCATAAGGCACTAATTCATTCATGAAGTAGGATCCCTCATGACATAATTACTTCCCAAAAGGCCCCGCCTCTCAATGCCACCATAGTGGGGATTAAGTTTCAACAAATGAATTTTGAAGGACCTTCAGACCATAGCACAGCCCAATCCAAGCTTGCCTCCAGGAAAAGATGTGATTTAAACACTTTAGCAGAGTAAACAAGTTCCTTCATAACCTGGCCTTCAACTGCCTCATCAACCTCATTTCCCACCACTGCCCTCTTTTTTCCAGTGTGACACAGCGAAACAGCACAGATTTGTGTCCATACGGACCTAGTATTGAATTCTGGCTCTGCTGCTTCCTAGCTCAGGAAGCTTAGGTGAAGTCACTTTATCTCTCCGAGCCTGTTTACACATCTGAAAAATGGGGATAATAGTATACTTAAAAGGCCTCTTAACAAAGGCCTTAAAGTCATACAAACCAGGAAAATAGCCCATGTTTCCACGTTCTCCCAGAGCCCCCCCCCCCCCCCCCCCTTTTTTTTTTTTTTTTTTTTTTGAGACGGAGTCTTGCTCTGTCGCCCAGGCTGGAGTGCAATGGCACGATCTCAGCTCACTGCAACCTCTGCCTCCCGGGTTCAAGCAATTCTTTTGCCCCAGCCTCCCGAGAAGCTGGGATTACAGGCACCCGCCATCATGCCCAGTTAATTTTTGTAGAGACAGGGTTTCACCATTTGGCCAGGCTGGTTTTGAACTCCTGACCTCAGGTGATCTGCCCACCTCGGCCTCCCAGTGTGCTGAGATTACAGGTTCAGTGAGCCACTGAACCCAGCCTCCAACATTCCTTTTAACTCATAACGGTCTATGAATTTTAT
>NW_016808089.1:167399-172160 GCF_001698545.2 Rhinopithecus bieti
AAAAAAAAAAAAAAAAAAAAAATTAACTTTTTGTGCAGAAACTGGGTTTTATGAAAAATAAAGTTTATCATCTTAACCATTTTTAAATGTACAGTTCAGTAGTGTTGACTACATTCATATTGTTGTGCAGCCGTCTGTCATCTCTGGAACTTTTCCCATGTGGCAAAACTGAAACTACTCCCATTAAACAACTCCCCATTTCCCCCTCCCTTCAGCCCCTAGCAACCATTATTCTGTCTCTGTGGATTTTACTGCTTTAATTTTTTTTAGACAGGGTCTTGCTCTGTTGCCCAGACTGGAATTCTGTGGCCTGATCATAGTTCACTGCAGCCTGGAACTCCTGGGCTCAAGCAGTCCTTCTGCCCCAGCCTCCCTAGTAGCTGGGACTTCAGGTGGGTGCCACCATGCCCAGTCAATTTATTATCTTATTATTGTTGTTTTATATGTTTTTTTAGAGACAGGGTCTGGCTCTGTCACCCAGGCTGGAGTGCAGTGGCTCGATCTCTAACTCAGTTCACTGCAACTTCCATCCCCCGGGGCTCAAGCGATCCTCACACCTCAGCTTCTCTAGTAGCTGGGACCACAGGTGCACACCACCACACCCAGCTATTTTATTTTATTTTTTTTTTTGAGACAGAGTCTCGCTCTGTCACCCAGGCTGGAGTGCAGTGGCACGATGTCAGCTCACTGCAAGCTCTGCCTCCCAGGTTCACACCATTCTCCTGCCTCAGCCTCCCAAGTAGCAGAGACTACAGGTGCCCGCCACCACGCCCAGCTAATTTTTTTTATTTTTAGTAGAGGTGGAGTTTCACCGTGTTAGCCACGATGGTCTCGATCTCCTGACCTCGTGATCCGCCTGCCTCGGCCTCCCAAAGTATTTTTTCGTATTTTTAGTAGAGACAGGGTCTTGCCATGTTGTCCAGGCTGGTCTCAAACTCCTGAGTTTAAGCAATCCTCCTGCCTCAGCCTCCCAAAGTGTTGAGATTACAGACGTGAGCCACCATGCCAGGGCTTTCATTTAGATTTTTCCAATTGTTTGCCGTTTTACTTTTGTTGTAACAGGCAGCCTTTGTGTGAATTTTTGTGCACTTTATAACTGAGTGTACACTTTGGAATTCAGAGTGCTATATCTTAGGGAATGTGTATTTAAAATTGCTATTCAAGAAAACCATGCCAGATTTTAATAAAGTCAATAGTGTGAGTAAGCATTTATTTATATTTTCTCAGGCTGGTGTGTGATGAGCTATATGAGTCAGTTCAAAAGTTAAGATACATAGTTTTACTTTTGAAGCTAGGACTTGTAGTATTTTCTTCTACTGGCAAACATGTGTGTGCGTGTATATACAGTAAGTCCTCATTTAACATTGTCCATAGGTTCTTGGAAACTGACTTTAAGTGAAATGACATAGCAAAACCAATTTTTTTCTCATCAGTGTTGCAGCAAAATGATATTGAATGAACCAGTGTCATTCAAGGACCTGCTGTGCATCATTTTGCTTAACATTGCAGTTGCCAAGAACTTACTGATCATGTTAACTGAGGACTTACTGTACATGTAAACATATACCAGAGGTGTGTGCCACCAAGCCTGGCTAATTTTTAAAAGATTTTTGTAGTCTGGGCACAGTGGCTCATGCCTGTAATCACTTTGGGAGGGCGAGGCAGGTGGATCACAAGGTCAGGAGTTCAAGACCAGTCTGGCCAACATGGTGAAGCCCCATCTCTACTAAAAATACAAAAATTAGTCAGGCGTGGTGGTGGGCACCTGTAATCCCAGCTACTTGGGAGGCTGAGGCAGAATTGCTTCCACCTGGGAGGCGGAGGTTGCAGCGAGCCGAGATTGCGTCACTGCACTCCAGCCTGGGCAGCACTCCAGCCTGGGCAACAGAGCAAGACTCTGTCTCAGAAAAAAAAAAAAAAAGATTTTGTAGAGATGGACTCTCACTGTGTTGCCCAGGCTGGTCTTGAACTCCTAGGCTCAAGTGATCCTCCCACCTCAGGCTCCCAAAGCACTGGGATTACAGGTGTGAGCCACCATGCCCAGCAGAATCAGACTTTTTATTACACTTCCATTATTACACCACCGTTCAAGCATTCTACTCTCCATCCTTTACCTTACTCCCTCTAGAAAACCAGTTCCAACAACTGTTTGGTATCATTGGGACCTATAGTTCATTGATTCCATCTTTTCACTGTTGCACACCCCTCAGGCTCTCACTTCTCTCCTTACATAGTTTGAAGTTCAGAGTCAATAATTGTGGAGGCTTCCTTGTATACAACTTTAACTTATTTTTTTTCTCTTTCACACTTCATTATACTGGCTTGGCAAGACCATAGCCTTCGTATGGTACGCAGAGTAATGGCCTCCCAAGAATATCCACATACTAAGTTCTGAACCCTGTAAATATGTTACCCTCATATGGTAGAGAGGAATTAAGGTCACTAACCAGCTGACCCTAAAATAGGGAAATTGGAATATCTGGGTGAGCCCAGTGTAATCACAGGGTGCTTAAAAGTAGAAGAGGGGCTGGGTGTGGTGGCTCATGCCTGTAATCCCAGCACTAGGGGAGGCCAAGGTGGGTGGATCACCTGAGGTCAGAAGTTCGAGACCAGCCTGGCCAACATGATAAAACCCTGTCTCTACAAAAATACAAAAATAAGCTGGGCGTGGTGGCACACGCCTGTAATCCCAGCTACCCAGGAGGCTGAGGTGGGAGAATTGCTTGAACCCAGGAGGTGGATGTTGCAGTGAGCTGAGATCGCACTGTTGCACTCCAGCCTGGGCTACAAGAGTGAAACTCNACTTTGCGAGGCCGCGGCAGGTGGATCACCTGAGGTCAGAAGTTCGAGACCAGCCTGGCCAACATGATAAAACCCTGTCTCTACAAAAATACAAAAATAAGCTGGGCGTGGTGGCACACGCCTGTAATCCCAGCTACCCAGGAGGCTGAGGTGGGAGAATTGCTTGAACCCAGGAGGTGGATGTTGCAGTGAGCTGAGATCGCACTGTTGCACTCCAGCCTGGGCTACAAGAGTGAAACTCCATCTCAAAAAAAAAAAAAAAAAAAAAAAAAGAAGAGGGAGGCAGAAGAAGAGGTCATAGTGATGCAGGTTGAGAAGGACTCAACCTGTTCTACCTGACTTGGTAGATGGGGGAAGGGGCTATGAGCCAAGGAATGTGTATGGCCTCTGGAAGCTGGAAAAGTCAAGAAGCGCATTCTCCCCCTAGAGCCTCCAGAAAGGAACACAGCCCTGCTGCAACCTTAATTTTAGCCCAGTAAGACCTGTGTCAGACTTCTAACCTATATAACCTGCAAGATATAACCTGTAAGATAAAAGATAATACTTTGTGTTGTTTTAATATTTGTGATGATTTGTAACGGCAGCAATAGGAAACTAATACATTTTGCTAAATCCAACTCTGGCCCTCGGAGATGAACATGGTTGAATAAACAATCATGCTGACTGGTCTTACTTGAAATCCGTCAATATTAATGTCAAGCAGTCCCTTCATGCTACCTGGCTTTCATATTACATTTCTCTAATGTATTCACTCATCCATTCTACTAGAGGCCTGTTTCACACCTTGCTTTTCAGACCCTCAGCACCTCTCCCTCATCTCTCTTGCTTCCAATTTCACTGGGTTGATAGAAGCAATCAGAAGAGAGTTTCCAGGAGCTTCTTCTCCCTTATCAACCTACTTCCCAGCATTATTCCCCCTGTGTTCTTTGCCTTCTATCCTGTTAGTATGGATGAACTCTCTGCTTCTAGCACAACCCCCCCATTTGTGCAAAAGATCTCATTCCTTGTCACTCACTGGTATAAGGACTTCAGCCCACCAATTCTTTCACTGTTAAAAAAAAAAATCCTCTCTTGATCCTATTTTCCTTTCCAGTTATTGCTCCATTTCTTCTCTTTCCTTGACTGCAAAATTCCAGGTGTCAGTATCATTGTCTACACTTGTCATTTCCTATTTCTTTCCTCCTAACTTCTGTTGAACTCGTCCCAATCAGGTTTTCACCCCATCACTTTACTCAAACTGCTTTTATCAAAGTCACCAATGACATTCATATAACAAAATCCAACAGTCAATTCTCAATCTTCATCAACCTCGACCACTAGTACTTGACGAAGTTGGTCACTTCTCCATGAAACACATGATTCATTGGTCTTCCAAGGAGCCCTTGCTCTCTGGATTTTCTTCCTACCTCACTGACTGCTGCTTCAGATTCTGTTGATATTCCTCCTCATATCTTCTAAGGTAATTTAAATCCCCAGATATGACATTTCACGCTGAAACACTTAAGTATATGTTCCTTAAAAACAACATATTCTTTTTTTTTTTTTTTTGACACGGAGTCTTGCTCTGCTGCCCAGGCTGGAGTGCAGTAGCACAATCTTAGCTCACCACAACCTCCGCCTCCTGGGTTCAAGTGATTCTCTGCCTCAGCCTCCCAGTAGTTGGGATTACAGGCACCTGCCACCACGCCCGGCTAATTTTTGTATTTTTAGTATGGGGTTTCACTATGTTGGGCAGGCTGGCCTCGAACTCCTGGCCTCAGGTGATCCACCTGCCTCGGCCTCCCAAAGTGCTGGGATTACAGGCATGAGCCCCCTTGCCTGGTCAAAAAAAAAGAAAAATCATATTCTTACAAAACTACCATGCCATATCACACCTAACAAAATAAATGAATTCATTGATATCATCTAATACATAGTCCATATTCAATTTTTTTTTTTTTTTTTTTTTTTTTTTTTTTT
>NW_016808089.1:176014-179584 GCF_001698545.2 Rhinopithecus bieti
ACCAGCTCACATTCCTTTCCTTATTTGGAAAGAAGACTAGCTCTCTAGCTCATTGCAGACACCCCTTTCCCCTTTCCTCTCTCTCCCTTATGTACCCATCTTATCTAAAGAAAGTTCAAATGTTTAGCCAACTGGGGCTAGTTTAGATTGTGTGGCCTGATTCTAGCCAATGGGGAAAGGGCACAGGGGCAGGATTTGCATCAGGAATCAAGGCTCTTGTTCCCCTTTGTTCTGGTGTGCTCTCATGGCGACTGGCCAAGGAGAAGCACCCCTCTGTGCAGAAGTAAAAATTGCTTTACTGAAAATCCTTTGAGTGCTCAATTTCCTTAAGACTCTGAGCTTTGTTTTGACAAATGTTTCTGGTTGGAGATGTTATTCGTGGTTTATGGTCGTGCTGACCTTAGCCATTAGGCTGATGCCCTTTGGATTTAGGTGGTTTTTTATTAAGTGAACTTTAGAATGAGGGACTTGTCTAAGATGGCGATGCTCCTGCTCTCTCAATCCAGACTCGATAGTTATAAAAAGGAGGAGGGACAGTGTGTTCTTTCTGGCTACTTCCTGCTGTTGAGGGGATGGAGAGTTTTCTAGTCTCTGGTTGACTGTGGGAGCATTGCTGTCTGTAGATGTTTTGGGGTAGTTGTCTGTGAAATGGCCATGATCCTGTCAGTTAAAAATCTTTGGCCAGGTATGGTGGCTCACACCTGTAATCCCAGCACTTTGGGAGGCCAAGGCAGGCAGATCACCTGAGGTCAGGAGTTCGAGACCAGCCTGGTCAACATGGTGAAACCCTTTCTCTAGCAAAAATACAAAAATTAGCCAGGCATGGTGGCGAATGCCTGTAATCCCAGCTAATCGGGAGGCTGAGGCAGAAGAACCACTTGAACCCGTGAGGTGGAGGTGGCAGTGAGCCAATATCACGGTGCCACTGCACTCCAGCCTGGGCGACAGAACAAGACTCTGTCTCGAAAAAAAAAAAAAAAAAAAAAAATTTGAAAAAGGTTAATTAGGCAGGGTAAGAACATTAGTCCCAGGAATGGGATAACCCATGCTATGATTTTGTTCCCAAACCAAGAATCTATTTTGTTGTTTTGATATTCCCTTAGCGTTTTAGCCCTTTCTTTAAGTTTTTCAGCAGCGTCTCTTACTAGGTCTGATTGGTTGAGGTAGAAACAACATTCCTCACCTCATGAGAAGCAGAATCCCTCTTTCTTTTTCAGCCATTATAAGATCTAGTCCCCATCTGTTTTGGAGGACTACGCCAGCCAAAGAGTCTAGTTGGTCTTGGACTTTTTTTTTTTTTTTTTTTGAGACGGATTCTTGCTCTGTTGCCCAGGCTGGAGTGCAGTGGTGCGATCTCGGCTCACTGCAACCTCCACCTCCTGGATTCAAGCAATTCTTCTGCGTCAGTGTCCCGAGTTGCTGGGATTACAGGCGTGCACCACCACGCCCAGCTAATTTTTTTGGTATTTTTAGTAGAGACGGTTTCACCATGTTGGCCATGGCTGGTCTCGAACTCCTGACCTCAGGTGATCCACCCGCCTCAGCCTCCCAAAGTGCTGGGATTACAGGCGTGAGCCACCGCCCCTGGCCAAGGTCTTGGACTTTTATAAGGCTTCGGGCTGTGTCTTCTAACAAGTCCTGTAGTTCTGTTGAAAGAGCCTTAAAGTATGTTATGCAAGTGGCTAATCCGCTTGCTCTCAATCCAAGTCCAGAGGTTATACCCAGGGTGGCTATTAAGGGAATGAAGTGTATGGCCCTTCCTTTTCTAACATATTGAATGGATGAGATGGGCAAAGGTCGATCAGGAGGAACAAGTCCAATGGAGGGAGATAGATAAACTAGGGTACAGGTTCCAGTCCAGTTGGTAGGGAGACAAAGGTATGTGTTGGTGCCACACAAAAAGAACAGGCCTTTGTCGTGTATACAGGCAGAGATATAGAAAGAGAATAGGTGAACTAAATATGGGGTGTTTTTTCTTTCCTGTGGTTCATTACTCCAAATGGACAAGGAGGGGGCCAGGGAGACACCTACTAGAGTAGAAATATAGGAAGAGTTACTTTTTACACATTTAATGCAATAGGATGTTGCATCGTTATATTGAGCCATGGAAAAAAGTGGGCACCAGGGACAGCACAAGTTAGGCCAGAGGCATTGGCTGAGAGAGAGGCTGTCAAATGAGCCAGTTACAGAAATGCTCCATTTGCTTCAGGTGATACTGGGTAGTTAACTCAGTTAGTTTGATGGTCAGGGGTGTTTAATAATGATAGTATGGTTGCATTGGTTAAGTGTTAAGGATCCTATAGGGAGATTTCCTTCAGAGGCTGAAAAACAAAGTGAAGCTTGTTGTAAAAGGGGGGTGTGTTTAGTTATAGGCCCTTTAATGGGAGAGTCTTGGGGCTTGAGGCATTGCAGGGAGTTTTAGTAGGCTTGAAATAATTTGTTAGCCTGATTAGTCCTGGAAGTAGGATAATTGCCGACCAGGGTGTCAGCTCTTTCAAGAAAGGAAGCTCCCTTTTGGAGTGTATAAATTAGGGTTATGCTCCCTGCTAAAAGGTCATGAAGGGTTGCAGGAAGGGCTGTGTAAGCTGAGGAAGACAGCGATAAGAACATCCAGCATTTGGGAGAAAAGGAAGAGTGAGCTTGCAGCGAGAGGGATTGTGTAAGGTTTATAGTTCGAGCTTGAGAGCAGTGAGAAGTGGTTGTATTGGTGAGGTTGATGTACTTAGGGTATTTATATTGGAAAAAAAAAAAAACAAGCAAAAGAGAAAAGGTTATTTGGGTAAGAGTAAAGTCCTGGAGAGTTTCTTGAAGCCATAGGTCCCATAGAACAGTAAAGAGCTGATCAGGATATATAATGGGAGTTTCGTAGGGGTACCGCTGAAAGTCTGTAACAAGGTTGATTAGGAAGCAATGAAAGTTTGGGAGAGAAAGAGACATAAGCGGTGAATTTCTCTTCCTTTTCATCTGAGATTCAGGTGAGGCAAAGGGAAGTGGGTCCTGTGGAGACACAAGAGAAGGCTGAAGGGGTTTTAGATTTGGTTGTTTGGGTATGTGGCAAAGGGAAGTCTGTTTTCTTGAGAGAAGTATAATGAAATCAGTTGGGGAGTCCCTGGAGTTTTGCTGCTGTGGGTGTGGTAAGAATGATTTGGTAAGGTCCCTTTGTTAGAAATGCTTGTTCCCTGGTGCCATAAAGAAATAGCACTTGAACATAACTTTAATTTCCTCAGCAAGGCCATTTTTACTTTCTGCAGAAAGGGCACACTCGCCAGCAGTTTTGCCATGAGAGTACACCGAACAAAGGAGACAGGGTCATTTATAAACTGACGCTTCCACCCTACTGCTGTGTTCAGTTTCCATTGGCTGGAATGGGACCTCACATTCTGTATTTGTCCCGATTGGCTAGCAACTTAGAACTTTTTAAAAGAGGCAAAGGCAGAGGAGAACAAAGGAAGGAGGAAGTAACTTGTGGAATGCTAAGAAAGGTAAAAACATCTTCAAATAAGGAAGAGGAACAGGCTATGACCTAATGCTTGCTTGGACCAGTATAAGCATGCCAGGGCAAATATTTAG
>NW_016808089.1:183251-186218 GCF_001698545.2 Rhinopithecus bieti
CCAAAAAAAAAAAAAAAAAAAGACACAGAAGGCCGCATTTAGGAGATCTTGCTGAAATGTTTGGGGACTTCCTCCGATTTTTATAATATTTTCCGGATATCTGGGGCAGATTGGGAAATAAATTGGAGGTAGAGAAAAGTTTGCCCTTCTCTAGATTTTGGATCCAGATTGTTATATTTTAGCATGGCTTCAGTGAGGCGTCATAAGAAAAGGGCAGGATTCTTCTGGGGCTCCTTTGTAATTTCTCTGATTTTTTTGTAATTAGCTGCCTTATGGGCATTTTTGTTCATGCCCGTGAGAGGACAGGTAATCATGTGGTCCTATCGCCTGATACCATTGTTTCCCTGTTGGTAAGTCCAGGCTGGGTCTCTATGGGGGACTGCATCATTGGCCACTGGATTTTATATAGGGGCTTGGTTATGGAGTTCATCTGCGTGGGCTTCAGCTGAACGCCAGATGCGTTCCTTTTCATCAGGAGTGAGGGTGGAGGTTAAAATTATATAAATATCATGCCAAGTTAAATTAAAGGATTGGGTTACATGCAGGAATTCCCTGCGATAGTGAGAGGGATTTTCAGAGAAGGGTCCTGGATGCCATTCGATTTGTGACAAATCAGACATGGAGAAAGGGACGTGAACGTGAGCAATGCCTTCAACCCCAGCCACTTCCCAGAGAGGGAGAATTGCTGGGGTGGTTTGACTGGTGGCTTTTGAACAGGTAACAGGTGGAGAAGGAGGAGGTGTGGGGTTTGGAGCTGGAGGCTTGGGGCAGGAGGGCCCCTGGGGTGGAGGGTTTGGAGTGATGAGGAGCAGAACCAGGGGATGGGAATACGGAGGGGTTCATCTGCAGGGTGAAAAGGGGTTTCAGAGGAAGGGGTTTTGAGGGAAGGGGTTTTGGAGGAAGGGTTTTCGCGGGAAGGGATCTCAGAGGAAGGGCTTTTAGAGGAGGAAGAGACCCAGAGAGCGTTTTCATTGAGAAGAAGGACTTCATGAGGGGTGCAAGCTTGACATAGGGAGAGTTGGGATCTAAGGTAGAAGAAAGTCTGAATGTAGAGAACCTCTTGCCATTTGCCATTCCTGGTTATAAAGTTGTCAAGATCGCTAAGAATTTGCAAGTAAAAGGTGCCATTTTTGGGCCATCGGCTGTTATTATATAATGTGTATTGGGGCCAGACCATGTTGCAATAAAGACTAAATGCTTTGGCTTTATGCTTCCCCGTAACCCAAGTTTGGCAAGGTTGCGAAGGAGGCAATCCAGTGGAGAGGATGTAGGAATGTGGGGTTGTTTGGCACCCATGTGGACTGGTGAGAAGAAGCCAAGGGTGTCTGTTTTTGTTCTAGGCATTTCCAGACAAAAGACAGAGACATGGAGTCCTCTTTCTAAAGAGGACAGTCAAGCTGAGATGAAAACTGGGCATCCCCAAGATTTCTTCTAGCTTTTTAGTCCTGCTGGTCCTCTGAGGACCGGGATGGCAGACCTGACTTTTCCTGGTACCGTGGGAAAGCCAAGGGAGGGCAGATCTTAGCAGTTGGCTGGACTAGTGTCCGATGTTGGATGTTCCAGTTGGAATTGGCAAAGGGCCCCTTAGACTGCAGCCACATGAGGAAGAGAGAAAGAGAGAGAAGGGAGGAGGAGGGGAGAGAGCAAAATACCCATTGTGGGCCGTTGGAGATGGATTCCTGAGATCTGAAGGTTTAAAGAACTTGCTGGGAGTAGCCCCGGCCAGAGCCTCGCAGTCCCCTTTAGGTTAGTTGTCCTACTCATGCAAATCACTTGAAAAATGAAGTGAGAGAAAAGACAGGGTGGGTGGCCAGAGACCCTCAGGATCCAGGAATTAACTTACAATGAACTGCCATTGCCCACTGCTTCCTGGGTTGCAAGAGAGCCTCTGCCCCCAGCACCTGTTCCAGATTTTGGCACCAAATATAAGAGTCAAAGAAAAAGAAACACGAAATGTTCAACAGTTATAGGCAGGTTTACTTTAGATAAAACCTGAGAGGGGTTTCTGGCCAATTTTTGGTCAGGAGCACTTTCTCTTACAGACTAAGAGTATATATTGGTTTTAGGGTGAGAGGGCTTATCACAAGCTTGGAATGTTTCTGTGTGAGGGAGAAGTTTTATGGCGGGGTTGGAATGTCTCTGGGAGGAGGGGAGGTTATCTTGGGGCAGACATCTTTCTGGCCAGAGGGGGGTTATCTCAAGGCTGGCATCCTCCTGGCCAGAGGCATGTTATCTTGGGTCTAGCATGTCTGTGGTCAGGGAGGAGTTTGGAATGTTTCTGGTTGGAGATGTTATTTGTGGTTTATGGTCATGCTGACCTTAGCCATTAGGCTGATGCCCTTTAGATTTAGGCAGTTTTTTATTAAGGTAAACTTTAGAATGAGGGGCTTGTCCAAGATGCCGATGTTCCTGCTGAATGAGGGGCTTGTCCAAGATGCCGATGCTCCTGCTCTGTCAACACTTATCTTTCATCTTTTTGATAATAGAAAGTCTAACAGGAATGAGGTGATATTTCATTGTGGTTTTAATTTGCATTTCTTTGATGATTATTACATTTTTTATCTTTAGTCCTGACCTTCTGAACTCCATAGTCCTATATGTGATTGCTTGGTTGACGTCTCTGCTTGATAATAGATATATCAAATTTAACATGCCTGAAAACTAAAGGACAAAAACCACATTTCTTATCTCAATAGGTGCAGAAAAATCATTTGACAAAATCTAGCACCCTTTCATGATACAAACACTCAGCAAACTAGGAATAAAAGGTAACTTCCTTAACCTGATCAAAGGTATCTACAAAAATCCCATAGCTAACATTATACTTAATGGTGAAAGACTAAAGGCTTTCCACACTCATATCAGGAATAAGGCAAGGATGTTTGTCTGCTCTTGCAACTTATATTCACATTATAATTCAACATTATAGTGGAGGTTCTTTTTTTTTTTTTTTTTTTTTTTTTTTTT
>NW_016808089.1:188930-192804 GCF_001698545.2 Rhinopithecus bieti
ACGTCTCAAAAAAAAAAAAAGAAAGAAAGAAAAAAGAAATTTCTTCCACCAGATACCCTAAAAATCATCTCTCTCAAGTTCAAAGTCCCACAAATCTCTAGGGCAGGGGCAAAATGCCACCAGTCTCTTTGATAAAACAGAATCACCTTTGCTCCAGTTCCCAACAAGTTCTTCATCTCCATCTGAGACCACCTCAACCCGGACCTTATTGTTCATATCACTATCAGCATTTTTCTCAAAACCATTTGACAAGTCTCTAGGAGGTTCCAAATGTTCCCACATATTACTGTCTTTTTTTTGTTTTTTGACCTGACCTGACCATGTTGGCCAGGTTGGTCTCGACCTCCTGACCTTGTGATCTGCCCACCTCGGCCTCCCAAAGTGCTGGAATTACAGGCATGAGCCATTTCCTGTCTTCTTCTGAGCCCTGTCAACTGTTCCAACCTCTGCCTGTTACCCAGTTCCAAAGTCGCTTCCACATTTGCAGGTGTCTTTTCAGCGGTGTCCCACTCTGATGGTACCAATTTACTGTATTAGTCCATTTTCACACTGCTGATAAAAAGATGTCCAAGACTGGGAAGAAAAGAGGTTTATTTGGACTTACAGTTCCACATGGCTGGGGAGGCCTCAGAATCATGGCTGGAGGTGAAAGACTCTTCTTACAAGGAAGAAGCAAAAGTGGAAACCCCTGATAAACCCATCAGATCTCATGAGGCTTATTCACTATCATGAGAATAGCAGGGGAATTATGGCCCCCATAATTCAATTACCTCCTCCTGGATCCCTCCTGCAACACATGGGAATTCTGGGAGATATAGTTCAAGTTTAGATTTGGGTGGGGACACAGCCAAACCATATCAGTGTTGTACATACATCACCACCATCCATCTCTGTAACTCTTTTCATCTTGTAAAACTGAAATTCTATAACCATTAAGTGTAACTCCCCATTTCCTCATCCTCCTGGCCCTGGGTACCACCGTTCTTCTGTCTGCCTCTATGAATTTGACTACTCTAGGTGCCTCATAAATGGAATCATGCAGTATGTATCTTTTTGTGATTGGCTTATTTTGCTTACCATAATATCCTCAAGGTTCATCTATGCTGTAGCATGTGACAGGATTTTCTTCCTTTTTAAGCTGAATGACACTTCATTGTGTGTATAGACCATATTTTGCTTATTCATTTATCTGTCTGTGGATACCTGGGTTGCTTCCATCTCTTGGCTATTATGAGTAATGCTAGTATGAACATGGGTATGTAAATATCTCTTCAGGATCCCATTTTCAATTCTTTTGCATATATACCCAAAAGTGGAATTGCTGGATCATATGGTAATTCTATTTTTAATTTTTTTGAGAAACTGTGATATGGTTTGGCTGTGTCCCCACCCAAATCTCACATTGAATTGTAATAATCTCCATGTGTCAAGGGTGGGGCCAGGTGGAGATAATTGAATCCTGGAGGTGGTTTCTCCCATATTGTTCTCCTGGTAATGAATAAGTCTTATGAGATCTGATGGTTTTATAAATGGGAGTTCCCCTACACAAGCTCTCTTGCCTGCCACTATGTAAGATGTCCCTTGCTCTTCCACCATGATTGTGAGGTTTCCCCAGCCATGTGGAACTGTGAGTCAATTAAACCTCTTTCCTTTATAAATTACCCGGTCTCGGGTATGTCTTTATTAGCAGCATGAGAACAGACTAATACAAACTGCCATACTGTTTTCCACAGAGGCTATACCGTTTTACATTTCCATCAACAGTGCACATGCGTTCACAATTTATCCACATCCTCCCTAACACTTATTTTCTGCTTTTTTTGGGGGGAGAGGGGAGCAGGGAATAAGGTCTGTTTCTGTTGCCCAAGCTGGAGTGCAGTAGTGTGATCTTTGCTCACTACAACCTCCATCTCCCAGGCTCAAGTCATCCTCCCACTTCAGCCTCCCAAGTAGCTGGGACCACAGGCATGCACCGCCATGCCTGGTGAATTTGTTTTTTAAGATAATAGTCATCTTAATAGCTGTGAGGTAGTATTTTCTAGTTTTGATCTGCATTTCTGCAGTAATTAAGTGATGTCAAGCATTTTTTCATGTGCTTATTAGCCATTTGTATATCTTTGGAGAATTGTCTATTCCAGTACTTTGCTCATTTTTGAATTAAGTTTTTTGTTTCTTTGTTGTTGAGTTTTAGTTCTCTATATATTCTGGATATTAATCAGATATATAATTAACGAATATTTCTCCCATTCTGTGAGTTGCCTTTTTACTCTGTTGATAATTGTCTTTTGATGTACAAATTTTGAATTTTTTTCTGAGGTTCGATTTGTTTATCTTGTAGGTGTTTGTGCCTTTGGTGTCATGTCCAAGAAATTATTGCCAAATCCAATATTTTGAAGCTTTTTTTTTCTCTTTCTTTTTTTTTTTGAGACGGAGTCTTGCTCTGCTGTCTCCTAGGCTGCATTGGAGTGGCGCAATCTCAGCTCACTGCAACCTCCACCTCCTGGGTTTAAGCAAACCTCCTGCCTCGGCTTCCTGAGTAGCTGGGATTACAGGCATGCGCCACCACGCCTGGATAATTTTTGTATTTTTAGTAGAGACAGAGTTTCACCATGTTGGCCAGGCTGGTTTCAAACTCCTAACCTCAAGTGATCCACCTGGCTTGGTCTCTCAAAGTGCAGGGATTATAGGTGTGAGCTACCATGCCCGGCCTGGTCTTGAACTTCTGGCTTCAAGTGATCCTCCTGCCGCAGCCTATCAAAGTACCAGAATGACAGACGTGAGCCATCCGCCCAGCCAAATGTTGTGAAGCTTTTGCCCTGTTTTCATCTAATTATTTTATAGTTTTAGGACTTTGATCCATTTTGAGTTAATTTTTGTGTATGATGTGAGGTAAGGGTCTAACTTCATTCTTTTGCATGTGAATATCCAGTTTCCCCAGTGCCACTTATTGAAAATACTGTCCTTTCCCCATTGAATGGTCTTGTGAAAAAATCATTCAACTATATATGCAAGGTTTTATTTCTGGGCTGTTTATTCTAGTCTATGAGTCTACATATCTGTCTTTATGCCAGTACCATAGTGTTTTGATTATTGTAGTATTGTAGTTAGTTTTGAAATCAGGAAGTGAGTCCTCTAGGTTTGTTCTTTCTCAACATTGTTTTCACGGCTATTCAGGGTCCCTTGAGATTTCATATGAATTTTAGGAAGGGTTTTTTTTTTTTTGAGATGGAGCCTTGCTATATCACCTCCCAGGCTGGAGTGCAGTGATGCGATCTTGGCTTACTGCAGCCTCTGCCTCCCGGGTTCAAGCAATTCTCCTGCCTCAGCCCCTGAGTAGCTGGGATTACAGACATGTGCCACCACGCCTGGCTAATTTTTGTATTTTTAGGAGAAACAGGGTTTCACCATGTTGGCCAGGCTGATCTCAAACTCCTGACCTCAACTGAGCCACTGTGCTTGGCCATGAATTTTAGGAAGGGGTTTTCTATTTCTTCAAAACACATCACTGGGATTTTTATAGGGATTGCATTGAATCTGTAGTTTGCAGTGGATAGTATGGTATCTTAAAAATACTGTATTCTAATCCATGAGCATGGAATGTGTTTTCATTTACTTATGTCTTAATTTATTTTAGTGGTGTTTTAAATTTTCATTGTACAAGTCTTTTACTCCTTGGTTAAATTAATTCCTCAGTGTTTTATTCTTTTGATGCTGTTATAAATGGAATTGTTTTGTAATTTCCTTTCCAGATTGTTCATTGTTAGTATATAGAATTGCAACCGATACTTGGTTGTTGACTTTGTATCCTGTTACTTTGCTGAGTTTATTAGTTCTATCAGTTTTGTTGTGAAAATCTTTAGGGTTTTCTACATCT
>NW_016808089.1:194211-201620 GCF_001698545.2 Rhinopithecus bieti
GCAGGCCACCATGCCCAGCTAATTTTTGTATTTTTAGTAGAGATGGGGTTTCACCATGTTGGCCAGGCTGGTCTCAAACTCCTGACCTCAGGTGATCCTCCTGCCTCGGCCTCACAAAGTGCTGGCATTACACGCATGAGCCACCGCACCTGGCCTTATTTATTTATTTATTTTTGGGACAGGGTCTCGTTCTGTTGCCCAGGCTGGAGTGCAGTGGTGCGATCTCTGCTCTCTGTAACCTCCGTCTCCTGGGTTCAAGCGATTCTCCTGCCTCAGCCTCCCAAGTAGCTGGGATTACAGGTGCCCACCACCATGCCCAGCTAATTTTTTTATTTTTAGTAGAGACGGGGTTTCACTGTGTTGGCCAGGCAGGTCTCGAACTCCTGACCTCAGGTGATCCATCCACCTCGGGCTCCTAAAGTGCTGGGATCACAGGCGTGGGCCACCGTGCCCAGCCAAAACAATTCCATTTATAATAGCAACAAAAATAAATGCTTAGGAGTAAATTTATACGAGGAGGTGCAACACTTGGATACTGAAAACTGTAAAACATTGTTGAAAGAAATTTAAGAAGGCCTAAATAAAAGAAAGATATCCTGCATTTATGGATTGAAAGACATAATATCTTTAAAATGGCAATACTTCCCAAAGTGTTCTACAGATTCTAATGCTACATCTAAGAAAATCCCAGCTGGCTTTTTTGCAGAAATTGATGAGCTACCAGCCTGGCCAACATAGTGAAACCCTGTCTCTAGTAAAAATATAGAAATTAGCCAGGTGGGGGTGGTACATACCTATAATTCCAGCTACTCGTGAGGCTAAGGCAGGAGAATCCCTTGAAACTGGGAGGCAGAGGTTGCAGTGAACTGAGACTGTGCCACTGCACTCCAGCCTGGGTGACAGAGCGAGACTCTGTTTCAAAAAAAAAAAAAAAAAAAAAAAAAGAGAGAGAGAAATTGACAAAGTAGTATAAAAGCCATATAGAAATGCAGGGGACCCAGAATAGCCAAAACAATCTTTAAAAAGAGTAAAGTTAGCCGGCCATGGTGCCTCACATCTGTAATCCCAGCTACTCAGGTGACTGAGACAGGAGGATCACTTGAGGCCAGGAATTTGAGACCAGGCTGGGCAACATGGTGATACCCCATCTCTATTATTAATTTTTTTTTTTTTGAGACGGAGTCTCACTCTGTTGCCCAGGCTGGAGTGCAGTGGTGCCATCTCAACTCACTGCAAGCTCCGCCTCCTGGGTTCACGCCATTCTCCTGCCTCAGCCTCCCAAGTAGCTGGGACTACAGGCGCCCGCCACCATGCCCGGCTAATTTTTTGTATTTATAGTAGAGACAGAGTTTCACCGTGGTAGTCAGGATGGTCTGGATCTCCTGACCTCGTGATCTGCCCGCCTTGGCCTCCCAAAGTGCTGGGATTACAGGCGTGAGCCACTGCACCTGGCCCCCATCTCTATTATTTAAAGAAAATTTTTAAAGGAACAAAGTTAGAGGACTCATAGTTCCTAAATTCAAAACTTACAACAAAGCTACAGTAGTCAAGATAGTGTGGTACTTGTATAAGTATAGATATAGGTCAATTGAATAGAATCAAGAGTTCTACACTGTTCTTTCCCGGAACAGCATGGAGTGCCCATATTTCAGGCACTTGCTTAGGTGTAGGGAATTACGGTTGCTGTTGTATTTTGTTCTTTTTGTGTTTTTAAATTTTTTTTTTCTACTCAATAAGCTTTCATGTCCACCTTCTGGTAATGATCTTATCCCCTGACCACTATTTAAAATTTTATTGTGAAATATAAGATACGTATATTTCACAATATATGCATAAAAAAATGTATAAAACATGAATATTCAATTTAATGGTGGCCTGGGCCTCTTAGGATAGGAGACTACACAAGTTTTGGTTTGGGGCTTGACACTGTTAGCTCTGTACTCTATTTCACCTATAAGAGCAATCACTGAAAACAGTGTAAGGCTTTCTGTAGTATTTATTATCTGGTTATTGGCTTTGGATTCCTCAGAAAAGAACTATTTGGACCAAACTGTATGGCTCAAAAGAGGCCCAAGGTTCTTCCTGCTCTTTTAGGTCCTTCATACCCTGTCATAAGGAGAATACAAGCAGGCAGGAAGAGCAAGGCTGATTTCAAAGTGAGTAAAAGCAGGCAGGGTTGTTGAACTCCTCCTTTGTAATCAGACCTGAACATTTTAGTGCTGCTTTTGGTTGAACTGGGCAAATACCCTTCTGCCAGAATAAACAGGAAGAAAGCATCCTCCTACATGCTAACAACATGCCCTCAGAAAGCAGCTGAACCTGCTGGCTAATCACTCTGGAAAAAAATAGCATAACAGTAATTATGCCAAAACCAAAATTATCCTTTTTTCTGGCATAGCAGATGTGCTTTGGCATCTAGAGGGTATCCTACCAGCCAATGTTCTTCAGCAGAAAGAAGTTTTATTATTTTGGGGAGTATTTGGTGGCTAACATCCTGACTGACCCTTTGGAATAAAGTCTAACTAAAATGAAAATTCTCCAGGGACAGTTAATTTCTTTTACAATGGGTATAGACCTTTAGTACCTCCAGCTCCTTAATCTTCCAGTCCAAAGTTATCTGGTTAACCACTGCCAAACACAAAAGGACAAATACTATATGATTCCACCTATATGAAATATCTAGAATAGGCACATACACAGAGACAAAAAGTAGATTAGATGTCACTGAGGGGTGGGAGAAATGGGGAGTTATAACTTAATGGGTACAGAGTTTCTGTTTGGTATCATGAGAAAGATAGTGGTGATGATTACATATTGTGAATGTAATCAATGCCACTGTACACTTAAAATGGTTAAAATGTCAATTTTATGTTATATGTATTTTACCACATTTTTTTTTTAAACCTAGACATTCTGTCACAGTTATGGAAACTGGAAGTCTAAAATCAAGGTGTCAGCAGGGTTGGTTTCTTTTTGGAGTCTGAGAAATAATCTGTTCCAAGCCTCTCCTAGTTTATGATGGTACTGGCAATCCTAGGAGCTTTTTGGCTTGTAGATGCATCACTCCATTCTCTGCCTCCATCTTCATATGGAATTCTCCTCTCTATGTCTCGGTGTCTCAATTTACCTCTCATAAGTACGCTAGTCATATGGGGTTAGGGCCTACCCTAATCCAGTATGACCTCATCTTAAATCAATAACATCTGCAATGTCCTGGTCACATTCACGGGCTCCAGGTCGACATGAAATTTTGGAGGACTCTAACCTAGTACAGGACACTGCTATGGATAAAATCTTCTGGGAAATGTACATAGAATCAGAAGGACATTGACAACAAAAAGATCCCCAGAAATGCCAGCATTTTATATGGGATATGTGGATGGAGAGGAATTCAAGATGCAGACTGAGCATCTTGAATGGTTAGAGAGGTAGAAGAAATCTAGGAGAGAGGGTTGTATGCCACTGAACCCAAGGGGGAGGGAAAACTTCAGGAGGGATGTAGTCATCAGTGGTTTTAAGCACAGCAGAAAGGTCAAGAAAGATAAAGACTGAGAACTGTCTATGGAGTTTGGCAATACGGAGGTTGGTGTCCTTGGTGAGAACAGTTACATTAGAGTGCTAGGTAAGAAGCCAAATCGCAGCGTGTTATGAATCTTGCTTTTGTATGCCTTCAAATTGAGAAGCAGCAGTCTATTGGCAAAGCAGTCTTTTAGTCTCTCTTTTCACCCACCACCTAGATTCTGTTATTAATGTTTTACTATACTTGCTTTATCACATACCTATTCTTACAACATATCTATTCCATCAGTCCATCTTCTTTTTTTAGGATACATTTCAAAGTAAATTGCAGACATCAGGATACTTCCCCCTAAACACTTCAGCATATAAACTATTAAGTGGATTTCAATATTTGTTTAGTTTTTTTTCTTTTAAAGTAAAATTTTCATACAAAGTAAGTGTACATTTGGTGAATTTTGACAAATGCATATACCTGTGTAACCCAAACCCCTATCAGGATATAGAATACTATTATCACCCCAGAAAGTTCCCTCACGCCCTTTCCCAGGCAATTTCCACCTCCAGAGGCAACCATTGTCTTGATGTTTTCCACCATATGTTAGTTTTGCCTATTTTAGAACTTGATATAAGTGAAATCACACAGTTTCTACTTGTTTATGCCTGGCTTTTCCTCAGCATGTATTTGAGATTCATACATGTATAAATTCATACATGTAGTAGTTTGTTCTTTTCTGTTATTGAGTCCTTTGTATGAATATACCACAGATTGGTGTTGTTTGTTTTTGTTTGTTTTGAGTCAGAGTCTTGCTTTTTCATCCAGGCTGGAGTGCAGTGGCTCAATCTTGGCTCACTGCAACCTCCGCCTCCCGAGTTCAAGCAATTTTCCTGCCTCAGCCTCCCGAGTAGCTAGGATTACAGGGACCCGTCACCACACTTGGCTAATTTTTGTATTTTTAGTAGAGATGAGGTTCCACCATGATGGCCAGGCTGATCTCAAACTCCTGACCTCAAGTGATCTGCCCACCTCGGCCTCCTAAAGTGCTAGGATTATAGGCATGAGCCACTGCGCCCGGCCTAAACTTTTTTTTTTTTTTGAGATGGAGTCTCACTCTGTCACCCAGGCTGGAGTGCAGAGGCACAATCTTGGCTCACTGCAACTTCCGCCTTCCGGGTTCACATAATTCTCCTGCCTTTGTCTCCGGAGTAGATGGGATTACAGGTGCCTGCCACCACGCCTGGCTAATTTTGTATTTTAGTAGAGATGGGTTTCACCATGTTGGCCAGGCTGGTCTCAAACTCCTGACCTCAGATGATCCAACCGCCTCAATCTCCCAAAGTGCTGGGGTTGTTTCCAGTTTTTGGTTATTAGGGGCAAAGCAACATTGTTTGTTTGTTTGTTTGACTCTTAAATGCCTGTCTTATAAATGGTGCTAAGCAGGGAAAAGTTAATTATTAAACATTGTTTGACTGAAATGTGAACCATATTCTCCCCTAATTTATCTCAGAAATCACTACTATTTAATAATATTGTTTGTGTTTATATGTGATTTTAAAATGATCCCCACATTGATTAAAATGACCATCCCTGAAAGTGAGGCCAAAAGGAAGGAATCCTCCTAGCCTACTCTGCCATGACTTGGGCTTTAAATGGGCCTGTTTTCAATACTGGCATTCAGGTCACCTGCAATTTTTATGTTATCCAGATGTTTTACGTTTTATTGATTTTGATGGAGAATCAAAAGACATCTGTTGTGTCTCATGTGTCTACATGCATCTTGACAAGGGGACTGGACATAAAGACATGTCAGGGAGCTGATACTCCAGGAGCTGGATCAGTATAGGGAAACTGTTAACGGGCAGGTCTTTGTTCTTAGAGCTCCCAAGATGGTGGCAAGCCTTTTGTTCTCTGACCTTGGGGTTCTTGGCTTCACGGATTCCAAGGAACGGAACCTTGGGCCATGTGGTGAGTGTTATAGCTCTATTAGAAGCTGTGGGTCATGGAAGAGAACCGTGGAACCCAGTGACTAGTGTTCAGCTGGATTAGGACAAACCCGGGCACTTAACCATGCAGGAACAATGGCGAGCCTTTAGCCTGATCCGGAGCGGCAATGGGCGCCTTGCTGTATCAGAAACGCAGCTGTGGAGGGTGAGCGAAAGCTCGGCTCGAGCCGTAACAAACACAGACCAGAAGAGTGTGCAGTTGCAAGATTTAATAGAGTGAAAACAGAGCTCCCACACAATGGGAGGGGACCCAAAGGAGCTTGCCCCTCCCGGCTGGAATGCCTGGATTTATATCCTGATCATTGTCCCTCCCCCTGTGCTCTCAGGTGATATATGATTTGACTATTTCTTTACCTCCTGCTTTTAGCCTAATTTGTATTTTAGTGAGCCCTCTTTACTACCTGATGGGTCAGGTGTGAGCTGAGTTATAAGCCCCATGTTTAAAGGTAGGTGCGGTCACCTTCCCCAGCTAGGCTTAGGAATTCTTAGTCAGCCTAGGAAATCCAGCTAGTCCTGTCTCTCAAAACTGGGTTCTTGTTGAGAGGACAGCGATAACCCCACTCACATGCACCGAGATTAGCAGGTCTAGGTTCCTCCAACCCCATATGGGCCTAGTGACTGGTGGCCAGATTATGAAACAAAAAGCATTTCTGATTGTTTTGCACGTGAAGAAAACAAAGTTTTATTGAGTTAGGGTCTTTGCATTCAGTTCTCTGTCTCTTCATATTATTTTCTTTCTTTCTTTTTTCTTTTTTTTTTTGAGACAGGGTCTGGCTCTGTAGCCCAGGCTGGAGTGCAGTGATGACATGATCATAGCTCACTGCAACCTTAGCCTCCCAGTAGCTGGGTCTATGGGCGCATGCCACCAAACCTGGCTAATTTTTTTCTATTTTTTGTAGAGACAGGGCTTCACTATGTTGCCCAGGCTAGTCTCAAACTCCTGGGCTCAAGCAATCAGCCTGCCTCAGCCTCCCAAAGTATTGGGATTAAAGGCTCAAGCCACCGCTCCCGGCCATCTCTTCACATTCTAAAATAACTTTGTAGGGAATGTTCCAAAGGGCCCTCCACAACAAGGAAAATCAAGTGTGTGCCTTCTGCGACTGACTTAAGCTTGTGTGCCTTTTCAGCTGCTCATTTGCAAACATTGTGTGTTTAGCTTAGTTTAGCTCTTTGGGGCATAGGTATAATAGTATGGCTTATTGGTTTCTCCAGATAGAAAAGCTTTCAGCATCTGAACCAGCAGACTCTGTGGAGAAGAAAGGTTTCTCAAGGTATCAGCCAGTTCCAAAGGGAGATGGATTAGATGTTGAGAGGTTAATTGGCTATGGTCAAGGAAGATGTTTGCATCTGAGCAAATAGCTTTGGGGCAGAGATGATTTTATTTTTCATTTATTTATTTTTTGAGATGGGGTCTCGTCGTGGTGCACAGGTTGGAGTACAGTGGTGCGATCTTGGCTCACTGCAACCTCCGCCTCCCGGGTTCATGTGATTCTCATGTCTCAGCCTCCCGAGTAGCTGGGATTACAGGCACCCACCATCACTCCCGGCTAATTTTTTTGTATTTTTTTAGAGACGGGGTTTCACCATGTTGGCCTGGCTGGTCCCGAATTCCTGACTTCAGGTGATCCACCTGCCTCAGCCTCCCAAAGTGCTGGGATTACAGGCATAAGCCACCACGCCCAGCCACAGAGATGATTTTAAATGGCCACTTGGGTAGGGCTTCTTATGGAGAAGACCTTTAGGTGGGGTTATGACCCGGGGAATTAGCAACTAGGCAGTTTTGCCAGTGAAAGGGTAGCTTTCCAGGTAACAGGACTTTGTAGCCCAAGTTTAATTGTTGTATCCTCTTCCTCCAGGAGTTGTTTGTATATAATATATATATATATATA
>NW_016808089.1:201985-217716 GCF_001698545.2 Rhinopithecus bieti
TTTTTTTTTTTTTAATGGGTCTTGCTCTGTCACCCAGGCTGGGGTGCAGTGGTGCGATCATGGCTTACTGCAGCCTAGACCTCCCATGCTGAAGCGAACCTCTTGCCTCAGCCTCCTGAATAGCTGGGACTGACTACAGGCATGTGCCACTGATATGGTTTGGCCGTGACCCCACCCATAATCTCATCTTGAATTGTAATCCAGATTGTAATCCTCATGTGTTGGGGGAGAGACCTCCTGGGAGGTGATTAGATGTCCTTTTAAACAATCCTTAAAGAGAATCATGCTCTAGTCATATAATTTCAGGTAAAACCATTTAAACATACACATTTTGTTTTATTGTCCCTTCATATGGAATTAAAAACTGACATTTCCCCTCATACTCTAGCACTATTCTTCTCCTTGTTCTCTTGCTTGAGGGGTATGGTTCTTTGTCCTGAACTGGTTACTCCTCCCTGTCCTCCTGGCTCCCAAGCAGGCCTGGCTTCTCCCTGCCTATGTTCAAGGAAAACAGGGGAGCAATTCTGGAAAAATATTTGAGCCCATGAAGTGTTAGCTAAATTATCCAGATCATTAGGGATCCTATAGATGGATAAATCATTACATTAGCAATAAAAAGGACATGTTTTCCCTCCAAGCACTGAAAATGGAAGTGATTAGAAGCTAAGTGGCTAAATCAAACTGCATTGTAAAAGCATTCTAGTCTTGCAAATAATCAGATATCCAGGGCAGTGCTATAAAAGCATTTATTTTGCCCCTGATTCCATTGTAGGGAAAGAATACCATCCTAGGTCCAGCTTGATTGGTGGAATAGACTGAGGGGAAAGGAATAGCTGAGATGCAGTTGTTAGACAGACCTGCTAACTAGGGTGAACCAGGGACTGGGGAAGGCAGCTTGGCTCACAGCAGCGGTTTAACCCAGCCAGAAAGCAGTGATGTCCAAGGAATACTGTAAACTCTGGTTGTGGTTCAGGCAGAGGTTGACAAATGGGGGTTCCAGAGGGTGGGTAGAGCACAGCAATAAGTGTTTTAGGCTGGTGCTAAGAAGTCTAGGCACACAGTTGCCATTTAAAAGGTTGGTGTGTGTGATTAGTGGGGACTCTGGCTCAGAGCTAGGGATCAGGGGCAGCACTTTAGTCTCTGGGGAAGACGCCTGGTTAGAGTTACACAGAACCCCAGGTTTCATAGGGGTTTCAGGATACTGGGTAGGTTACCAGTTCAGGAACTTGGAAATAGTCTAATAATTTAAAAATGTTATTTTTTCCTTCAAGCTCTAGAACATAGATCAAGATTGCTTTCCAAAGCAGCTCTGAATAATTAATAATTCCCACCAATAGTGGGAGTTTTTCACACCTTGCCAACACTTGTATTTTCCCACTTGTTGGTTATAGCCATCCTAATGGGAAGTGGTATCTCCTTGTGGTTTTGGTTTGCCTTTCCCTGACAACCAATGATGTTGAGAGTCTTTTCATGTGCTTATTGCCCATCTGTATATTTTTTTTCCTTTTATTTATTTATTTATTTATTTATTTTTTAAGAGACACAGTTTCGCTATGTTGTTCAAGCTAGTCTTAAACTCCTGACCTCAAGCAATCCTCCTGCCGTGGCCTCACCAAAGTGCTGGGATCAGTCATGAGGCACTGCACCCAGTCCTGTATATATTTTTTCCCCCTCTGGTTGCTTGTGTGTTTGGCATCATATTTAAGATACTGCCAAATCCAAGTCATGAAGATTTTTACACCTATATTTTTTCCTAAATTTTGTAGATTTAGCCCTTAGATTTAGGTCTTTGATCCATTTTGAGTTAAATTTTGTATACAGTATGAGTAGGGGTCCAATTTCATTCTTTTGCACATGGATATCCAGTTGAAAAGAGTTCTTTCCCCAGTGAATTATTTTGGCACCCTTACTGAAAGTAATTGACCATAAACCACTGAAGAATNTTTTTTGAGGCGGAGTCTCGCTCTGCCGCCCGGCCTGGCGGGCAGTGGCCGGATCTCAGCTCACTGCAAGCTCCGGCTCCCGGGGTTACGCCTTTCTCCTGCCTCAGCCTCCCGAGTAGCTGGGACTACAGGCGCCCGCCACCTCGCCCGGCTAGTTTTTGTATTTTTAGTAGAGACAGGGTTTCACCGTGTTAGCCAAGATGGTCTCGATCTCCTGACCTCGTGATCCGCCCGTCTCGGCCTCCCAAAGTGCTGGGATTACAGGCTTGAGCCACCGTGCCCGGCCACCACTGAAGAATTTTAAGCAGAGGAGTGACATGATTTCTTTTATGCTTTAAGACAGTATTGCTGGCTGCTATATAGAGAGTGTATTGGAGGGGCAAGAGTTTATGTAGGGAGAGCAGTGAGTAGGAAGCTGCAATTATCCAGGCCAGAGATGATGGTGACTTGGGCCACAGTAATGGTAGTAGAGATGGAAAGAAGGTGGTTATAACTTGGGAAATAAAGTTAGTAGGACTTGGGACTGCCTGGCCTGGGCGTGGGGCATAAAAAGACAGGAAAGGACAAGGATGACTCCTCTATAGGTTGGGGTCAAGGATTCTCTTCAGATTTGAAGTTTGGGTGGCTAAATAGATGGTAGCGTTATTTACTAGCACACAAATGGAGAAGCACCTTTTTAGAGGGCAAATAATGAGTTTAGTTTGGGATGAATTGAATTTGATTTCAAGTGGAGATGTCCAGAAGGCAGCTGGAATATGGGTCTAGAGTAGAGCTTGAGGGACAGCTCTGGGTTGGAGAGAGTGATTTGGGAGTCATGAGCACATAGGTGGGAGTGGACGCTCTGGGAAAACTTGAGGAGAGACTAAAAAGAATGAGAAGAGTTCCTAGGACTGAGTCCTCTGGGAGGAAGAACACAGAAGAAATGGTCAGTGGAGAGGAGGAAAACCAGAAGGAATCTATAGGAATCTGAAAGGAGGGAATTTTAAGAGGGGAAGGGAGTGATCAATAGTGTCAAATGCATCACGGAGCTCCAGTAAAATAAGGCCAGAGAAGTTCCCATGTTTCCATGCCCCTACACATAGAGGTTTGTTTTACAAAAAATATCACTTCATACTTCTTATGGGTGCCAACTTAAAAAAAATACTGTGGAACCAATAATCTTTGCACATTCATTTTCCACAACTAGTGCCTGAAGGTGTTGCTGGCAGCATCTGGTGGATATTTGTTTGTGTCTCAAGTGATGCCAGCTTTCATTGGCATCTTCTGTGCTAATCTTTCCCATCCTGAATTGAGGATATTAAAAGTCCAGCTGCAGTTCGGATTCTAAAATGAANAACTAAGAATGGAGATCTGGAAGAAGCATTTAAACTTTTCAATTTGGCAAAGGACATTTTTCCCAATGAAAAGGTGCTGAGCAGAATCCAAAAAATACAGGAAGCCTTGGAAGAGTTGGCAGAACAGGGAGATGATGAATTTACAGATGTGTGCAACTCTGGCCTGCTGCTTTATCGAGAACTGCACGACCAACTCTTTGAGCACCAGAAGGAAGGCATAGCTTTCCTCTATAGGCTGTATAGGGATGGAAGAAAAGGTGGTATATTGGCTGATGATATGGGATTAGGGAAGACTGTTCAAATCATTGCTTTCCTTTCTGGTATGTTTGATGCTTCACTTGTGAATCATGTGCTGCTGATCATGCCAACCAATCTTATTAACACATGGGTAAAAGAATTCATCAAGTGGACTCCAGGAATGAGAGTCAAAACCTTTCATGGTCCTAGCAAGGATGAACGGACCAGAAACCTCAATCGGATTCAGCAAAGGAATGGTGTCATTATCACTACATATCAGATGTTAATCAATAACTGGCAGCAACTTTCAAGCTTTAGGGGCCAAGAGTTTGTGTGGGACTATGTCATCCTTGATGAAGCACATAAAATAAAAACGTCATCTACTAAGTCAGCAATATGTGCTCGTGCTATTCCTGCAAGTAATCGCCTCCTCCTCACAGGAACCCCAATCCAGAATAATTTACAAGAACTATGGTCCCTATTTGATTTTGCTTGTCAAGGGTCCCTGCTGGGAACATTAAAAACTTTTAAAATGGAGTATGAAAATCCTATTACTAGAGCAAGAGAGAAAGATGCTACCCCAGGAGAAAAAGCCTTGGGATTTAAAATATCTGAAAACTTAATGGCAATCATAAAACCCTATTTTCTCAGGAGGACTAAAGAAGACGTACAGAAGAGAAAGTCAAGCAACCCAGAGGTCAGACTTAATGAAAAGAATCCAGATGTTGATGCCATTTGTGAAATGCCTTCCCTTTCCAGGAAAAATGATTTAATTATTTGGATACGACTTGTGCCTTTACAAGAAGAAATATACAGGAAATTTGTGTCTTTAGATCATATCAAGGAGTTGCTAATGGAGACGCGCTCACCTTTGGCTGAGCTAGGTGTCTTAAAGAAGCTGTGTGATCATCCTAGGCTGCTGTCTGCACGGGCTTGCTGTTTGCTAAATCTTGGGACATTCTCTGCTCAAGATGGAAATGAGGGCGAAGATTCCCCAGATGTGGACCATATTGATCAAATAACTGATAACACATTGATGGAAGAATCTGGAAAAATGATATTCCTAATGGACTTACTTAAGAGGCTGCGAGATGAGGGACATCAAACTCTGGTGTTTTCTCAATCGAGGCAAATTCTAAACATCATCGAACGCCTCTTAAAGAATAGGCACTTTAAGACATTGCGAATCGATGGGACGATTACTCATCTTTTGGAACGAGAAAAAAGAATTAACTTATTCCAGCAAAATAAAGATTACTCTGTTTTTCTGCTTACCACTCAAGTAGGTGGTGTCGGTTTAACATTAACTGCAGCAACTAGAGTGGTCATTTTTGACCCTAGCTGGAATCCTGCAACTGATGCTCAAGCTGTGGATAGAGTTTACCGAATTGGACAAAAGCAGAATGTTGTGGTTTATAGGCTAATCACTTGTGGGACTGTAGAGGAAAAAATATACAGAAGACAGGTTTTCAAGGACTCATTAATAAGACAAACTACTGGTGAAAAAAAGAACCCTTTCCGATATTTTAGTAAACAAGAATTAAGAGAGCTCTTTACAATTGAGGATCTTCAGAACTCTGTAACCCAGCTGCAGCTTCAGTCTTTGCATGCTGCTCAGAGGAAATCTGATACAAAACTAGATGAACACATTGCCTACCTGCAGTCTTTGGGGATAGCCGGAATCTCAGACCATGATTTGATGTACACATGTGATCTATCTATTAAAGAAGAACTTGATGTGGTAGAAGAATCTCACTATATTCAACAAAGGGTTCAGAAAGCGCAATTCCTTGTTGAATTTGAGTCTCAAAATAAAGAGCTCCTGATGGAACAACAAAGAAATAGAAATGAGGGGGCCTGGCTAAGAGAACCTGTACTTCCTTCTTCAACAAAGAAGAAATGCCCTAAATTGAATAAACCACAGCCTCAGCCTTCACCTCTTATAAGTACTCGTCATACTCAGGAAGAAGATATCAGTTCCAAAATGGCAAGTGTAGTCATTGATGATCTGCCCGAAGAGGGTGAGAAACAAGATCTCTCCAGTATAAAGGTGAATGTTAGCACCTTGCAAGATGGTAGGCACCCATATGAAGGTACATGTAGTGCTGACTCTATAGCTACTTTATCCAAGGGGTTTGGAAGTGTAGAAGAACTTTGTACTAACTCTTCATTGGGAATGGAAAAAAGCTTTGCAACTAAAATGAAGCTGTACAAAAGAGACATTACAAGAGGGGCCTAAGCAAGAGGCACTGCAAGAGGATCCTCTGGAAAGTTTTAATTATGTACTTAGCAAATCAACCAAAGCTGATCTTGGGCCAAATTTAGATCAACTAAAGGATGATGAGATTTTACATCATCGCAATCCTTGGCCCATTATTTCCATAACAAATGAAAGTCAAAATGCAGAATCAAATGTATCCATTATTGAAATAGCTGATGACCTTTCAGCATCCCATAGTGCATTGCAGGATGCTCAAGCAAGTGAGGCCAAGTTGGAAGAGGAACGTTTAGCATCTTCACCACAGTATGCATGTGATTTCAATCTTTTCTTGGAAGACTCAGCAGACAACAGACAAAATTTTTCCGGTCAGTCTTTAGAACATGTTGAGAAAGAAAATAGCTTGTGTGGCTCTGCACCTAATTCCAGAGCAGGGTTTGTGCATAGCAAAACATGTCTCAGTTGGGAGTTTTCTGAGAAAGATGATGAACCAGAAGAAGTAGTAGTTAAAGCAAAAATCAGAAGTAAAGCTAGAAGGATTGTTTCAGATGGCGAAGATGAAGATGATTCTTTTAAAGATACCTCAAGCACAAATCCATTCAACACATCTCTCTTTCAATTCTCATCTGTGAAACAATTTGATGCTTCAACTCCCAAAAATGACATCAGTCCACCGGGAAGGTTCTTTTCATCTCAAATACCCAGTAGTGTAAATAAGTCTATGAACTCTAGAAGATCTCTGGCTTCTAGGAGGTCTCTTATTAATATGGTTTTAGACCACGTGGAGGACATGGAGGAAAGACTTGACGATAGCAGTGAAGCAAAGGGTGCCGAAGATTATCCAGAAGAAGGGGCAGAGGAAAGCAGTGGCGAAGCCTCCAAGTATACAGAAGAGGATCCTTCAGGAGAAACACTGTCTTCAGAAAACAAGTCCAGCTGGTTAACGACATCTAAGCCTAGTGCTCTAGCTCAAGAGACCTCTCTTGGTGCCCCTGAGCCTTTGTCTGGTGAACAGTTGGTTGGTTCTCCCCAGGCGGCAGAGGCTACGAATGACTATGAGACTCTTATAAAGCGTGGAAAAGAACTGAAAGAGCGTGGAAAAATCCAGGAGGCCCTAAACTGCTTAGTTAAAGCGCTTGACATAAAAAGTGCAGATCCTGAAGTTATGCTCTTGACTTTAAGTTTGTATAAGCAACTTAATAACAATTGAGAATGTAACCTGTTTATTGTATTTTAAAGTGAAACTGAGTATGAGGGAATTTTTGTTTCCATAATTGGATTCTTTGGGAACATGAAGCATTCAGGCTTAAGGCAAGAAAGATCTCAAAAAGCAACTTCTGCCCTGCAACGCCCCCCACTCCATAGTCTGGTATTCTGAGCACTAGCTTAATATTTCTTCACTTGAATATTCTTATATTTTAAGCATATTCTGTAAATTTAACTGTGTTGTTTCTTGGAAAATTTTGTAAAATTATTCTGGTCATTCTTAATTTTACTCTGAAAGTGATCATCTTTGTATATAACAGTTCAGATAAGAAAATTAAAGTTACTTTTCTCAAGTGTTTTCCATCCACTTTGTTTCACTGAGATGATACTGGCAGAAGCCTGTCATTATCAGTCCAGATCTTAAGACATGCTTGTGAACATGCTGTTTCATGCTTTCAGCTTAATACAGGTTGAGCATCCCTAATCCAAAAATGAGGAAACTTTCTGAGTGCTGACATGATGCTACAAGTGAGGAAAGTTCCATACCTGATGTCATGTGACATGTCACAGTCAAAATGAAGGTGTATAACACACTGTTTACTCAGCATCCCCAAGGGAAAAGAGATTCTGTAAGCCCCCTTCAGCTACTATATATCCTTTCCACACAGGCCCAGATTCTCCCATGCAAGCCTGCCTTCAAAGGGAAGTAAAATGGTTCAACATACACAAACTTTGTTTCAAGCACAAAATCATTAAAAGTAATTATAAAATTACCTTCAGACTTAGTATTTAATGTGTATATGAAACATAAATGGATTTCCTGTTTAGACTTGGATCCCATCTCCAAAATATGTCATTATGTATATGGAAATACTCCAAAATCCAGAACACTTCTGGTCCCCAGCATTTTGGATAGAGTACTAAACTGGAACAGCAGAAAGCTGAGCTAGGTACCTGGTGCTGGGATTCTTTATCACTGGTAGCTTGCCCTGGAGTCAATGCTGACCATTTAGCCATTCTTCATGCACCATTAACTGTGTTCTCCCTTTTGCCAAACCAGGTATCTCGTCTATTCTGACACATATTATCACAGTCTATCTTTGGATTGTAGACTGAAAAGGAGTTTGGTTCCCTTGTAGAAAGACAAAGTGCAGTATAGCATTCTGCACTCTGTCACCAGAGAAGTGGACTATCCTTGATGAAGTACTATGTGTTGGGCACTCCACACAGGTTTCTCATTTCAGCCTTACCATACTCCTTTGAGGTGAAGGGAGAGTAGCATTTCCATTTTTCATTTGAGGAAACAAAGGCTCAGTGAGGTCATGACTTCCCCATGGTGACATGGTTGGGGTGAAACTGATTTTTAACCTTGTGTAAATGAATACACTATAATACACTGAGCTGTTTTTACTCACAGCACTTCTGACACCAAATGTGGGGGTTTTCCACATCAAGCAATTCTCCAGTTCTCCAATTCAAAATTGAACTGGTGTCCTACAATTCAGTTTCGACACTACCCAGGGTTAGCATGCTCAGTCCCACCAGACTGCCCTCACTTCAGACGTCAGTTGTAAGTATTCGGTCCCCATGTTACCCACACTTCTGTCTGACTTAGCTACAAATTAGGGGTTCCCGTGACCGCCCCATCCCACCCCCTGGTTTAATAATTTGCTAGAATAGCTTATAAAACTCAGGAAACATTTACTTACTATTACCAGCTTATAAAGACTACAACTCAGGAACAGCCAAACGGAAGAGATGTGTATGGCAAGGTATAGGGGTGGTGCATTAAGCATCCATGCCCTCCAGGCACACCACCCTCCCAACATTTTGATATGTTAATCCAGGGATCTCCAAACTCCATTGTTAGGGTTTTTGAGGTTTCCTTAGGGAGGCATGATTGATAAAATAATTGGCCATGGGTGATTCACTCATCTTCAGCCCCTCTCCCCTCTCCAGAGGTTGCAGTTATGGCTGAATGTTCCCTGTGATCATGCCTAATGTTTCTGGTGACCAGCCCCCGTTCTGAAGCTACTAGCGGCCTCCAGCCACAAGCTATCTCATTAGCATAAAAAAGACACCAGTTGAAATTTCAAGGCTTTCAGGAACTATATGACAGGAACCAGGGACAAAGACCAAATATTTATTTTTATTATATCCCATACATATAAAAGTGACTTAAATTATATGTATATACACACTAATAATCTCATGTGTATTATAAGAAATTACATAAGTTCAAAAGAGAAGCTGAATTTCAGGTTATTGATGGAACAAAATATTGTTCTTATAAAAGCAATTTATTACTATTTTAGGGTAATGTGATTGAATATATATCATTATTTTTGAAATATTGGTGTAACTGTGATTTAGCAATTCACAGTCTGCATCTGAGTTCAGCTTACCATTTCCCTGTGCTTCCCACCGTGATGTGAAGGGAGTGGCTGCGCCCTACATCTTTTTCTGTCCCTTTCACCACACACAAATGTTTGTGAAAATTCAGCTAATAAACTTCTTTCTTCCCTGATGTAGAAAACAAAAAATCCACACAATTTGCCTTCAAGGAAGCTTTAGCGGCCTATAGCCATTTAATCTGAACAGTGAAACGTCTTCAGTCTAGGAATATTTCTCACTGAAAATAGCAACGCTCTTTCTGTTCAAGTGTGTGTGTACTATGACAAATTCTGTTGTCTGGGAAAAAAATACATGCTCATGGTAAACTATTCAAACAGTATCCATGGCAGGGATTTTTAACCTGGGGTTCATGGGTAGAAGAAGCCGGTTGTCTGAATTTGGATGGAAAAAAGTTTTATCTTTTCTCTGTCTGGTAACTGAAATATAGCATTTCCCTCCATCATGAATGTGAAGCAGGAAAACAGGGTCTGGAGGCAGGGAACATAAAGCCGATTCACACTAAAGCTATGACAGGAAATATCCTCTCCACAGGGTGTAGGCCAAGTAAATGACTTTGTAACTTCACTTCATCCTTTCCATTTACATAGGGCGTACCCCAAGTAACCAATGGAATCCTCTAGGGGGTATTTAAACTCCCCAAAATTCTGTAACAGGGTCTTTTGAGCTCCTATGCTGTGGAGTGTAGTTTCGTTTTCAATAAATCCCTTTGTCCCTTCCTTGCTTTGTGCGTTTTGTCCTTTGTTCAAGATGCCAAGAACCTGGACATCCTCCACTGTTAACAAATGTAGCCATAAACTACAGAAGTATTAGCAGTACGTGTTACGTCACCAGGAGAAATCACATAGACTTCGGGGTTATTGCAGATATCTCAAAATGCCATTGATATTCATTACTGCAAAGTCACAGTGCTGTTTAGACCTACTACCAGGTATTAATATATTAATAAAGAGGCACACACACATATTACAAACGTTTTTTTCTGAGACGAGGTCTTACTCTGTCACCCAGGTGGGAGTGCTGTGGCACAATCTTGATTCACTGCAACCTCCGCCTCCTGGGCTCAAGCAATCCTCCCACCTCAGCTCTACCTGCCCCTGCCGGGAGTAGCTGGGACTATAGGTGTGCGCCACCATCACGCCTAACTAATTTTCGTATTTTGGTAGAGACGGGGTTTTGCCATGTTCCTCAGGCTGGTCTCGAACAAGACCCCATGTCAGTAAATCATTAAAAAAAAAAAAAAATCGATAACATGTAGTTTCAGCTTTAAATTTTTTTTTTTAGACATGGGGTCTCACTGTGTTGGTCAGGCTACAGTGCAGTGGATATTCAAAGGTGCAATCCCACTACTAATCAGCACAAGAGTTTTGACCTGCTCAGTTTCCAACCTGGGTCAGTTCACCCCTTTGTAGGCAACCTGCTGGTCTTTCAATCCCAGGAGGACACCAAGTTTTTCTTTCTTTCTTTTTTCTTTTTTAAGAGGCAGGGCCTCTGTTGCCCAGGCTGAAGTCTGAAGTGCAGTGGGCATGGTCATAGCTCACTGCAGCCTCGAATTCTGAGGCTCAAGTGATCCTCCCACCTTGGCCTCCTAAAATGCTGGGATTATAGGCATTAGCCACTATACCCAGATGAGGTCACCATATTGATGCTGAACTTAGTGCTGATACCCGATTGGCATATGACACTACAGCCCAGAACTCCTGGGCTCAAGTGATCCCCCTGCCTCAGCCTCCCAAACAGCTAGGTCTACAGGCGCACACCACTGGACCCAGCCATAGTTTCATCTTACATCTATTTGAACATCTCTGTATACACTGGCATATCTGCTCCGTGGGGAAAATCTCATGGAAGTATAACCTACTGAGGTGCTCAGAAATTCTTCTCAAGTGGGAAAGTCAGGTATCTAAGTAAAGCTGCCATTATATAAATGGGTATAATATCAAATGCAGCTGAGGGAGAGAAAGCAGTGTGTTAATCACTGTTAAGAATCACATAGCTGTGTTGGCAAAGTTTTATTTTTGAAGCAGTATAGTATTTATATTAGTAATCTTTATCCTTTTTTATATGTCATAAATATGGCATTTTACATTTTAAAATTTAGATGCACAGAACATTGGCCCTGGAAAGGACAGTCCTAACATAACCCATACACTGAAGATGAGGGAATGATGTTTTTATGCTGACATCCCTCCCTTTAACCAGCACTCGGTTAGTCTCATACGAAACAACCCATGGAAGAACTGAGTGCTTTTTTCCTCCAATAAACATTTATTTAAAAAGAAAGGAGTTAACACTGAAAGACTATAACGTGCCGCGTACTATGTTAAGACAGTGGAGCTAGTAATACCTGTCCTGGAAGATCAGAGTTGACTAACATGTAAAACAAATGTTGTCTAGGAACTTATTTTATGATTCTCACACACTAATCCATTTGATGCCCAATATTTTCAGTTGTGTGAATAGGGTGAGTTGATATCTGCTTCCCCTGAAGATGGTTTCTGAATTAATTTATGGGACAGACTGAGAGAGACAGTTCTGGGAGGAAAGGGAATACAAATTAAAGGGAGTCTGCTTGACTTCTCTTTGAGAACGACTGACTAAATACCTACTACAGTTGACATTCACTTAGCCCCACCCTCTCTTACACCTACAAACCCATACTGAGAGCCTTCACAGAATACAAAGAGCATCCAATATCTTTTCTTTTAAAATTTTATATTTCCTTGCCGCTCCAGCTCAAAGGAATACCTAATACCTTTTAAAGAAACAAAATGTATAAAACGTATTCAGTCTTTCATATGATTTTATTTTCTTCCTTCAACCATAATAATATGATATCCAAATTTTGTCTTAACCGGTGGGTCTGTAAACACAGGCTTATCCATCCCACTTACAGGCAAGGCAAATGCTGCTTCTTGAAATGGTCCCACCATGGACCCTCTGGTCATCCAACCCAAGTCGCCCTGAAAAACCCAAAAGATTAAGTGATATCAAGTGGCCCTGAAGAGGGAACAGTTCTACTGTAGCTTGAGAGAATTTCCCAACATTTTGCTAAGGTTATGAGGTATATTCCTAAGAGCAATGCAGGAATAGGCTCAATAAGGACAAATAGGTAGAAGAAGTCTAACTCTAGACTGAACACATAAGTACTCTCAACACTGCTGGACTTTGAAGTTAGCTGTGCAAGTTTGGTCATGCCTAGGTTTTGACGTAGGTGATCCTTATTCTACTATTCACAAGTTGGACATTTCTGCTTTTGAGATCTTTAAACCAAAATATGGCTACAACTAATGGTTGAACAAAGGAATGATCCCTACTTCTGTGTTTCTTCTGTGGAGGATGGAGACTTTTATTTTATCTTATTTTATTTTATTATTTGTCATTTTTACTTTGCTTTCTTACCCTGAGAGAAAATTATAAATAATAAGAGCAACGTACCCCTTGCCTGGCTTTATCTTCACTATACTGTGAGGCCACTTCATTGAATCTCATCCCAGACTTTAACTTTTCCATGGCTTCCATGATTTTGCCATGTTTTTCACATAGAATGTGTCTGACCTGCAAGGAAAAAAGTACATTCATGTAATACTTGGAGACCCAAATGACTCATNGTGATCTTGGCTCACTGCAACCTCCGCCTCTCGGGTTCAAGCAATTCTGTCTCAGCCTCCCGAATAGCTGGGTTTACAGGCATGTGCCATCACACCTGGCTAATTTTTCTATTTTTAGTAGAGGTGGGGGTTTCGCCATGTTGGCCAGGCTGGTCTCGAACTCTTGACCTCGTGATCCGCCTGCCTTGGCCTCCCAAAGTGCTGGGATTACAGGCGTGAGCCACCGCACATGGCTGGGAAGCTCCCATCTTTTACCATATACCTCCATGCTAACAGGAGGAGGAAACATGATACAGGTTGAGAGCTGTGGTTCTGGAATCAAATCCCACCTCTGCTGTATGAACTTAGGCATTATTTATTTATTTATTTATTTAGAGACAGAGTCTCACTCTATCTCCCAGGCTGGAGTGCAGTGGTGTGCTCTCAGCTCACTGTAACCTCTGCCTCCCAAGTTCAAGCAATTCTCTTGCCTCAGCCTCCCGAGTAGCTGGGATTACAGGCATCCATCACAACGCCCAGCTAATTCTTGTATTTTTAGTACAGACGGGGTTTCACCATGTTGGCCAGGCCGGTCTCGAACCCCTGATCTCAAGTGATCTGCCCGCCTCGGCCTCCCAAAGTGCTGGGATTACAGGCATGAGCCACCATGCCCGGCTGAACTTACGCATGTTTTTAAACTCCAAGTGTTTCTCCATTTGTACATCGAGATGCAATGATAACGGGACCTATGTGTTCTGACAGGATTGTGAAGATTGAGATAATGCAGCTACCATTGACCAATGGCTATTATTTCATCAGAGTGAGGATGATAAGAAAAACCCTGCTAGAGAGTATTTCTTTTTTCTTTTTTGAGACAGTCTCCCTCTGTCGCCCAGGCTAGAGTTCAGTGGCCCGATCTTGGCTCACTGCAACCTCCACCCATGGGTTCAAGCGATTCTCCTGCCTCAGCCTCCCAAGTAGCTGGGACTATAGGTGGACACCACTACGCCCAGCTAATTTTTTGTATTTTTAGTAGAGATAGGTTTCACTATGTTGACCAGGCTGATCTCAAACTCCTGGCCTCAAGTGATCTGCCCACCTCGGCCTCCCAAAGTGCTGGGATTACAGGCGTGAGCACACCGCGCCTGGCCAGGAAGTATTTCTTACTAAAAGAGATCCAATGTATAAGCCTCCCCACAATTCCACACTTTGAAAAGGAATCACAGGTTGAATATTAAGAACACCCAACCCTACTAAAGTATTCAAATTTGACCTATGTTTACATAAAGCCATGGATTTATAAAACACTACTATCCTTAAAATGATTTTGTCAAGATAGTTGTTTGGCAGGATTTCTCATTTCACATTGAAACAGAATCACTTATAGTCATGTGTCACTTAACTACAGGGAAACATTATGAGAAATGAGTTATTAGGCAATTTTGTTGTTGTGCAAACATAACACTGTACTTACACAAACCTAGATGGTACGGCCAGCTACACACCTAGGCTATATGGCATAGCCTATTGCTCCTAGGCTACAAACCTGTACAGCATATGACTATACTGAATACCATAGGCAACTGTAACACAACGGTAAGCATTTGGGCATCTAAACATAGAAAAGGTACAGTAAAAATATAGTATAAAAGATAAAAAATGGTACACTTATATAGGACACTTTACATGAATGGAGCTTGCAGGACTGGAAGTTGCTCTGGGTGAGTCAGTGAGTGGTGAGTGAATATGAAGGCCTAGGACATTACTATACACTACTGTAGACTTTTTTTTTTTTTGAGATGGAGTTTGGCTCTTTTGCCCAGGCTGGAGTGCAATGGTGCGATCTTGGCTCACCGAAATGTCCCCCTCCTTAGCTCAAGTGATTCTCCTGCCTCAGCCTCCTGAGTAGCTTGGATTACAGGCATGTGCCACCATGCCCGGCTGCCAGCTAATTTTTTTTTTTTAGAGTGCAGTGGTGCGATCTCAGCTCACTGCAACCTCCACCTCCCGGGTTCAAGTGATTCTACTGCCTCAGCCTCCCTAGTAGCTGGGATTACAGGCACAAGTCACCACACCTGGATAAGTTTTGTATTTTTAGTAGAGATGGTTTTGCCATGTTGGCCAGGCTGGCTTCGAACTCCTGACCTTGGGTGATCCTCTTGCCTTAGCCTCCCAAAGTGCTGGGATTAGAGACATGAGTCACCATACCCAGCCTAATTTTGTATTTTTTGTAGAGACGGGGTTTCACCATGTTGATCAAGCTGGTCTTGAACTCCTGACCTCAGGTGATCCATCCGCCTCGGCCTCCCAAAGTGCTGGGATTACAGGCCTGAGCCACTGCACCCGGCCCCTACTGTAGACTTTATACACACTACACATGTAAGTTACAATTTATAAAACACTTTTCTTTATTCAATATTAAATTAGCCTTAGTTTATTGTATCTTTTCAACTTTATACATTTAAAAAATTTTAAACTTTTTGTCTCTATTTAATAACACTTGGCTTAAAAAACAAGCACACTGTGCAACTGTACAAAAATATTTTCTTCATATCCTTATTCTACAAGCTTTTTTTCTTTTCAAGATGAAGTCTCGCTCTGTCGTCCAAGGTGGAGTGCAGTAGCACGATCTCAGCTCACTGCAACCTCCGCCTCCCAGGTTCAAGCGATTCCTGTGCCTCTCAGCCTCCCGAGTAGCTGGGATTACAAGTGCGTGTCACCACGCCCAGCTAATTTTGTATCTTTTGTAGAGACAGGGTTTCACTATGTTGCCCAGACTGGTTTTGAACTC
>NW_016808089.1:219046-224381 GCF_001698545.2 Rhinopithecus bieti
CCCGCCTCAGCCTCCCAAAGTGCTGGGATTACAGGCATGAGCCACCGTGCCTGGCCACTATAAGCTTTTTTCCATTAAAAAAAATTTTTTTAACTTTTTAAACTTCTTTATTAAAGACTAAGACACAAATACACACATTAGCTTAGGCCCACACAGGGTCAGGATCATCAGTATCACTGTTTTCCACCTCCGTGTTCTGTCCCAAGGAAAGGTCTTCAGGGACAATAACATGCATGGGACTGTCATCTCCTATGATAATGCCTTCTTCTGGAATACCTCCTGAAGGACCTGCCTGAGGCTGTTTTACAATTTTTTTTTAAGAGACAGCTTCTAGACTGCCTCCTTGTTTCTGCTTCCATACTCACAAAGTGACTGTCTGCTACAATTCCTGGGAAAATGTACACTGCATTCATGGTCACAGATAGGGGACACCATCCACCATTTTATAAATGAATAAATGAGTATTCTAGTTTAGACAGTGCGACAAAGAGTTTTTAATTCCTGTGGGGTCTGCAAGTGTGACCAACCAACTGGCAACAGTGCATCTGTGTCTTGGAGAGCCAAGCTACAGAAAGTTTGGGAGTGATGACTATGGAGGTGGCAGCTGAAGTGTGGAATTCATGAGGTTACCAGGAAGGAGATGAAAATGAGAAGAGGAGAAAAGAAAGCTAAAGATAACCTTAGAGACTATTAATGTTCAAACAACAAGTAAAGAACTCAAAAAGTAAAATAAAAAGGGGCCGGGCGCAGTGGTTCACACCTATAACCCCAGCACTTCGGGAGGCCAAGGCGGGAGGATCCCTTGAAGCTGGGAGTTTGAGACCAGTCTGAGCAACATAGCAAGACCTCCACCTCTACAAAAACTTTTAAAAAAATTAGCTGGGCATGGTGGTGTACATCTGTAGTCTTAGCTACTCAGGAGGCTGAGGCAGGAGGATCACTTGAGCCCAGGAATTGAAGACTGCAGTGAGCTATGATCATGCCACTGCATGTCACGCACCCCGGCCTGTGTGACAGAGCAAGAACCTGTCTCTTAATAAGAAAAAAGAAAAAGCATAATAAAAAGGAAAGGCCATATAGGTAGGAGAGAAGTGTGTGCTAATAAACCAAGGCAGGAGAGAGTTTCAAGGAGGAAATGATCAACAAGGGTTAAGTGCTGCAGAGACATCAGGTAAGAAGTATAATAAATTGTGCAATGATAAAGCAATGATCTCAGAAAAAGGAGTTTCAGAAGAGTTTAAGTGCAGAAGCCAGAATGCAGCAGGCTGACTGAGGAAACAATGGCAAGTGGGAGGGTAATGTGTAACGTGGGAGACTCTCTCTACTAATTTTGTTTGAAAAGGAGAAAGGGCTCTGGCTAGAGGCAAAAAGTAGAAGACATGTAAATACGAATTTTACGCTGGGCACGGTGGCTCAGGCCTGTAATCCCAGCACTTTGGGAGGCAGAGGCGGGCGGATCACCTGAGGTCGGGAATTGGAGACTAGCCTGGCCAACACGGAGAAATCCCATCTCTCCTAAAACTACAAACAATTAGCTGGGAGTGGTGGCGGATGCCTGTAATCCCAGCTACTCGGGAGGCTGAGGCAGGAGAATCGCTTGAACCTGGGAGGTGGAGGTTGCTGTGAGCCAAGATCGCACCACTGCATTCCAGCCTGGACAACAAGAGTGAGATTCCGTCTCAAAGAAAACAAAACAAAACAAAACAAAAAACAACATGAATTTTAAAGGTCCCTGGGCATATTTTCAGAATGAAGGGAAAGACCCAGGAAAAAAAAAACTGGTTGAAGACAGAACAAAAAAGAGGGTAGAGATAAATGAAGGAGCAAGGTTTGGTATTCAGAACACGGTTTGAAAAATTAGCCTTAAAGGAAAAAAGGTAAGGAGATAACTTTGTTGACAGGGGGCTGAAAGCCAGTGAGTTCCTGACGATAGGGCTGGTTTCCACTTTCTTGTTAAAATAATAAAAACATTTAAAAGTTGATGAGTACTTACCTCATTAAATCCTCACACTAACCCGGTGAGACTAGATGAGTGTTTAACCCTGGCAGCATATTAGAATCACCTCCAGAGCTTCTAAAAAATTTTGTTTTTGTTTTTTGAGATGGAGTCTTACTCTGTCACACAGGTTAGAATGCAGTGGCACAATCTCAGCTCACTGCAACCTCCACCTCTCACGTCCAAGCAATTCTCCTGCCTCAGCCTCCCGAGAAGCTGAGATTCCAGGCGCACACCACTATGCCCAACTGATTTTTGTATTTTCAGTAGAGACAAGGTGTCACCATGTTGGCCAGGCTGGTCTTGAACTCCTGACCTCAAGTGATACACCCACCTCGGCCTCCCAAAGTGCTGGGATGACAGGCACGAGCCACAGAGCTCAGCACTTCTAAAAAAGTTATCGAAGTCCAGGCCCCTCTCCCAGAGATTCTGATGCAGTTGGTCTGGGCTGAGACCTAGGCACTGGTATTTTTTTAGGTGAATCTGATGTACATCTAGGGTTGAGAACCATGGAATAAAGTTCTCTGTTGACTGATGGGAGTGGGGTGGTGGATGGCTACAGGTGGGTGGTAAAGGATTGCTGAGCAGCACTGAGGGCCTAGGTAAAGTCAGAGACCAAGTTTTAGTGGTCCCAATCCCCAAGGCTATGAGACTTTCCAGTAGGGCCCAGCAGTTCTGGGGAGTTTTTTGTTTGTTTGTTTGTTTGTTTGTTTTTAACTGACTGAACCTCCTTCCCTTCCTCCCTCCCTCTCTCTCTCTTTCTTTCCCTTTTTGAGATGGAGTCTCACTCTGTTGCCTAGGCTGGAGTGCAGTGGGGCGATCATGGCTCACTGCAACCTCTGTCTCCCAGGTTCAAGCAATTCTCCTGCCTCAGCCTCCCGAGTAGCTGGGATTACAGGCGCCCACCACCACACCAGGCTAATTTTTTGTATTTTTAGTCGAGGCGGGGTTTTACCATGTTGGCCAGGCTGATCTTGAACTCCTGACCTCAGGTGATCTGTGCGCCTTGGCCTCCCAAAGTGCCGGGAGTACCAGCGTCAGCCACCGGCTGAATTTTTCTTTCTTAAGTAACTGTTTCAAATTTGAGCCAAGCTACTGAAATAAGTTAATCTATGAGCAAATATAATACTCACATTGGAATTATTAGTAAATATTTTATTTACATACTTAGTAAAAATCAAGTATTAATACTTAAGTTGCCCCAAGGTAGACGTTTTCAAGGAAATCTTTTCTTTTCTTTTCCTTCCTTTCTTTTTTATTGATGCACAGTAGATGTACAATTTCAAGGTAATGCAATAATCTAATACATTCATATAATTGGTAAAGATCAAATCAGTATACTTGGAATATCCATCCCCTTAAATATTTGTCTTTTCTTTATATTAGAACCACTCGAATTCTTCTCTTCTAACTATAGTTCTGATTTTAAGTGCATAGAAAGTAGACCATTGGATTGATCCTGAGTAGCAGGGAGGTGGATGCAGGGAGGTGGTCAAAAGAAAAAGAAACTGGACCTCCTCAATCCAATGATCAAGCCCTTAGGCCTAATTTTGAGTGTGCAGGGGATAGGAAAACAAACATGAAGCCTAGGAGAAAGTGGGGAGATCAGGGTGGGCTCGAGGGCTTGGGGGTCTGCGAGGAGAAGAACAGAGGAACAGGACTGGTGGAGGCAGGAAGGGAAGGGGAAGGAGGGAAGCTGTGGTCAGTGGGTGGGCCTCAGAATCTGCACAGCTTATAGCGACGAAAGGGCAGGGTGTGGGCACAGGGGTGGAGTCTGAAGCAGAATGACAGAATGTGAAAGGAGCTGAACCCTAAAAGGCTGGAGGGTCCTGGGGTCCCTCACCGACTGGCGCCTTCAAAAAACACTTGAAACAACCCAGCTGTCCTTCAACAGGTGAATGGTTCGACATACTACAGATATACATCATGGGATACTGGTTAAATATCATTTATCCAAAATGCTTGGGACCACAGTGTTTCGGATTTGGGAATATTTGCATTATACTTACCAGTTGAGCATCCCTAATCTGAAAATTCGAAATCTGAAATGCTATAATGAGCATTTACTTTGAGTGCCATGTCAGTGCTCAAAAGTTTCAGATTTTACAGCATTTTGCATTTTGGATTTTGGATTAGGGATACTCAACTGGTACTGTTTAGCAATACAGAGGAATAAACTATTGATAAACAAAACCACTTGAATGAAATCTCCAGCGAATTATACTGGGTGAATAAAACCAATCCCAAAAGGTTACATACTGTATTATTCCATTCATATAACATTCTTGACATTATAAAGTTACACAAATGGAAAATAGGTAAGTTGCTGCCATGGGTTAAGGGGGCTGAGGTGGGGCAGGAGGGAAGTGGGTCTAGTTATAAAAGGCCAACAGGAGGGATCCTTGTAGTGGTAGGATTATCTGTATCTTGCCTATACCAATGTCAATATCCTGTTTGTGCTATTGTACCATAGTTTTGTCAGGTGTTACCATTGGGAGAAACAAAGGAACACATATTATTTCTTTTTCTTTTTTTCTCTTTTAGACAAGGTCTCATTCTGTTGCCCAGGCTGGAGTGCAGTGGCGTGATCATGACTCACTGACGCCTCGAACTCCCGGGCTCAAACAATCCTCCTACCTCAGCCTCCCAAGTAGCTGGGACTACAGGCACACACCACCATGCCCAGCTAGATGTATTATTTCTTACAACTGCATGCGAATCTATAATTATCTCAAAATAAAAGGTTTTATATAAAAAAAATTTAACTCTAATCTACTTTCTAGTGAATAACGTGCCATTCCTTTCCATATATCTCATGAATGGCCACATTAAACTTATTTTTTTTTCCAGAGAGGGTAAGACGCCTCTTTAAAGCCATATGCACCAGGTGTGGTGGCTCACGCCCCTATAATCGTAACAATTTTGGAGGCTGAGGCAGGAGGATCGTTTGAGGTCACGAGTTCAAGAACAGCCTGGGCAACACAGTGAGACTCCATCTCTACAAAGATAAAAACGACAAAACAAAGTTTTTAAAAAATTAGCTAAAACCGCCGGGCATGGTGGCTCACGCCTGTAATCCCAGCACTTTGGGAGGCCGAGGCGGGCAGATCACCTGAGGTCAAGAGTTCAAGACCAGCCTGGCCAAGATGGTGAAACCGTATCTCTACTAAAAATACAAAAAACTAGCTGGGCGTGGTGGCGGGCACCTATAATCCCAGCTACATGGGAGGCTGAGGCAGGACAATCACTTGAACCTGGGAGGCGGACGTTGCAGCGAGCCGAGATCGTGCCATTGCACTCCAGCCTGGGCAACAAGAGTGAAACTCCGTCTAAAAAAAA
>NW_016808089.1:224607-233908 GCF_001698545.2 Rhinopithecus bieti
AAAAAAAAAAAAAAAAGTAGCTAAAGCCATATGCAGTGCAACAGTCTCTTAGGTTAGATGCTTATAAAAGCATATAGCCAAAATTACCCTAGAATATCCCTTTATGAAGATGTCATATGGGAGACCAGCATGTCAGCTCTCATTTAAGCCCAGACATAGCCAGACACACTCTACTCTGTAACAATGACCACTTCTTTAGTTGAGCATCAGTTGAAGTAACTGGGTTGTATTTAGGGGCTATGTTTTATGAAAACTTATCTTTGGATACCAGAACCCCACTTCACATGATTGGATGCCCATACAAGAATTCAGGGCAACTACAGAAAAGCAGGTGCATGTCTCTTCTCTTTCTCTCTCTCTCTCTCTCTGGGGCATAAGTTCATTGAAGAGAAGAGTGGGCAGAACAGCCCACACCATTTACATGATCTCTCTGTTTTAGGCTACACATGTATGGCTGCATTTATATGATACAGTTCTACTGCTAAGCTTATCATACAGCAAGCAAATATATATCTTTACCGAACTGCTCCCAAGTAGCCTGTGATAACAAGGATCATCTCTTACTTTTTATTTATTTATTTATTTTTTTTTTGAGACAGGGTCTCGCTCTGTTGCACAGGATAAGTGCAGTGGCACAATCATGGCTCACTGCAGCCTCGAATTCCCGGGCTCAAGGAATCCTCCTACCTTAGCCTCCTGAGTAGCTAGGGCCACAGGTGTGCACCACCACATCTGGCCAATTTTTTTTTTTTTCAGTTACAGGGTCTTGCTATGTTGCCCAGGCTGGTCTCGATCTCCTGGGCTCAAGTGATCCTCCTGCCTTGGCCTCCCAAAGTGCTGGGATTACAGGTGTGAACCACTGCACCCAGCTCCAATTTTGTGTTATTTTGATTTTATACCAGTGTTAGGCTGGCCTGGTAGAATGAGTTAAGCACTCCGTCTTTTATGTGTACTAACACATAAATGGAATTTATATTTAACATGGAAAAAAAGGAACTAGTAACTCACCTTTACTGCATTGCCACCACCTTTGGGACCTTGAGCCTTCTTGTCAGCACTGTCACTCCCAGAGGCTGCTCCCCCTTTAGAGAAGAGATGACAGGTACTCATTTAAACTGCACCTCCATGTTTACGGACAGGTCCAACACACAACGGGAGTGGATACTTCCATCATAACGCCACACTTCAAAAGGGAACTCGGCCAGACACTTTACAACAAGGGTATCCAATCTTTTGGCTTCCCTGGGCCACAATGGAAGAATTATCTTGGGCCACACAAAATACACTAACACTAATGACAGCTGACGAGCTAAAAACAAACAACAAAAAAAAATCACAAAAAAATCTCATAATGTTTTAAGAAAGTTTCCGAATTTGTGTTGGGCTGCATTCAAAGTCGTCCTGGGCCGTATGCAGCCTGTGGGCCATGGGTTGGACAAGCTTGCTTTACAACATCAAGCTAAATTAATCTGACTCATCTTTCTTCAAACAGGAAATCTGTGCCCTATATAAACCCTTCACAGAAAATGGATACACAAATGAGTGTGCTAATAGGTAAATGAAAGCTCCGGAAGCCTGGCCCAGATTCTCTGCATGCAATTTAACACCCTGCCTTCTGAGGGCAGACTCTTAAGTTCTTGTAAGAGTTCTACCAAGTACCACAACTATGTGTTCAAGCATCACAATTCCAGTAAGTAAAATCTCCAAGAATATATTTTTTAAAAAGATCAAATTTCCCACTACCCATTTTGGCTAAAGAATACATTCATGTCCAAATTTCTAGAGTCTACTACATTGCCTATTGATGTCTTCCTAGAACCATTAGCAGCATCTTACATTTTACTAGTATGTCATTTTACTACTATGGTAACTTCTGTGTCAATGGCAGCCTACATACTGCTAGAGGCTGATGTTCCTAATAATTACAGTTGAATTAAGGGTTCAGTTCAATAAACATTTCCTAAACAACTACTGAGTTCCAGGCACTGGGAGTACAAAGATGAACAAGCCATGTACTTTCCTTCAGAAAACTCATATTCTAGTGAGGAAGACAGATCATTTCAGGAAAATGCAGGAGATGCAGAGATGGTTATGGACAGGGGGCTGTGGAGGCACAGAGGGACCCTGGAGCCAGCCAGGAAGGTTTCCTGGATGAGTAGGAGCTGGTTAGCCATAGAAAGGATGAGGAGACACTCCAGAATGGGGGAAACGACATGGTATGTGTAAGAAATTGTATGGATGAAGCCAAATCTGAGGTGGGAGTGCACTCAGATGAGCCTGCCTGACGGAGGTAGCTGAGGGTCAGGTCATTGAGGCCTTTTGGCCCCATTAAGGAGCTTGGGATTTATCCTAGACGTAATAGGGAGCCATTGAAAAGTTTGAAGCAGGAGTCTCCATCTTGCTTGTCTTAGTATCTCCAAGCCTAGCACAATGCCTGGCACACAAAAGGTGTTTTAATAAATGTTTGATTAAACTGAAATCTCCAAATACTGACTACCAAAACCCTAAGAAAATGTTACTGCCAAAGGAGTGTTATTAAATCAAACTCCTAACTGGGTTTGCTGTAGATCCGCTCTTGAATGATGATGCCTTCCAGTTATCCCATCCTCTTCTCCACTGGATGCTGTCATCTTCTGACTGCCACCTCACTGCCTTGGATTTCCTAAGGACTCTGGCAACAGCTTTGGGCTTCCTCTCCACCCTCACTCCTGCCATTACCTTGAGTGACCTCACCATCTATCTTGAGGAATCTCACAGTTCTAGGTCTCTTTCCCGAATGTCATGCTCTCTACTCCAAGCTACCTGCCCCGGGGGCACACAATAGAACTGTGCCACTCAGAACTAGTTCAGTCTCTGGCTATAACCTCCTGTCCTTCCAGCTTTCTCATGTCTCATTCCCACAATACTGGCTCTTTGACTTCACAGAACCTCCCCCTCGACCCCAGTCCCTTTGTCCTGCTACATTCACCTAGACCACCAGACCTCTTTTCACCTTCCCACTCTGGACCCCATGCTCGTTCATCTGAACTGCATTCCCACTGGCCCTTGTAATTCCCTTGTGTTGCTATCCTCCTATCATAACTGCCTAACAAAACCTCAACCACGGCTTAAGGCTGCACCTAGCTCTTTTCAATCCTATACTATGCCAGTTGCATGGTACTACGTAAATCAGACTGTGAATATTATGTAGTCTACAAATTCATGGCCTTTGATCTTAGTCAGTCTCCTAGCCCTGAGGGCACTTCTTTTACTTTTGTTTCATTCCATCTCCCATTACAATATTCCAGACCTTTATCACTCTCCTCAAGATGCCTGCTGAGTCCCTGCCCCTCCATCTCCTTTCCTATGACCTCAAGCATAAGGTGTCCCTGCTCCCCCTAGGTCCTGGATTCCATTTTCTCCTAAATCTCACTCCTCTGTACCTTTACCTCTTTTACTTTACTGGATCCTTCAGCTTCACTCCCAAGTTTCCCCATTCCAAAGAAGCAAAGAAAATAAAACTTTCTCTTAATCCTCTGTCCTCTTCTATCTACCATCCCATTTCCATGCTTTTCAATTAAAACTTTCCAAGAAGTCCAAATTACCACTTCCCAGTCAGCTCTATAGTCACTGCAATCTGGCTTTTGTTTCACTGAAACCACTTTTACCCAAGACCACCTCTAATTTCCAAATCTGCTGTGCTTGATAGACTATACCCTCTCTCTTTAAAACAATCTGGTCTCTCCTGCCTCTGGCCACCATTCTGCACTCCCTCTATCTGCCTTTCTCTGCCTGTCCTAGATCACATCCTCTGCTCTCTGCTCTTTTAATTCTATAAACTCACCATGGATAACTGCATACACTCTAATGGGCTCAACTACCATCTATAAGTTAATGACTCCTAAAACTTACATGTGCAGTCTAGACCTCTCCTTCAAACTTCAGACTCAAATATTCAACCACTTCCTGACTACATCTCCACTGAGATGTCCCACAGACACCTCAAAGCCAATCTATCTGAAAGTGAATTCATCAGTCTCATCCCTGCTCCTCATGTATCCTTGATGTTAGCCTGCAGGACCTGCAACAGGTTAGAAATCCAATCCAGAAAACAGAATGATCGTTGATCCTCCCTCACCACCCCTCCCCAACCCAATAAATCACCAAGTCTTGACTATTTCACATCCTAATATTTACAGAATCTTTTCTCTTTTCTCAGTTTCCACAGCCACTCCCTTAGGTCAGTCCACCATCATCTCTCACCAAGACTACCACAACAATCTCCTTACAGGTCTTTCTGATCCTTAACAGTCCTTCTTAGCACCACATATAGCACTCTCCATGATCTGGTTTCTGTTTCTGTTTTCATTCTCACCACTTGCCATTCTGCCTTGAGTTTTTGCTCCAGCAACACTACACTGCACACATCATGCTGTTTCTCACCTCAGTGCTTTTGCTGCTGGACCCCAAGTTAGGAATGCTTTAACCTACCCTCAATGCTCATCTTGACCTCTGCCTAATTCGTCTCCAGGAAGCCCTGTTCCCCAGCTAAATGAAGCACTTCCCTCAATTTCTATTATATCCCATACACATCCCTCAACACTACATTTAGTACAGTGCTTTATGATCACTAAGCCTTTATCTTCGGGAGCTCCTTAAGGCCAAAATATATATATATATATATATTTTGAGACAGAAGCTCGCACTGTCGCCCAGGCTGGAGTGCAGTGGTGCGATCTCGGTTCAATTGCAACCTCTGCCTCCCGGGTTTAAGCGATTCCCCTGCCTCAGCCTCCCGAGTAGCTGGGATTACAGGCGTGCACCACCATGCCTGGCGAATTTTTGTATTTTTAGTAGAGACGGGGTTTCGCCATGTTGGCCAGGTTGATCTCGAACTTCTGACCTCGTGACCCACCCTCCCTCGGCCTCCCAAAGTGCTGGGATTATAGGTGTGAACCACCGCACCCAGCCCTCTGTCTTATTTTTATATCCTCAGCGCTTAGCACTGTGCCTGACACATTTCTGTTCAATGGATGAATGATTCCTTCCCCGATGGTGGGCATGTCATTCTGTAAGCATTAAAGTGAACTTTAAGGACCATAATCAATGTGTACTTCTTATTACTGGCTTTTGATAAGACCCAATTTTAGAGCTCTAATAACCCCTCGAAATAGCAGCCCTAAAGTCATCGCCTCCGAGGAACTATCCCCACCAGATTCCATTACCCATCAGGGCGCTCCCTGAACCGTAGCCCAATGTATTTCTACAGATGGAATCGATGCGGCCACTGGCTACCTGCTGCATTCGTCCCGGACTCCGGAGATGGACTGTCTGTTCCCTCCCTTCGCTCCTCACCCGCCCCCATTCTCCTTGATCGCTCTGGCCGCTCTACCTTTCCCCGCTTTTCCAGAACCACTTTTTCCTTTGGGCGGCATCTTGGAAGCTTGTTGTTGAACTCTGAACTGCTCCAGTTGCCGTTCAAGCCCCCTTACAACCCCCCCATGGGCATGTCCTAAACAAATGCCTGAAAGCCGCATCTCAATTGACCGTTCTTATTGAGGCTCCGGAAGCAGGCACAGCTCGGGGCAGACCCCGTCCTTTGGCTCTTGGACCAATGGGGCTGAAGATGTCTGACCAATAAGACGCTTCGGGCCGAAACAAAGGTAGAGGGGCGGAGACAAAGGCCGGATTAGGGCGGGAAGCCCCGCCTCTGCGCTTTTTGTGACTTCTTTCACGCACCGTAATTTGCACCAGATCCCCACTCCCCACGCTCTACCTCCGAAACCGCCCAGCTTTTTTCACGCTTGCGCAGTAGGAGCCGCGGGGGCCTCTGCAGTCCCTCGGCGCCAGCTCTGGCCAATCCCGCGGGGCCGCCAGACAAAAGGAAGCAGGGAGAACAGTGGTGGCGGCCAACTTCTGCTGTCTCCTCCTACACATAGGGTTGCCCTCCCTGGCAGTTTTTCGTTTGTTAATTTTATTCTGCAGTTGTAGCTAATTGGGTTCAAAAGGTAGTTTTTTAAAAAGCCTGTTACCCTTTTGCCTCTTGCAGAACTCAGTCATGGAGAAACATTGGAAGCAGTCTTAAGTGCTCCTCAGTCGGGTACTGCTTAAATAATGTTTTAGCCACACAAAAATATATATACAACATTCAAAATAACGGTTTTGAACAGATAGGGGAAATGTTTTTAAGACCAAGATAAAGAATATGATTCCTTGTAAAAGAAGTATATGTAATGTACTGTATGGTATATGAATATAAAGGAGAGGAAAGCTATACAGCAAGATGTGGCCAGTGGTGCTAGTACATACAGGTCATCGTGTTTGTTTCTGTGTATTTTCCAAAATTTCCATAATGGTGCAGCATAATGTAGTAAAAGCATGGATTCTGGAGCCAGATTGCCCAGTTTCAAATCCCTGCTCCAAATCTGTCTACTAGCTCCATGACCTTGAGGAAGTTACTTCACCTCTCTTTGGCTCAGTTTCATCATCTGTAAAATGGAGTCGATGATAATAGTACCTACTATTATCCTATCAGGTGTTAAGAGAATTAAACAAGTTCATATCTGTAAAGCACATAAAATGATGGCTTTCTCATATTAATAGTGTTTGCCTAAGATAAATGATTTTTGAATGTGTGCCCACACACTTTTTCTCCCCTTACAATCCCTCCCACCATCAATAATTTGTATATGATATGTCAGGGCATTTTCTCCACTCCATGAGAGAGCTGTCCTAACTTGCCACTGCCAGCCAGAATATAGAGGTCTTCCAGCTCAGAGTTTAGTTTTCGGATGCAGCCTTGCTGGACCTGGAGATGCTTCATGATCATACCAGGGACTCAGATATTTCTGAGATTGTGCTCATCCCCTACTCAAGACATAACATGGAGCCCCCTTATGTTTGGCTGCTATAAATTCTGGACACATTTTGGGCACTCCTTGTTTCGGATTGGGAGTGATCAACTGCAGAGGACACATCTAGTGGTGAGGGGATCATTGCTCTGCCACTTCTGAGGTGGATCCTGCCCCTGTACTAATTTTCCAAGTTCGGCTGCGAGATGGAGGGTCGGGGAGTCGGGGTTGGGGTTGACGATGACAGTGTAACCTTGTGTTCATCAGGTTATCTATGGCCAAGAGGCCCAAGAGGAACCTTTACTTTTGATTTTTCATTGGGAAGAGACTTTCCTGTGACCACTGGCTATGGCAGTTGTGAAGTAGGAATGAAGCAAACTAGAGTTCAGATCCCAATGAACAGCCAATGTCTGTCAATGGCTGATGTGCCTGGCAAGTGCTTAGTGCCTGGAACACTGTGAGAGTTCTGTGCATTCCAGCAGATAATAACAACAACAATGATAATAAGCAAGCCTGTGTCCATGGCTGAATTTTTCTTTTTTCTTTTTTTTTTTTTTTTTTAAACGGAGTCCCGCTCTGTCCCCCCGGCTGGAGTGCAGCGGCACTGCAAACTCCGCCTCCCGGGTTTACGCCATTCTCCTGCCTCAGCCTCCCGAGTAGCTGGGACTACAGGCGCCCGCCATCTCGCCCGGCTAGTTTTTTGTATTTTAGTAGAGACGGGGTTTCACCGTGTAGACCAGGATGGTCTCGATCTCCTGACCTCGTGATCCACCCGTCTCGGCCTCCCGAAGTGCTGGGATTACAGGCTTGAGCCACCGCGCCCGGCCATGGCTGAATTTTTCAAGCAAGCCTGAAGGCCAACAGCTCCAAGGGGAAAAGAATGGGCATAGGCCTGCTGGAGGTTTCAAGGTCAAAAGCACTTTAAGACAGATCTCAACTATGCAGTATACATTACAAAAAGATGGGTCAGGTATTATGATACAATTTTAAGTATTAGTTCTGAAATGTGAGTTTAACTTTCATTTTCTTCAGTGTATATTATATTCTATCACTTGACATTTTTTATTCCAGAGAAAAAGACAATGAACATAATTTGAAAAGCAAATCATAGAAAAGCCAGCTTCTATTCAGGGTTAAGTCTGCACCAGTCTACAGAGGCAGACTGTGGAGGAGTCTGTGGAGCAGAGTGACAAATTAACTGAAGAGAGAGGGCAGGGGGAGCAAAGAGGAGAAAAATTCAGCCTTGAAACCATGGTAACATCTGCTGGAGTGTGCACTGCGACTCAGCCAGCAATGGCTGCCAGTTGTATTTTCTACTAATTATCTCATCAGGTTCATTCTTCTATGCATTACTTGAGGAAAATCAGGAAGAGAAGCTGGCAGCCCTCTTCCCAGGACAGAGGTTCACAGACCTGGGCCCAGACTCACATACTACCCCACCTAACCTGCTTCACAGCCAAAGAACTACAGTTTCTATACTATCTGAGATCCCAGCGGAGCTTATTCTGCAGGGGAAAGCTTGAAGCAGCAAAACACAGAGATCTAGTTGATCCCATTCATAGATGGTCATTGCATAGGGAACTCTGGGCCCCAGACTCTGGGAACAAGGGCAGGAAAAGGTCATGTTTGGAAAATGAAGACAGGAAAAAAATCAGTACATAGTGGATGAGATCAACCACCTATAAAAGTAACTACTTATCGTGGCAAATGGACATAGGTATTGATATTAAATATATTGCTGATAAGACTGATGTATCTCCGGGAGTCTAGTCAGTGGCCAAATAATTTTCTTTCTTTTTTTTTTTTTTATTATACTTCAAGTTCTAGGGTACATGTGCACAACGTCCTGGTTTGCTACATGGGTATACATGTGCCATGTTGGTTTGCTGCACCCATCAACTCGTCATTTACATTAAGTATTTCTCCTAATGCTATCCTTCTCCCAGCCCCCCACCCCCCAATAGGCCCCAGTGTGTGATGTTCCCCACCCCGTGTCCAAATGATCTCATTGTTCAATTTCCACCTATGAGTGAGAACATGCGTGTTTGTTTTCTGTCCTTGTGATAGTTTGCTGAGAATGATGGTTTACAGCTGCATCCATGTCCCTGCAAAGGACATGAACTCATCCTTTTTTATGGCTGCATGGTATTCCATGGTGTATATGTGCCACATTTTCTTAATCCAGTCTATCATTGATGAACATTTGTGTTGGTTCCAAGTCTTTACTGTTGTGAATAGTAACGCAATAAACATACGTGTGCATGTGTCTTTATATGCAGCATGATTTATAATCCTTTGGGTATATACCAGTAATGGGATTGCTGGGTCAAATGGTATTTCTAGTTCTAGATCCTTGAGGGATCACCACACTGTCTTCTACAATGGTCAAACTAATTTACACTTCCACCAACAGTGTAAAAGCCTTCCTATTTCTCCACATCTTCTCCAGCATCTGTTGTTTCCTGACTTTT
>NW_016808089.1:235080-238605 GCF_001698545.2 Rhinopithecus bieti
TATCTAAGCAAAAGAACTACAGTTTCTGGAAGACCTTACTATACCAGTATCTCATGAGGTGGATTTTGTTTTTTAGAGGCGGTGTTCACTTAAGACAGTGGAAAACAACCAACACAAATTGCACATGTACTGTGAGCCAGGAGCTTTCCCTTCATGATCTCTTTTAGTTTTCACAACAGCCTTATTTGCAAAATATTACTATTGCCATCTTTTTTTTTTTTTTTTTTTTTTTTTTTTTTTTTTTTTTTAGACAGAATTTCGCCCTGTCACCCAGGATGGAGTGCAGTGGCACGATCTGGGCTCACTGCAACCTCCGCCTCCTAGATTCAAGCATTTCTCCCGCCTCTGCCTCCTGAGTAGCTGGGACTACAGGTGCCTGCCATGACGCCTGGCTAATTTTTGTATTTTTAGTAGAGACGAGATTTCACCATGTTGACCAGGCTGGTCTCAAACTCCTGACCTCAAGTGATCTGCCTGCCTCAGACTCCCGAAGTTCGAGGATTACAGGCGTGATCCACCCCACCCAGCTCTATTACCATCTTAAGGCTGAAGAAACAGGGTCAGAGAAGTTAAGAAACGTACCTCAAGTTCAAGGTTGGGCTCCGAACTCATCTGTCTCTCTTCCAAGTTGGTACCCTCTCCGTGATGCCATGCTACTCCAGGCTTTGCCATCCCCTAAATGAAATCTAAGAACATCCAGTTCTCTTTTTTCTGAGAGCATGTTCACCAAATCAGCTCTCCAGGGACCTTGAGGCATTTGGGGACACTCTGTGCAAGAGGCCCCAAGGTCAAGTTATACCCCCAACATAAGACATAAATAAGCCTTTTGCTTACACATCAGTGTGTTATTATGAGTAACCTGGAATGTGCTCTCCTCTGCCTGCTGTGCTGGACCTTCCAGGCTGCAGAAGCACAGAGGCAAGGAGAAGGAACATAGTGTGGGTGGGGAACAGTGCAGGGTACTGTAGGCAAGGAAGAGGGGAGCTGCTGGGGAAGAGGTCTTCTACATCCTCAGCCTTGGGCACTGGTCTCCATGTTCAGTGGATTCTGCCTCCTAAGCAACACTTTTCCCTGCCCCCCATAATTGTATGGTGAACAGTGAACATTTTGCTAGATTTGCTTTATCACATATTCACCCATCAATTTATCTTTTTGTTGCATTTCAAAGCAAGTTACAGACATCAGTACACGCCATCCCTAAACCTTCAGTCATCATAATGTTAACTAGGAGTCACTAATTATCTCTGGCTTGTCTCCTGCCCTCCCCGCCACTGCCATAGCCTTCTGCATATTCTCTAGACCATCAGAACAGCCTCCACATTGATCCTTCTGCTGCCAGTTTCACCTTCTCTTCAAACTACCTTCTGCGGCATCTCAGAGGGAGCTCTTAGAAACACAGACCTGATACTGTGACTCTCCCAGTTAAGACCCTTCAGTGACTCCCCGTTGTCTGATAGGATACTGTCCCACTTTTTAACCTGGAGGCCCAGGGGCCATTATACTGACATCTGCAGCCTCATTTCTTGCTAGTCTCCACTGGGCTCAACCATACCAAGTTACTATTTACAGGCCCTATCTTAAGACTCCATGCTGATCTCTCTGCCTGGAATGCTTTCCCTTATTTTTGATCTAGCTAATTCTTATTTACCTTTCAAGACTGAGCTCAGGGTATACCTCCTTCCTGGAAGCCTTCCCTGACCCTCTTCTTTTTCCCAGGCTGGGCTAGACACTCCTCTGTGCTCCCAAAGTACCCTATGTTTATCCCCAATGATGTATAATTTCTATTATTTTAAATTTGTGAAGTTTTGTTTCATGGCCTATAATGTGATCTATCTTGGTAAATGCGTCACGTGTACTTGAGAAGAATAGGTACTCTGCCATTGTTGAGTGGAAGATTTTATACATGTTAGTTGGATCCTTTTGGCCAATGGTGCCGTTGAATTCTTTCATATGCTTCGTAAATTTATTTTGTTGTTGTTTTAATTTATTCATTTGGCCTTTTGCCTTTTAAAATTATTATTATTATTATTGTTATTGTTATTATTTTGAGACAGAGTTTTGCTCTGTTGCCCAGGCTGAAGTGCAATGGTGCAATCTTGGCTCACTGCAACCTCTGCCTCCTGGGTTCAAGAGATTTTCCTTCCTTAACCTCCCCAGTAGCTGGGACTACAGGTGCGAACCACCACGCCTGGCTAATTTTTTGTATTTTTAGTAGAGAGGGGGTTTCGCCATGTTGCCTAGGCTAATCTCGAACAACTGAAATCCAGCAAATCCACCCGACTGGCCTCTCAAAGTGCTAGGATTACAGGTATAAGCCAATGAGCCTGGCCTAAAAAATTATTATTTTATTATTATTATTATTGTTATTTTGAGACAGAGTCTGGCTCTGTCACCCAGGCTGGAGTGCAGTGGTGCCATCTTGGCTCACTGCAAGTTCCGCCTCCCATGTTCACGTCATTCTCCTGCCTCAGCCTCCCGAGTAGCTGGAACTGCAGGCGCCTGCCACCACGCCTGGCTAATTTTTTATTTTTTGTAGTTTTTAGTAGAGATGTGGTTTCACCGTGTTAGCCAGAATGGTCTTGATCTCCCGACTTTGTGATCCACCTGCCTCGGCCTCCCAAAGTGCTGGGATTACAGGTGTGAGCCACAGCGCCCGGCCTAAAAACTTATTTTTAATTGACACATAATAATTGCACATATTATGGGGTACAGTGTGTAATTTCTATACCTGCATACTATGTATAATGATCAAATCTGGTAATCAGCATATCTGTCCCCTCAAACATTTATCATTTCTTTGTGTTGAGAATATTCAGAATCTGCTCTTGTAGCTATTTGAAAATACACAATAAATTGTTGTTTATTGTAGTCACTCTATAATGCTGTAGAACACTGGAACTTATTCTTCCTATCTAGCTGTACTTCAGTGTCTGTTAACCAAACTCTGCCTTGCTAAATTTCTGTCTACTTATTTCATTAGTTGGTAATGGAGGGGTATTAAAATCCCCAAATGTAATTGTAGATTTGCCTATTTCTCCTTTCAGCGCTATCAGTTTTAACTTTAGATAATTGGAAGCTGTATTATTAAGGACACAAATGTTTAGGATTGCTGTGTTCTCTTGATGAATTGGTCATTTGATCATTTTGAAATCACTTTCTTGATCCCTGGTGATATTTGCTCTGAAATCTACTTTGATATTCACCTAGGCATTCCAGATTTTTCTTTTCTTTTCTTTTTTTTTTTTTTTGAGACTGTCTGACTCTGTTGCCCAGGCTGTAGTGCAGTGACAGAATCACAGCTTATTGCAACCTCTACCTCCTGGGCTCAAGCTATCCTCCCACCTCAGCCTCCTGAGTAACTGGGACTACAGGTACCTGCCACTATGCCGGATTTTTTTTTTTTTCTTTTTTTCATTTTTGGTAGAGATGGTGTTTCACTACGTTGCCTAGGTTGGTTTCAAACTCTTGAGCTCAAGTGATCCACCTGCCCTGGCTTCCCAAATTGCTGGAATTACAGGCATGAGC
>NW_016808089.1:238882-263155 GCF_001698545.2 Rhinopithecus bieti
TTTTATTTTTATTTTTTTAGAAGCAGAGCCTCACTCTGTCACCCAGGCTGGATGCAGTGGTGTGATCACAGCTCACTACAGCCTTGAACTCCTGGGATCAGGTGATCCTCTGGTCAGCATCTCAAGTAGGACTACAGGCATGCACCACTACACCTGGCTAATTTTTTAAACTCTTTTTGTAGAGATGGGGTCTCGCTGTGTTGTCCAGGCTGATCTCGAACTCCTGGGTTCAAATGATCCTCCCACCTTGGCCTCCCAAAGTGCTGGGATTATAGGCATAAGCCACTGTGCCCTGCCCTCTGTGTTTTTTCTACTTAATATGACAGTCTTTCCCTTTGGATTGGGAATGTTTAGATGCTTTGCATTTAATGTGATTATTGATATGGTTAGATATCTACATGGTTTCTCTTTGTTCCATCTGTTCTTTGTTCCATTTTCCTCTTTCTTTGCCCTCTTTCAGATTGAGTTTCCTTCCTTCCTTCCTTCTTTCCTTCCTTCCTTCCTTCCCTCTTTCCTTCTTTCTTTCTTTCTTTTCTTTCTTTTCCTTCTTTCCTTCTTTCCTTCTTTCCTTCTTTCCTTCTTTCCTTCTTCTTTCTTTCTTTCTTTCTTTCTTTCTTTCTTTCTTTCCTTTCTTTCTAATAAAGAGGTGGGATCTTGCTCTATCGCCCAGGTTGGAATGCAGTTGTAAAATCATAGCTCACTGCAGCCTCAAACTCCTGGGCTCAAGGGATCCTCCCACCTCACCCTCCTGAGTAGCTGGGACTACAGGCACATGCCACCACCCTGTGCTAATTTTTAAATATTTTGTAGAGATGGGGTCTTTCTATGTTGCTCAGACTGGTCTCAAACTCCTGGCCTCAAGCAATCATCCCAACTTGGCCTCCCTAAGTGCTGGGATTACAAGTGTAAGCCACCATGCCTGGCCATGTATTTTTATGACTCATTTTTATCTCTGTTGTTGGCTATTATCTATAACTTTTTGTTGTATTATTTTAGAGGTTGCTTTAGGGTTTATATTATAAATCTTTAACTTGGCCAGGCGCAGTGGCTCATGCCTGTAATCTCAGCCCTTTTGGAGGCTGAGGCAGGCAGATCACTTGAGGTCAGGAGTTCAAGACCAGCCTGGTCAACATGGTGAAACCCCGTCTCTACTAAAAATACAAAACATTAGCCGGGTGTGGTGATGCGCGCCTGTAATCCCAGCTACTCAGGAGGCTGAGGTGGGAGAATCGCTGGAACCCAGGAGGCGGAGGTTGCAGTGAGCCAAGATCGCACCATTGCACTCCAGCCTGGGAGACAGAGCAAGACTGTGTCTCAAAAATAAGTAAATAAATAAACGTTTAACTTTTCATATTATACATTCAAATGATATACCACTTCACCTATAGCATAGGAACCTTACAAAGGTATACTTCCATTTCCCTCCTCTGGCCTTTGTGTTATTGTTATTATGTGTTTTACTTATCTATGTCATAAACCTCACAATATATTGTAATTATTTTGCTTTAAATAGTCAATTATCTTTTCATTTTAAACATTCTTATTTTTTCTTTTCTTTTCTTTTTTTTTTGAGACGGAGTCTCGCTGTGTCCCCCAGGCTGGAGTGCAGTGGCCGGATCTCAGCTCACTGCAAACTCCACCTCCCAGGTTTACGCCATTCTCCTGCCTCAGCCTCCCGAGTAGCTGGGATACAGGCGCCCGCCACCTCGCCCGGCTAGTTTTTTGTATTTTTTTTTTGGTAGAGACGGGGTTTCACCGTGTTAGCCAGGATGGTCTCGATCTCCTGACCTCGTGATCCGCCCGTCTCGGCCTCCCAAAGTGCTGGGATTACAGGCTTGAGCCACCGCGCCCGGCCGGGGTGAATGTTTACAGCTCCTGAAGCCCCAGTGGGCGTGTTAACGTTATAGGGTGCTCTTTTAGTTTGCCATCTATAGGCGGCTTGTGTTTGTCAGCTAAATTAGACCTGCTTCCTTCTCATAAGGACAGTGGGATTTCTGTATCCTAGGGTTTCTTGCCTCAGTGTACCACAAGAATCAGATCACACGTGGGCTTGGAGAATGAGTGCAAGGTTTTATTGAGTAGAAGTAGCTCTCAGCAGATGGGGGAGCCAGAAGGGAGATGGTTTTCCCCTGGAGTCCGGCTGGGCAGTTCTCTGATCCGCCCCGCCCCCGCGCCCCCGCCAAACTTCTGCGTGATTCTGCTGGTTGATGGCCTGCCAGGGTGCCGGTGCCTGCCGGTGTGTTTTTCTGCGTGTGTGCTCTTCTGCGGACGTGCGCCTCTTGACGCCCTCTGGATGACCAGTTGCTTGCGTCTTCTTCAGTCAATGTGCCTCTCTCGAAGTCTGGCTGCCTGTGTGTCTGCCCGCTAGGGTCTGGGGATTTTATAGGCCCAGGACGTGGCAGGCAAGGGTGGTCTTGGAGAATGCAATATTTGGGCAGGAAAGCAGGAGTGCCTGTCCTCACCTAGGTCCGTGGGGTTAGAGCCCTAGCCAGGGACCCACCTTTTTCTACCAAGGACTTCCAGTCCTCGCTTCCATATCATTTAAAGGGACCGTGCTCTTCCCTTCCCAGCACTGCTGTATCATAATGATATTGAATATCTTTTCATGTGTTTATTTTCAAACATCTATATATCTTCTTCAGTGAAATAAATGTCACATCTTTTGCCCATTATCTAATTCAACTGTGGATTTTTTTTTTCTGTCGAGTTTCAAGAGTTCTTTATTCTACATACAAGTCCTTTGTCAGATATGAGATTTGCAAATATTTTCTCCCCGTCTGCAAGCTTGTCTTTTCACTCTCTTAAGAGGGTCTTTTCCAGAGGAAAAGTCTTTGATGTTTTTCCTTTATGAATCATGCTTATGATGTCGTGTCTAAGAGCTCTTTATTAAGCCTTAGGTCTGAAGATTTTTTTCCTATATTGTCTTCTAAAAGTTTTATAGTTTTACATTTAAATCTATGATCCACCTAAGTTAATTTCTATATAGGTGTGAGGTTTAGATTAATTTTTGTTTGTTTGTTTGTTTGTTTCTTTGTTTTGGGACGGAGTCTCGCTGTGTCGCCCAGGCTGGAGTGTAGTGGCACGATCTCGGCTCCCTGCAACCTCCGCCTCCTGGTTTCATGCCATTCTCCTGCCTCAGCCTCCCGGTTAGCTGGGACTGCAGGCGCCGCCACCATGCCCTGCTAATTTTTCTTTTTTTTTTTAGTAGAGACGGGGTTTCACTGTGTTAGCCAGGATGGTCTCGATCTCCTGACCTTGTGATCCGCCTGCCTCGGCCTCCCAAAGTGCTGTGATTACACGCGTGAGCCACCATGCCCGGCCATTAGATCAATGTTTACTTATTTATTTTTTTGCCTATCAATGTTCAATTGCTCCAGGATCGCTTGTTGAAGAAACTATCCTTCCTATTCTTTTTTTTTTTTTTTTTTTTTTTTTTTTGAGACAGGGTCTCACTCTGTCACCCAGGCTGGAGTGGTATGATCTGGGCACTGCAACCTCTGCCTCCCAGGTTCAAGCAATCCTCCCACCTCAGCCTCCTGGGTAGCTGGGACTACAGGCGCACACCACCATGCCAGGCTAATTTTTTGTAAAGACAAGGTTTCGCCATGTTGCTCAGGCTGGTCTAGAACTCCTGAGCTCAGGAGATCCATCGACCTCAGCCTCCCAAAATGCTGAGATTATAGGCACATGCCACCACACCTAGGTAATTTTTGTATTTTTAGTAGAGATGGAGTTTCACTATGTTGTCCAGGCTGATCTCGAACTCCTGACCTCAGATGATCTGCCCAAAGTGCTGGGATTACAGACGTCAGCCACTGCACCCTTTGTCTATTAAGTCCAATGTCTGGACATCTTAAATTTATTTTTTCTGTGAATGAGCCACACTTTCTTCTTTCTTTGTGTGTCTGTGTATTTTGGTTGAAAACTGCACATTTGAATGTGGTAACTCTGGAAATCAGATTGTTGCCCTTCCCCAGGGTTTGCTGTTCCTGGAGGCTGCAGTCATCCAATCATTTAGTGACTTCCAAACTATTTTTTAAAAATACTTTATTCCTTGTCATGTGGTCCCTGAAGTCTCTGCTCCTTTAGCTTTTGTTCAGCTAGTATTTTGATAGAAGTTTCCTTGAACACCAGGAACTAAAACAAGCAAACAAACAAACAAATAACTCTTCTCCCAGTGTTTGTGGAGCAGCTCTGTGCTGGGTCTTTCCTTCAACACTTAGCCAGGCCATTTATAACTCTGCCTTAACCTTCACTTACTGCTTGTACTGTGCTTAGAAATCAGGCAGAGGTGAAAGCTTAAGGTCTTCTTAGGTCTTTTCTGAGCATGCAACCTGTCCTGAGCATGCACATAGCTTTTCAAATCCCCCGATATCTATGTAGGCATTTCTGAATGCCCTATTTTCGCAAAGAAACTCTCTTCCCAGCTTTTCCTCCAAGCTTTAGGGGTTTATTATATGTCTCAGCCATAAACTGTTTTTCCTCACGTAGCTTTAGGTTTTTTGTTCACCTCACAAAGTTTCCACCTTGAGTGAGTTTTGAGTGAAGCAAAATAGAAACAAGCACCTTGCATCAATCCTTCAGGTAGTCCCCAGACAGTTTAGAACAGGCAAACTCAATAATTAGTGCACAAGGCCTTTTCTGCTCCCTCTGGAACCAGGGTCCCACAGTGGGAACATGGGCTGTCGATACCACAACTTGAGCTGGGGAGTTAGTGCGGTAAGGGCAAAGCCACAACGCTTTCCTATCATTTTAAAGTTGTCATTTAAAAAGATTCAGCATGATCTTGATTGCTGTAAACCTTCACTTGTTTTCTAGAGTTCTGACAAACTTGATTCTGACAGTTTTGTTGTTGTTGTTGTTGTTGTTGTTGTTGTTGTTGACGTTTCTGTGGCGGGACAGACATTTGGAGCTGCCTACTCTGCGGTTTTGTTGACATCATTCCTCTAACTCTTTCATCATATTATGTAGTTTCCCTCTTTGTCCCTGGTAATTTTTTGTCTCTGAAGTCTTTATCTGCTTTGTAGTTGACTTATCTTTTCTTCTGCAGTATCTAATCTGCGGTTAGTTTCATCTGGAGTATTTTTTATCTCTGTTATTTATAGAAAGTTCAGTCTGGGTCTTTTAAAATATTTTTTATTTCTCTTCTTATTGAGCTTATTTCTTCCTCTACCTTCTTTTTTGTTTATTTGTTTGTGATGGAGCTTCATTCTGTCTACCAGGCTGGAGTGCAGTGGCACGATCTCGGCTCACTGCAACCTCCTCCTCCTGGGCTCAACTGATTCTCCTGCCTCATCCTCCAAGTAGCTGGGATTACAGGTGCCTGCCACCATGCCCGGCTAACTTTTTGTATTTTTAGTAGAGACAGGGTCTCATCATGTTGGCCAGGTTGGTCTCCAACGCCTGACCTCAAGTGATCCACCCACCTTGGCCTCCCAAAGTGCTGGGATTATAGGCGTGAGCCACCGTGCCCGGTCTGATTAGTAATCTTAATTACATTCTCCCAAACTGCTTTTGCCATATAACTTAACATAATCATGGGCATATTATCAGGTCATATTAACAGTTCTTGAGGTCAGGGCAGGAAGTCTAGTGGAGCCATTTTGGAATTCTGCCCAACACAATGTTAATATTCAATTGGATGCCAGACATTGTGGCTTTCATGTCACAGGTGTTAGATTTTTGTATTTCTTTAGAGATTGTTGAGCTTTTTTTCTGGGACACAGTTAAATTGCTTGGAAACAGTTTGATTCCTTTGAGGCTTATTTTTAAGCTTTGTTAGATGGTGCCCAGAATGGCCTTCAGTCCAGGTCTAATTTGGTCCCACTACTCAGGCAGTAGCCTTCTGAGGACTCTAATCAGTTCCCTGTAAGTTAGGAGGTTTTCAGCTCTTATTGGTGGGAACATGAATTATTTACAGTCCTTTGTGAGCTCTAGCAATTGTTATTCCTGCCCCTTTAAGGTAGTTTTCCTCCAAACTGATCGGTATTCATCTGAAAATTTGAAGAATACCCTCTGCAGATCTTGGGGGCTCTCTCTCCCTGTGCAGCACCATCCTCTCTGAAACACTGTCCTGCTAACTCTAGCTGGATTCTCAGCTAAGTCTCCCTGGATTCTCAGCTCCATTTACTCAGCTCAAAGAGTCCTCTGGGCTCCAACTAGGTTCCCCCTTCCTGCACCATGGCCTGGAAACTCTTTCACAATAGTAAGCTGGGAGCAATGGCAGGGCTCACCTAGTTTGTTTCCTTTTACTCAGGGATCACTATTCTTCTTTTTCTGATATCCAGTGTCTTGAAAACCAATATTCCATAGTTTCATATATTCTATTTTGTTGTTGTTATTTCAGGCAGGAGGATACGTCTGGTCCCTGGTACTCCATGTTGGCTGGAAACCAAAGTTCTGAACGTCATGTAAATGAAACCATAGAGTAGGTACTCTTCTGTATCTGACTTCCTTTGTGAGTAGCAGCATGCTATGGTTTGAATGTTTGTCCCCTCCCAAACCCTTGTTGAAATTTAATTGCCATTGTAAAGTATTTAAGTGGTAAGACCTTTAAGAGGTGATTAAACCATGAGTGCTCTGCCCTCATGAATGGATTAATATCTTTATCATGGGAGTGGATATCTTATTTTCAGAGTGGGTTCCTTATAAAAAAGCAAGTTTGGTCTCTCTCTCTCTCTTTCTCTACCCCCCAACTTTCTCTCTCTGTCTTCCCTTCTCCTTGCCCTTCCTCCATTTGATGACACAGCAAGAAGGCCTTCACTAGATACCAGAGCGTTGATCTTGGCCTTCCCAGCTCCAGAACTATGAGAAAATAAATTTCTATTCTTTATAAATTACCCAGTCCCAGGTATTTTGTTATAGCAGTCTGTTAAAACACACTAAGACACAGCAATTTATTCTCTTTAAAGTTGCTAATAGTATTCCACTGCATAAATATTTTCTCATTTTTTAAATGGCTGCATAGAATTCCATTGTATGGATATATCACAACTTATCTAACTGGTTTCCTATTGATTTACATGTAGAGATTATTTCTTTTTTAACTTTGCTTTTAGGTTCAGGGGTACATGTGCAGGTTATTAGGTAAATTGTGTGTCCTGGGGGTTTGATGTATAGATAATTTCGTTACTCGGATAATGAGCATAGTGCCTGATAGGTAGTCTTTTGATCCTCTCCCTCCTCCCATCCCCCACCCTCAAGTAGGCCCCGAAGTCTGTTGTTTCCCTCTTTGTGTCCATAGTGTCCATGTGTTCTTGTTTAGCTCCCACTTGTAAGTGAGAACATGTGGTATTTGGTTTTCTGTTCCTGCGTTAGTTTGCTTAGGATAATGGCCTCCAGCTCTATCCATGTTGCTGCAAAGGACATGATCTCATTCTTTTTTTTCATGGCTGTGTAGTACTCCATGGTGTATATGTACCACATTTTCTTTATACAGTCTACTGTATATTGGGCATTTAGATTGATTCCATGTCGATATGTGTATATGTACCACATTTTCTTTATACAGTACCACATTTTCTTTATACAGTGTACTGTTTGTACTTCATATGCATAAAGTATACTTTACATGTACCACATTTTCTTTATGCAGTCTACTGTTGATGGACATTTAGATAGATTCCATGTCTTTGCCATTGTGAATAGTACTGCAATAAACATACACGTATGCATGTGTCTTTATAGTAGAATAATTTATATTCCTTTGGGTATATACCCAATAACGGGATTGCTGGGTCAAATGGTAATTCTGTTTTAAGTTCTTTGGGGAATTGCCACACTGCTTTCCACAGTGGCTGAATTAATTTACATTCCCACCAGTAGTGTATAAGTGTTCCCTTTTCTCTGCAACCTGGCTAGCATCTGTTAGTTTTTGACTTTTTAATTATAGCCATTCTGACTGGTGTGAGATGGTATCTCATTGTGGTTTTGATTTGCATTTCTCTAATGATTAGTGATGTGGAGCATTTTTTCATATGCTTTTTGGCCGTGTGTATGTCTTCTTTTAAAAAGTGTCCATATTCCTTTGGCCAAACTTTTTTTTTTTTTTGAGGAACGGCAGTCTTGCTCTGTCGCCCGTTGGGCTGGCAGTGCAGTGGTCCGGATCTCAGCTCACTGCAAGCTCCGCCTTTCAGGGTTCACGAATTCTCCTGCCTTCAGCTCCCGAGTAGCTGGGACTATAGGCGGACCGCGCACCGACTCGCCATCGCACCGGCTAGTTTTTTTGTATTTTTTGAGTAGAGGACGGGGTTTTCACAGTGTTTAGCCAGGATGGTCTCGATTCTCCTTACCTTGTGATCCGCCGTCTCGGCCTTCCCAAACAGTGCTGGATTACAGCTTGAGCCACCGCTTCCGGGCCCCTTTGCCCACTTTTTAATGGGGTTGCTTGTTTTCTGCTTGTAATTTTTTTTTTTTTTTTTTTTTTTTTTTTTTTTTTTTTTTTTTTTGAGATGGAGTCTCACTCTATCGCCATGGCTGGAGCTGCAGTGGCGCATCTCGGCTCACGCAACCTCCACCTCCCAGGTTCAAAGTGATTCTCCTGCCTCAGCCTCCCAAGTTAGCTGAGGGCTACGAGGCATGCACACAACGCCCAACTAATTTTGTATTTTAATAGAGATTGGGGTTTCACCATGTTGGCCAGGATGGTCTTGATCTCTAGACATTGTGATCTGCCCCCCCTCAGCCTCCTGAAGTGCTGGGATTGCAGGCGTGAGCCACTGCGACTGGCTGCTTGTAATTTTGATTCTGGATGTTAGACCTTTGTCAGGTGCATAGTTTGCAAATATTTTCTCCTGTTCTGTAGGTTGTCTTTTTACTCTGTTGATAGCCTCTTTTGTTGTGCAGAAGCTATTTAGTTTACTTAGATCCCATTTGTCAATTTTTGGTTTTGTTGCAATTGCTTTTGGTGTCTTTGTCATGAAATCTTTGCCAGGTCCTATGTCCAGAATGGTATTTCCTAGTTATCTTCCAGGATTTTTATAGTTTTAGGTTTTACATTTAAGTCTTTAAACTGAAAAACTCACTACAAGAATGTTATGATGCAATTGTAAATATTAACAGCAGAATAGACCAAGCTGAGGAAAGAATCTTGGAGCTTGAAGACTGGTTTTCCAAACTAATGCAGTCAGACAAAAATAAAGAAAAAAGGATAAAAAAGAAGGAACAAACCCTCTGAGCAATATGGGACTTGTAAAGAGGCTGAATCTGTGACTCATTGGTGTCCCTGAAAGAGATGGAGAGAAAGCAAGCAACTTCGAAAACATATTTCAGGATATCATCCATAAAAAAATCTCCCAACCTCACTAGAGAGGCCAACATTCAAATTCAGGAGATACAGAGAACCCCTATGAGATGCTACACAAGAAGACCATCCCCAAGACACATAATCATCAGATTCTCCAAGGTCAAAATGAAAAAAAAAAAGTTAAAGACAGCTAGAGAGAAGGGACAGATCACCTGCAAAGAAATTATTTCTAATTTCTTGCTATGAACATCTTTCTTTTTTTCTTTTTTAGGGATAGAGTCTCACTGTGTTACCCAGGCTGGACTCAAACTCCTGGGGTCAAGTGATCCTCCCACCTCAACATCCCAAATAGCTGGGACTACAGGCACATGCCACCACAACCAGCAAATTTTTGTATTTTTTGTAGAAACAGGGTGTCACCGTGTTGCTCAGGCTGGTCTCAAGCTCCTGAGCTCAAGTGATCCTTCTGCCTTGGCCCCCCAAAGTGTTGGGATTACAGGTGTGAGCCACTGCACCGAGCTGGAATTAAAATCAAATAGGTCAGAAATGGTGTTGAGGATTTCAAAAAGAGCAGGAGAGAACAAACAGAGAGAATTCCTACAGGAAGTCTGGGAACAGTATCCCTGAATGCAGCTCAGACAGATGGATGCACAAGATTGGCAAATCTCCATCAGAAAAAGATAGACAACAAAATATTACACAAAATTTGGAAAAGCAATCTCTAATCATATGTCACTACTAAAAATTACTGTTATTATTGTTTATTCCTTTGTGGTGGTTGTCCGTATGTATATTACTTTTCATTCATTAATCCATTCAACAAATGTTTACTGAGCATGTGTGCCACACATGTTCTGCACACAGTTGTACATGGTTGCAATCATAATTTGCATACCATTTTGCAGCCTGCTTTTCCACTTACTGTGTGTTTTGCTGAGCACAAGCTGCCCCATGACAAAAAGTTTCCATGATTAGGAAGGTTTGGGAACACTGCAGTCTAGAGCCTTTCTTGTGGCAGTTCACAACTCTGTTTCCTTTCTTTCTTTTTTATTTTATGGACAGGTTCTTGCTCTGCTGCCCAGGCTGGAGTGCAGTGACACCATCATAGCCCACTGCAGCCTCCAGCTCCTGGGCTCAAGCGATCCTCCCACTTCAGCCTCCTGAGTAGCTGGGACTACAGGTGGGTGCCACTTTTTTGTAGAGACAGGGTCTTGCTATGATGCCAAGGCTGGTCTCTAACTCCTGGCCTCAAGGACCCTCTTGCTTCAGCCTCCCAAAGCACTAGTGCTACAGGGGTGAGCCACTGCACTGGGCCTGTTTCCTTTCTTTCTTTTTTTTTTGAGACAGAGTTTTGCTCTTGTTGCCCAGGCTGAAGTGCAATGGTGCGATCTCAGCTCACCGCAACCTCCGCCTCTCAGGTTCAAGAGATTCTCCTGCCTCAGCCTCCCAAGTAGCTGGGATTACAGGCATGTGCCACCACTCTTGGATAATTTTGTATTTTTAGTAGAGATGGGGTTTCACTACGTTGTTTAGATTGGTCTCGAACTCCTGACCTCAGATGATCCATCCACCTCGACCTCCCAAAGTGCTGGTATTACAGGCATGAGCCACCACACCCGACCCTGTATCCTTTCTTGATTGGTCTTTCTCTACCTGATGTCTAAACATTGCACAGTCCCAGGGCCCATCCTGGGCTCTCTTCTCTATTTATACTCACTCCCCAGGTGAACTCATCTAGCCTCAGGGCTTTAAACTATCAATGGCTATTAAATGATATTTTGTGACATGTAATATACCAAGTATATTAATTATCTACTTCAGTGAAACCACCTTGAAACTCTTTTATTGCTACTTCAATTTAAATATGAAAAAACTGAAGCTCAGAGAAGCAGATTAACTTACCAAAGATCACACAGCTAGTGAGGGGCAGAACCAAGATCTGAGTACTATCTATCTGTCTGAATATGAAACCTCTGTTATCTTTACTCCATTGTACTGCAACACACACACAGAAAATACTTCAGTAAGCATTCCAAAAGTACTTTCCCCTAAAACCTAGGACATTATTAAGAGGTTTCAAAAATACCAGATTAAAAGGGGTTCTTTTCTGCTAATCTTCTCAGAGTTTTTATTGTAAATTCATTAATTCCATAAGTATTTATTGGGTACATCAGATACTTGGGTGTTGGAGATACAGCAGTGAAGCAGAGACACAGATTCCTACCCACATGAAGTTTATATTCCAGTTAGAAGAGACAGAAAACAAGGCACTATGCAAATAAACACCTCAATTTACTTCAGATTGTAGTGAGTGCTGTGCAGGGAGTTAACAGAGTGATATGAGGGATAGGAACTTGGAGAGAGAGACTACTTCAGATGGGTTGATCATAGAAACTTCTTCTGGGGTGACATTTGAGTGGAAACCTAAGGGAGCCTGGAAGGAGAGTGTTCCGGGCAGGGAGACAGAAAGTGCAAAGACCCTGAGGAGGGAGAGAATTTGTTGTTTTCAAAGAATAGGAAGAAGCCCAGAATGGAGTGAAGCAGAGTTACCATGGTAAGGAGCTTGGATTCTATTCAATGAGGAAAGGAAAGCCATGGGAGGGCTATACTGACATGATCTGATTTCTATTTATTTATTTATTTATTTATTTATTTATTTATTTATTTAGGGTCTTGCTTGGTCATCCAGGCTGGAGTGCGGTGGCATGAACACAGTTCACTTCAGCCTCGACCTCTTGGGCTCAAGTGATCCTCCCACCTCAACCTCCCAAGTAGCTGGGACTACAGGCGTTTGCCACCACGCTTGGCTAGTTTTGTTTGTTTGTTTGTTTGTTTGTCTTACTTTTGTAGAGATCGGGGGAAGTCTCACTTTGTTTCCCAGGCTGGTCTTGAACTCCTGGGCTCAAACAATCCTCCTTCCTTGGCCTCTCAAAATGCTGGAATTACAGGCATGAACCACCATGCCCGTCTTGATTTGATTTTTTAAAAAACTATTTTGGATGCCGTGTGGAGAACAGATTGGAGTGAAGCAAGAACAAAGGCAGGAGACCAGTGAGGAGATTACTGTACCAATCCCAGGCAGAGAGAACAGTGAGAGAACAGTGGCTTGGGCTAGGGTAGTGGCTTGGGCTAGGTATTAATGTTCTCCAGAGAGACAGAACCAATAGGATATTGATAGATAAATGGATGGATGGATAGATAGATAGATAGATAGATAGATAGATAGATAGATAGATGGAAGGGGCTTTATTAGGAGAATTGGTTCGTGTGATTATGGAGGCTAAGAGGTCCCATGACAGGCCATCTGCAAGTTGGAGCCCCTGGAATGCTGGTAGCATGCATGGCTCATTTCAAGTCTGAAGGCCTCGGAACCAGGGAAGCCAAAGTGGTAACTCTCAGTCCGAGGCCAAAGACTGGAGAACCAAGTTCTGGAGTCCAAAAACCCGAGAGCCTAGAGTTCTGATGTCCAAGGGTAGGAGAAGAGTGTTCCAGCTCCAGGAGAGAGAAGGAGAATCACCTTTTCTCTCTCTTTTTTTTTTTTTTTGTCCTATCTGGGACCAGTGGTGTCCGCCCACATTGAGGGCAGATCGTCCCCACGCAGTCCACCGATTTATATACCAATCTCTTCTGGAAACACCCTCATAGACACACCCAGAAGTAATGCATTACCAGTTCTCTAGGTATTCTTTAGTCCAGTAAAGTTGACACCTAAAATTAACCATCACTAGTGGCAACCATGAAGACGGGGAGAAGTGGAATGCTTTTGGTTATATTTTGAATATTGAACCAACAAGATTGGTGGCAAATTGCAAGTGGGTGGTGAGCAAAAGGAAGAATCAAGAATGACTCTTAGGTTTTGGGCTTCAGCAGTTGCATGGATGGTGGTGCCATTTATTAGGGTGGTGAAGATTTGAGAAAGAGCAGGTTTGAGAGGAACAAAGGAGTTCATGTTACACTTTGTGTTTATTTACTCTGAGTTGCAGACTAGCCACATGAGTGGCAACGCCAGTTGAACCACTGGATAGACAGATTGGGCTCAGGGCAGTGGTTGGGGCTGGAGAAAGAGATTTGGGACTCACTTCTAAACTCATTCACACAGCCTTTTTCTTTCCTTTGCATAATTTTCCTAGCATAGAGGCCCAGAAGTAGGATTACTGAGTAAAATGGTATGAGCATTTAAAATTTCCTATTGCATATTGCCAGATTTTATTTTAAAGGGGTGGTATTTATTCACAGTGTTAGCAGCCAGTAACCATGCATCAATTTGGTATTCTTTCCAGCCTGACATACTGTAATTTCTTCTGCCTCCCCTTAATTTTTGCTACTATAATTGGCCAATCAGTTTTCACAATTTAGTGTGTCTTTGCTCATTAGAAAGTGTAGACATTTTCCCATATGTTTGCCTTTTAATAGTATTTCTTCTTATCTGTTTGTGCCTTTGCTCATTTTTCTATGGTGCAAGAGTGTTCTTATCATAGCTGCAAGGACACAGGCTGGTGACTGTTGGCTGTGCTCTGATGTGCTCTGATGTGTCCTGCATAAGGGTTGACACGGTTGTCCACTCTCTTTTTGAAAATTTGGAAGCTTCTGTTTTGAGCTTCCTTAACACCCTGCTCTACTGGTTTGCCGTCCGCCTCTGGCTGCCCCTTCCCTGTCTGTTTCCTAAGGAGACGTCTTCTCCTGCAGCCTTCTCTGAAATGTGATGTTACTCAGAATTGTATCCTGGGTCCTTAAGAATATTTCTCATTGTAGGCCAGGTGCAGTGGCTCACGCCTGTAATCCTAGCACTTTGGGAGGCCGAGGTGGCCAGATCACCTGAGGTTAGGAGTTTGAGACCAGCCTGACAAACATGGAGAAACCCCGTCTCTACTAAAAATACAAAAATTAGCGGGCGTGGTGGTGCATGCCTGTAATCCCAGCTACTTGGGAGGTTGAGGCAGGTGAATCGCTTGAACCCAGGAGGCAGAGGTTGTGGTGAGCTGAGATTGTGCCATTGCACTCCAGCCTGGGCAACAAGAGCAAAACTCCATCTCAAAAAAAAAAAAAAAAGAATATTTCTCATTGTAAAATATAACATGCATACATACATACATATATATACACAGAAAAGTGCTTAAAACAAATGTACAGTTTGTACACTTGCAAAATTAGTTACAAGTGAACACCAGTGTGACTACCATGAAGGTCAGAAAGTAGAACTTTGCCAGCACCCTGAAATCTTCCATGTGTCCTTATCAATTACAATTTATCCTTAGAAGTAGCCAATCTCTTAACTTTTATGATAATATCTTGCTTGCTTTTCTTTTCTCTCCCTCTGTCTCTGTCTCTCTCTTTTTTTTTCTCCGAGTTGGGACCTCACTCTGTCACCCAGGGTGGAGTGCAGTGGTGTGATCAAGGCTCACTGCAGCTTCTACCTCCTGGGCTTAAGCAATCCTCCAGCTTCAGCCTCCTCAGTAGCTGGGACAACAGACACATGCCACCATGCACAGATAATTTTTTTTTAATTGAGACAGAGTCTTGCTCTGTCACCCAAGCTGAAGTGCAGTGGTGCCATCTTGGCTTACTGCAACTCCCACCTCCCAGGTTCAAGCAATTCTCCTGCCTCAGCCTCCTGAGTAGCTGGGGGTCCAGACATGTGCCACCATACCCAGCTAATTTTAAAAATATTTTTAGTAGGGGCGGGGTTTCACCATGTTGGCCAGGCTGTTCTCCAACTCCTGACCTCGTGATCCACCCGCCTTGGCCTCCCAAAGAGTTGGAATTACAGGCGTGAGCCACCGTACCTGGCCTTTTTTTTTTTTTTTTTTTTTTTTTAACTTTTGTAGAGACGGGGTCTCACCATGTTGCCTAGGCTGGTCTCAAACTCCTCGGCTCAAGTTGTTACCTGTGGAGGGTGTCCAGGTTCTTAGCATTTTGAACAAAGAATTGGACAAAACACAAACAAAGCAAGGGAAAGAACGAAGCAAACAAAAACAAGAGATTTTATTTGGGAAAACAAAGAAAAAAAAATGTACACTCCACCAGGGTGGCAGTGCGCTGAGCAACCGCTCAAGGGCCCTGGATACAGAATCTTCTTGGAGTCCAATACCCCCAGAGGTTTTCCCTATTGGCCCACTTGTTGTTCACCCCATGTAAATGAAGTGGTGGCCCTGCAATCAGAGACTGATGTGAAGTTACAAAAGTGACGTCTATGCAAATGAAGACTTGGCCCACCAATCATTCTGATTGGCTGTGGACGGCAACAATCAGAGGTGAAGTAACAGTTTACAAGTCCATACTCCTATGCAAACGCTCTGATTGGTTGCAAAAAGCAACTAATTCAGAGGTACTTTCAATTTTCCATCTCGCAGGAAAAGGTGGAGGTTTGGCCAAAGGATGAGCAGCGTGAACAGTTAGGGTTTTCCTTTCAATTTAGTTCTAGGAAGTCAGCGGTGAAACAGCCTCTAGGTTCCTGCCTCCAGACCCTATTTGCATCAAAGTGAATCCCTCCTGCTTTGGCCTCCCAAAGTGCTGGGATTACAGGTGTGAGCCACAGTGCCCAGCCTTGCTTTTCTTTAGTTTTATCATCTACATGTGCATTCACTTTTAAAATGTATTAAAATAATGTATTTTGTTTGGTAGAGATGGAGTCTTGCCACATTGCCTTGGGTTGGTCTTGAACTCCTGGGCTCAGTGATCACTGCCTTGGCCTCCAAAGTGCTGGGATGACTGGCAGAGCCACTGCTCCAGTATATGTGCATTCCTAAACAATAATTTAGTTTTGCTTGTTTTTGAACTTTATGTTAATGGAATCACACTGTATGTATTCCTTTGGTGTCTTCTTCCTCCAACTTCATATTTGATCGATTTATATATGCTGTGTGTGCTGTAGCACTAGGTTTTTTTTTTTTTTTTTTTGAGACGGAGTTTCACTCTGTCACCAAGCGTTGGAGTGCGTAGCACAGTGTCAGCTCACTGCAACCTCTGTCCTCCCGGGTCAAGAGATTCTCCTGCCTCAGCCTTCCTGAGTGGTGGGACTACAGATGCCTGCCACCATGCCTGGCTAATTTTTGTATTTTTGTACAGCGGCATTTCCCCTGTTGGCCAGGCTGGTCTCGAACTCCTGGCCTCCGGATCCGCTGCTCGGCTCCCAAAGTGCTGGGATTACAGGCCGTGAGACGGAGCCTGGAGCTGGCTGTGGGCTGTAGTTTATGTCATTTCTGTATAGCATTCCACAATTTTATTCATTCTGCTCTCTGATGGGACTTTTGGGTTGTTTCCAATTAGGGCTGTTATGATACAATGATGCTTTGAACCTTTATATGTCTTTCTTTGTTTCTTTGTTTCCTTTTTTTTTTTTTTTTTTTTTTTTGGTGATGGAGTCTCGTTCTGTTGCCCAGACTGGAGTGCAGTGGTGCAATATCGGCTCACTGCAACCTCTGCCTCCTGGGTTCAAGCGATTCTCCTGCCTCAGCCTCCTGAATGCTGGGTACAGGCACGTGCCACCATGCCGGTAATCCCAGCCTTTTTTTGTTGTTTTTTTTTGTATTTTTAGTAGAGATGGGGTTTCACCATGTTGGCCAGGCTGGTCTCAAACTCATGACCTCAGGTGATCCGCCCACATCAGCCTCCCAAAGTGGTGTGATTATAGGCGTGAGTCACCGCACCTGGCCTATATATCTTTCAGTAAAGCTATGTACACTTTTCTCTAGGATATATACCCAGGAATGGAATTGCTGGGTTCTTGGAGGTGTGTATCTTCAACTTTAATAGATAATGACAAATTGTTTTCCCAAGTTGTTGAACCAATCAATAGCCCCATCAGCAGTGTATGAGGATCTCTACTCTTCTACATCTTCCTCAACACTAATTATCATCAGACTTTTAAAAATTTGCCAGTCTGGCAAATGTGAAATGGTATGTTGTTGGTGTGTGTCTGTGTATATAACTTTTTTTTTTTGAGACAGAATTTCACTCTTGTTTCCCAGGCTGGAGTGCAGTGGTGCGATCTCGGCTCCCTGCAACCTCTGCCTCCTGGGTTCAAGCAAATCTCCTGTCTCAGCCTCCCAGGTAGCTGGGATTACAGGCATGCGCCACCATGCCCGGCTAATTTTGTATTTTTAGTAGAGATGGGGTTTCTCCATGTTGGTCAGGCTGGTCTCAAACTCCTGACCTCAGGTGATCCACCCACCTTGGTCTCCCAAAGTTCTGGGATTACAGGTGTGAGCCACTGCACCAGGCCATATGTATGTGTATATTTTACAACTTTATTAATATATAATTGATGTGCAACAAACTGCATATGTTTTAAGTGATGATTTGGTTAGTAAACATCCTTGAAACCAGAGCCACAATCAAGATAATGCACATATCTATTACCTCAAAAAGTTTTCTCATGCTCCTTCCTTCCGTCTGATGGTAGATGAGGTTAAGCACCTTTTCATGTTTATTGGATGTTGGGATTTCTTCTTTTGTGATGAGCTCATATAAGTCTCAACAAAGTTGAACAGTGTAATGAAGTAATCAGATGGGAAAGTTAGAAAGATATGAGGTTGTGGGGATTGAAGTTAAGATTTCAGTGGTACAGCAGTTCTGGGCCATTGCAAGATCCACTCGAGGCCCTGAGAGTGGGTGACTGGAGCAGAAAGGGAGGCCAACAGAGGTGAGTAGGCTGAAGAAACAAGAAGCATGGGATGTGGGATAGATCTTCCACATGAATGTTGAAGTGATTTGGATTTGGGCAAGACTAGGGGGTGGGCAAAAGGATATAATGAAGGGAAGTGCCTGAGAGGTACAGCGGTCATGGTAGGAAGGTGCAGTGGGGAGCAAAGCAGGGGCCCGCTCCACCTCCAGATGCAGAAGTATTTGGAGGAGGGAAAGAATCTCTGAGGAAAGGCCAACAGGAGAAGTAGGGTCCTCCGGAGACAGCTAGGTCTCAGTTAAGGAAGGTGTTTAGGGGAGCTTTCTATTTCTGTTGTTGGGGTATTTAGCAATCCCTGTGCTATGGTTTGGATGTGGTTTATTTGTCTCCATCAAAACTCATGTTGAAATTTGATCTCCAAATGTTGGAAGGTGGGTCCTAGTGGGAGGTGTCTGGGTCATGGGGGTGGATCCTTCATGAAAGGCTTGGTGCCAGTCTTGCAGGAGTGAGTGAATTCTCCATCTCACAAGACTGGATTAGTTCTCTCAGGAATGGATCAGTTCCTGCGACAGTGGGTTGTTATAAAGCCGGGATGCCACTCAGGTTTTGCCCTCTTTGCACGTGTCCACTTTCTCTTTGACCTTTTCCACTATGTTGTGACACAGCACAAAAGCCCTTGCCAGAAATCAGGGCCATGCCCTTGAACTTCTCAGCCTACAGAACCACAAGATAAAGAAATCTATTGTCTTTCTAAATTACCCAATCTCAGGTTTTTTTTTTTGTTTTGTTTTTTGTTTTTTTTTAGTTTAAATGCATTTTATTTTAGACAACCTACATGACATGTTTTCTTAAAACAATGCCTCCACTCCAAATAAATCAGTCAAAATAAGAGCTCAAGATGACATCAGTCCCATTTGTCTTAAGTCCTCGTGTTGTGTGAATGACAAACAGAAGCCAGTTATGATGACAGGTGATAGATCCAAAGTAATTGCCAAATTTGTTAACATTTTTCCATTTCTAAGCCATCCTTAAAGAAAATCATATATTGGGTCACACCATCCTCATGGTAGTCCGCAAAGCAACCATCTGGATTCATGTTTTCTCGTAGTTGTTGAAATTAGCAAGGATGTGCTTGATTTGTTCTGCAGCCCCTGTCATAAAAGGTTTTACTCTTTTTGGTCTTTGTTCTTCCAGTTTGCCTTTGATTGATTTCATGTAATCTTTGATGCACTTATTGTAGGCTTCTTTTGTGAAGCTTGTTTCTTGCAGGTGATGATTCATGACAATATCAACACCAGTGATTACTGTGCTTTCGGTACCTTTGCCCCCAGGGCCTTCAGTGGAGGCATTTCCACCAATGAGCAAGTCAAAAATGTAACCTTCTGTCCTACTGACTATCTTCCCCTCCACCTCCAGGCACAGCCCGTCTGTGATCTCCCAGATCTTGTAGCTGTCAGAGAACATCTCATCGTGGTTGATGAGGTCCCAGTAGATAATCATGATGGCGGCTGAAGGGAGACAATGGCGGCACTAGGTTAGCAAGAGCCCAGAGCTCGGAGCCAGCTCAGTGCAGCCGAAGTGGTGCTGGTGGGAGAGGGGGAGTGGACGGAAAAACTCAAGTATTCTTTTATAGCAACACAAAACAGACTAAGACAGAAAATTGATACTGAGAAGTAAAGTGTTAGTGATAAGAAATGCCTGAAAATGTGGAAGCAGCTTTGGAAATGGGTAATGGGCAGAGGTTGGAAGAATTTGGAAGAGCAGGCTAGAAAAAAACAAGATTCTGGTGAGGGCTTATTAGACAAGACCACTATGGAAGGTCTGGAACCCTTCAGAGATTGGTTAAATGGTCCCAACCAGAATGCTGATGGAAATATGGACAGTAAAGGCCATTCTGGTGAGGTTCCAGATGGAAATGAGGAACAACGTATTGGAAACTGGAGTAAAGGCCATCCTTGTCTTAAATTGACAAAGAACTTGGATGAACTACATCTATGCCCAAAGGCTCCGTGGAAGGCTTACTACAGAATTGAACTGGCAGGGGCAGGAGATCCCTGCTCCACCTAAGATGGAATTTAATAGAATACCTGGTGGAAGAAATTTCTAAGCAGCAAAATGTTCAGGCTGCTGCATGGTTACTTCCAACTGCTTATGGTGAATTTCTGGAGAAAAGGGAAACATAGCAGAAAAATTTGGAAAATGCATAGCCTGGCCAAATGGCATAGAAGAAAAGAGCATTTTCAGGAGAGGAAACCAAAAGGAGCCAGGTGCTAAAGTCAAGACAATGGGGAAAAGACCCTGAAGCCATTTCAGAAATCTTCAAGGCTGCTTTTTGCATCATATGCCTGGAGGCCTAGGAGGACAGAATGGTTTCTAGGGTAAGGCCTGAGCACTGCTGCCCCTGCTCCACCTCAGGACGCTGCTCCTCAGATCCCTGCTACATTGTTTCTGAGTCTGGCTGAAGCTCAGTGGCCCCAGGTACTGCTTGGGCCATCACTTCAGAGAGTGCAACCCATAAGCTTTGGTGGCTTCCATGTGGTGTTAAGTCTGTGAGAGCCCAGAATGCAAGAGCCATGGAGACTTGGCAGCTTCCACCTAGATTTCAGAGGATGTATTGGAAAGCCTGGGTGCCCAAGCAAAAGCCTGCTGCAGGGGCAGAACCTCCACAGAAAGTGCTCATGAGGCAATGCCTAGTGGACCTATGGGAGTAGGGCTGCCATGGGGACCCCAGAATTATAGACCCACTGGCAGTGTGCAACCTCAGCCTGGAAAAGCCACAGGCATTCAACTCCAATCTGTGAGAGCAGCCACATGGGTAGTATTCAGCAAAGCCATGGGGCAGGGCTGCTTGAGGCCTTGGGAGCCCACTCCTTGCACCAGTGTACATCGGAAGTGGTACATGGAGTAAAAGATTAGTTTGGAGCTTTAAGATTTAATATCTGCCGTGCTGGATTTTGAACTTGTATGGGCCTGTTACCCCCCTTTTTGGGTCCGATTTCTCTCTTTTGGAATGGGTGTGTTTGCCCGATGCTTGTACAACCATTGTATCTTGGAGGTAAATAACTTGATTTTTTTGTTGTTGTTGAGATGGAGTCTTGCTCTGTTGCCCAGGCTGGAGTGCAGTGGTGCAATCTCGGCTCACTGCAAGCTCTGCCTCCTGGGTTCACACCATTCTGCTGCCTCAGCCTCCTGAGTATCTGGGACTACAAGCGCCCACCACCATGCCAGGCTAATTTTGTTTTGTATTTTTAGTAGAGACAGGGTTTCACCATGTTAGCCAGGATGGTCTCGATCTCCTGGCCTCGTGATCCGTCTGCCTCAGCCTCCCTAAATGCTGGGATTACAGGCGTGAGCCACCGTGCCTGGCCAATAACTTGATTTTTTGTTTTACAGACTTATAGCTGTTAGGAACTTGCCTTGAGTCTCAGATGAGACTGGACTTTTATGTTGGTGCTGGAACAAGCTAAGACTTTTGGGGCTATTGGGATAGAATGATTGTAGGTTGTAGGTGAGAAGGACACTAGTTTTGGGGAGCCCAGTGTTGAAATATTATGATTTAGATGTAGTTTGTTTGTCTGCACCAAAACTCATGTTGAAATTTGATCCCCAAATGTTGGGAGGTGGGGCTAGTGGGAGGTATTTGGAGTCATGGGAGCAGCTCCATCATGAATGGCTTGGTGCTGATCTGGTGGTAGTAAGTTCTCACTCTGGTGAGACTGGATGAGTTCTCTCAGGAATGAATCCGTTCTTGTGACAGTGTGTTGTTATAAAGCCGGGATGCCCCTCAGGTTTTCTCTTCTTTGCACATATCCACTTCCCCTTGGACCTTCTTCACCATGTTGTGACACAGCACAAAAGCCCTTGCTAGAAGCCAAGGCCATTTCCTTGAATTTCTCAGCCTGCAGAACCGTGAGCTAAAGAAACCTCCTTTCTTTATAAATTACCCAGTCTCATATATTCTATCAACACAAAATGGACTAAGACACCTTGGAATTGGGGTTCCAGGAAGGCACAGTTGAAAACGGTGGGAGGAAGAGGAGCAGGGAAGATTAGGTAGCAGAGTCGAGTATGAATTAAGTGCTGACCAGAGGAGTTCATAGCCAGGGTAGTGACCCTTAGATAACAGGAACATGAGGTCCATTGGTCCTGGTTCCCAGGGATGCTGTATGAATTGGTCTCAGCAGTGGCTCCACTGGATGGTAAACTCCATAAGGGCAGGCATTGTGTCTCCCTCAGTCACTATTCTACCCTCAGATCCTAATGCGCCACCCAGCATGTTGTAGGAGCTCATTAGACATTTGTTGAATGGAAGCATAAAACAAATGGATGGAGGAGCACACAATGCCTGGCCCATTGTAGGTGCCTGATAGATGGTAGCGACATTTTATTCATGGTATTTTATGATGGATTGATTTAGCCATTTGCATATGTGACACGACATGTCCTTGGAGAGAGTTTATTAATGGGCACTAATGAAGCTTATGAAACACTGAAGTCTATTTAAAGTCTACTAGCACGTGTCCTAAGATGGTGACATTGAAGAAAGTTATAAACCTAATAAAATGAAGTGTAATTGGTCTTAAGTAAGGAGTGGGTGAGGGAATCGGGATGGGCGTGGTGGCTTACGCCTGTAATCTTAGCACGTTGGGAGGCTGAGGCAGGAGGATCACTTGGGCCGAGGAGTTTGAGACCAGCCTGTGCAATATAGCGAGACTGTCTCTACAAAACAATTTAAAAATTAGCCAGGTGTAGTGGTGCATGCCTATGGTCCCACCTATTCAGGAAGCTGAAGAGAGAGGATTGCTTGAGCCCAGAAGTTCGAGGTTGCAGTGAGCCGTGATTGTGCCACCACATTCCAGTTTGGGTAACAGAGCAAGACCCTGTCTCAAAAAAAGAAAGGTGGGGGTGGAATCAGAATAAGGATTTGTAAGTGTTTGGCCTGCACTATTCATGGGAGAAAGACATCTGTGATGGACACAGAACTGTGTCACCGAGATCCCCCTTCAAGGAAGGATTTACTGCCAGCTGCTAAAAGTGCTGTCAGCCAAGAGCCTTCTTCAGCCATCAGTTCCTTCAGGGATTGCCTCAGCTTGAGACAGACATCTCACCCAAGGTCAAGCCCTTCATGGCGTGGCCCAGAGCCAATGACTTATTGAAGCGGGGATATGAAGGCCTGCCCTTTGGCCCAATGTAGGACAACGGACAGGTCATGTGAATGCCAGAGCCAGCCACTGAGTGAGCAGAAGCTTTGCGACACCTGCATTGCTGCTCTTTTCTCTTTTCTCCTCCTATTTTTTTTTTTTTTTTTTTTTGAGATGGAGTCTTGCTGAGTCACCCAGGCTGGAGTACAGTAGTACAATCTTGGTTTACTGCAACCTCTGCCTCCCGGGTTCAGTTCTCATACTTCAGCCTCTCGAGTAGCTGGGACTACAGGTGCACACCACCACATCTGGGTACTTTTTGTATTTTTAGTAGAGATGGGGTTTCGCCATGTTGTCCAGGCTGGTCTTGAACTCCTGACCTCAGGTGATCCGCCTGCCTCGGCCTCCCAAAGTGCTGGGATTACAGGCGTGAGCCACCTTGCCCAGCTGCCTCCTGTCTAATCTGTTTCCTTCCTTTCTCTTCCGCAGGTGTTGATCCCTAGGGCATTCCCTAGTAAACATCCTACACAGTAAACTCCATCTAAGAGTGTGCTTCCTGGGGACTTCAACCCGTGATGACAACTTAATGTAAGGGTCAAAAACTCATATGCCTTCGGGGACCTGACAGATACCATAAGGGAATGAAGCTGGTTGGGTTTGACGAAACAGGGAGTGGTGGGAGGTAAATTGGAGAGACTGTGCTCCATTTAAATTTTTTTTTTTTTTTTTTGAGACAGAGTCTTGCTCTGTTGCCCAGGCTGGAGTGCTGTGGTGCGATCTCAGCTCACTGCAACCTCTGCCTCCCGGGTTCAAGCAATTCTCCTCTTTCAGCCTTCCAAGTAGCTGGGACTACAGGTGCCTGCCACCACGCCCGGCTAATTTTTGTATTTTAGTAGAGAGGGGGTTTCTTCTTGTTGGTCAGGCTGGTCTCGAACTCCTGACCTCAGGTGATCCAACTGCCTTGGCCTCCCAAAGTGCTGGGATTACAGGCGTGAGCCACCGTGCCCAGCCCCCTAAATTTTTAAAAATTGACAAACAGCACTGTGTACTCTAGACAATGTAGGTGAATTCAATTCAGCCTGCAGCCCTCCTGTTTATGACCTTTGTTTGAGAGGTATATTCTCTCTTCTGTTAATTAACATACCAGGACCTGTCTTGTGAGTTTGGTTAGTGTGAGTAAACCCTTAAAAGCTTCATCAGCGTATGGTGGTGTGGTACTGCTGTGGTTTGAATGTGTCCTTCAAAATTTGTGTGTTGGTCATCGGTGG
>NW_016808089.1:263789-266668 GCF_001698545.2 Rhinopithecus bieti
CTTTTTTTTTTTTTAGAGAAAGACAAGAAAACCCTTTGTAATGTCACTCCACAGAGGGCTCCCTTCCATTTTGTGCTGGAATCCTAAAAAGACTGGGATCATGATCTCTCCTACTTTCTGCTGCTTCTTGAAATGTTAGGGACATGTTCTCAGCTCTAGGAGGTGTGTCTTATCTGTACCTTCCAGTTTAGGGTATTGGTCTGTGAATTCTTATCTCCCTTATTTTTCTAAGTGCATTGTTGGCACTCAGTAAGTATTAAATGGTAAGGGCTAACTTAACAAAAGTCCACCTCCTGACTGCATACTAGGACTGGCCAATGCTGATTCCTCAGTTTGCTTTTGGCAAGTGTAGTATTTTTGCTGCTTTTGGATCCAAGGCACAAGCCTGGTTTCCCTTCCTAATTCTGGAAATCCTAAACAGAAGGCATAAAGGAACTGTTTCATGGATGCTTTTAAATAAGGAAATCCTGAAAATTATTTGCATCACTGATTTTTTAAAATTTAGATTTCAGTAAGTGGGTAGATCCCTGGGCTCAAATGACAGAAATCAAACTAAAGATTCTAAGAAGCAATTTGCTGCGCTAGGAAAAGCTGCAGCCTGAGAGCTAGGTCTGAATGACTGAGTCCACATCAAATTAGAGTGCTAGCCCTCTGTATGTCGGCCTGTTTTGAATTGCCAGTGGAAAGAAGGTTTCAAGAGGCAAGAAAGGGCAAATGCTTCAGGAGCCCCCACCATCCCCTTCTTGACCAGTCTCATCAGATCTGGACCTAAGCCAGAGAACCGATGAGGGTGCTGGACAGTGTGTGTGTGTGTGTGTGTGCATGTGCACATGTATGGTGTGATCTGTGAATTTATTAGCCCTCACAGTCCAGGTTGAGAAACCAAACTCACACAGACACATACATGTCATCCATTCTATAATCACAACGTTTATATGAGAAAATGTGAAAATGTGAATCTGAGCTTCAGACTCCCAAGAAGCATGAGAGGTGGAGATGGGAATAGGATGGAGAGAGACGTGAAGAAGCTTTAGAACAGAATCCATTTAGAGGTTCAAAACACAGGAGGAGGTGGTGTGCTGAATGTCTCGTGGCTGTGTTGTTGCATGGGCAATCCCAAGGAGCCCATCCCAGGGGCCAACGGTCCAGAAGGCAGGGAAAAACTGTGGGCACAGAATATCTTCTGCACCTCATTGGTTTTCTCACTAGGGCTGAGTGCTCTGTCCAGAACAGGTCAAAACTGCATTAGGAAATGGATACATGGATATTCCAGGTTTAAAAACCAGCCTTTGGAACCTGGTGATTTCCCTAGGAAATCGTAGGCTGAACTGGAATCCTACGGCCTGGGCTGCCAGACTTTCCAACGATAGCCCTAAACTCATGATACTAGTATAAGGCAGGACAGGGTGGACCAGGATGGGGGTCCCCAACCACATATTTGGGGGAGAAGCATGGAACAAAATAAGTAAGAGAACTCAGAAATTCTCTCCTTCCAGTTTACCCTAAACCCAGGGAAGCAGAGGCACATTGGGTAACAAGGATAGGTCTGGGGAAAAAAATGAGGGTTTCTACACTGAGGTAGTCAGTAATGAGAGAGAGAGAGAGAGAGAGAGGAGAGAGAGAGCTCATAAAGGACACTCGATTGAAGAGTAATGGTTGGCATATGCAGCCCCCCTCCAACTGCCCCTGTGCAGTCAGACTGGTCTGACAATGCAGTAGATGGGAAGGCAATAAACCACATCAGCTACTGCACAACTCAGTTATCACATGGGGCAGTTCACAGAAATGCTTGTCCCAGAAGACAGTCTGGATCAGGGGTCAGTCTAAGGCTTTGCATAGCCCATGAGCTAAGAAAGGTTTACATTGGCAGGGCGCGGTAGGTCACGCCTGTAATCCCAGCACTTTGGGAGGCTGAGGCAGGTGGATCACAAGGTTAGGAGATTGAGAACATCCTGGCCAACACGGTGAAACTCCGTCTCTACTAAAATAAAAAAAAAAAAAAAAAAAATTAGCTGGGCATGGTGGCACGCGCCTGTAGTCCCAGCTACCCGGGAAGCTGAGGCAGGAGAATCACCTGGACCCGGGAGGCAGAGGTTGTAATGAGCCAAGATTGCACCATTGCCCTCCAGGCTGGCTGAGCGAGACTCCATCTCAAAAAAAAAAAAAAAAAAAAAAAAGTGGTTTACATTATCCAAAGGTTGCAAAATGTACGAATGAACAAACAGCAACAACAAAGAAGAACGTGCTACAGAGAACACATGTAGCCCACAAAGCCTAAAATAGTCACTGTCTTAACCTTTACAGAATTTGTCAATCTCCTATCTAGATGATGGGGCAAATCTCAGCAATCTCTGGTGAGAAGCCTCTGAGCATCCTCGAAAAGAGAAACCAGAGGAGGTCCAGGAGAAACAAGGGAATAATGGAAAATAAATGGAAATGCCAATCAATTTGACTAGTGTGGTTCTAAAAGATGAACAGCTCGCAATTCCACAGAATAGTAAGGTATGCATGTACTAAAGAAGGAGGCCCCAACTAAAGAGACAGCAACACTAAGGAACATTAGGCAAAGAATGTTCTGGAAAAGAGACTGCATGGGGAGCTTTGTACTGATTAGGGAATTCTGTTATTGTTTGATAAGATGGAGCTGGAATTTGAGCCCAGGGATTGCTAGAATATCAAGCCAGGTGAAATTTCTAGAACACAACTAAATATCTCATGAGCATTTAATAGTCTGAAAATTTCTCATAAAGATTAAGAAGGGAAGGCTACGGTGGCTCACGCCTGTAATCCCAGCACTTTGGGAGGCCGAGACGGGCGGATCACGAGGTCAGGAGATCGAGACAGTGAAACTCCTTCTCTACTAAAAATACAAAAAAATT
>NW_016808089.1:266878-285413 GCF_001698545.2 Rhinopithecus bieti
GAGACACTACAGGAAAATGACAAGAGGAATCTCAGTTTTTCAAAAAGAAGTCACCAGAAGGTTCCCTTATATAGGAAGTTTACCTATGAAAAAATGATTCTTGATATATAAAAAATTCATTTTTCACACAACTTTTAGGGAAAACATCCATTGTACTAAGTAGGGTACACATATCGAATTTGGAGGGAAACTAATGTTTCTAACCTGAAAATCCAATTTGTCTTTGGATTAATGAATTAAAGAACTCTTGAATACTTTCCCTTAAAGCACATATATTAGTTCATTGTAATACCTGGGAAATTCATGTGTCATAAAAGTAGAAGCCAGCTGTGGGTCTTCTATAAATTGTAGTGCTTTAAATGAAACCACACTAGACCCAAGGTCAGGAGACCTGGAATTGAGGCTGGGCCCCACCGCTGACTCACTGTGTGACCTTGTATATAAGTTATTTGACCTTTCTGGGCCTCAGCTTCCTCATGAGTGAAATGAGAGAGGTTGGTCCCTTTCAGCTCTAACATTCCAAGACTGCAGATAAATATAGAAATAAGATAAATACAACAATCTAGAAATAAGAAGTATTCCCCAAAGTAAGCTTTGGAGTCAGTAGAAAAAAGTAGCAATGAAATATAATAAAAAGAATAAAATTTTAACCACTAGCCGGGGTAAATATATCTCATTTAAAAATGAATGAAAAGGTTTGTAATTGACAATTCATCAGAAGACCTCAGAACACACATATATTGATATTTCTTCGCCATGATACACATGGGGGAAGGAATGAATTTGAGGTGACTTGTACAATGAGCACAATGCTGCGTTTGCATGCATAACATTTTATAAAATTGGATGTTAGAAAAAGCTCAAGACCACCTAAGGAATAAATGTCTATAAAGCTTGGCATTACAAAGAGGCTGAGAGGGGTTAACTAGTTGTTCCAGTTCAGATTTTGTTTTGGAGTTCGTTGCTATCAAATTCCACTATTTAGGCAAAAATCTTAAAATCAAATCTACTTCTGCCAGAGCCTTACTGGAGAACAGCCACCATGGTGAAGACAGGTATTTAAGAGCTGGTAATACCAAACAAACCTAACACCTTTCCCTTTTTTTTCCATTTGTGAGTTTAAAAAATCTTTTTTTTTTTTAAACCCAAAGCAGGCCAGATGTGCTGGCTAAGTCAAATCAAAGATTTTGTAAGTTGAGCAATTTGTTGATCCAATATGGTAAGTTATCTTTTATTCTTTTTTGAGCATATGCACCGGAGTCCCATAAAACATGAGACTTCTCAATCTGATAATTTCTTAAAACCAAACAAACATATGCCTGACCAAAATAACAATATACACCTCTTGGCCAGAGACTGGTCATTATGATGAGAGCCAAAATCATGGTAAAGGTTGGAATCAGTTGGAGAGTGGTGGCTATAGTGATTCAGGGGCTTGAAGGAGTAACATCACTGGAATGTGCACACACACACACACTCTCTCTCTCTCTCTCTCTCTCTCTCTCTCTCTCTCTCTCTCTCCAGGGATGCTGCTGCTGCTGCTCCTGGAACTGCACTTTGAGAACCATTGGCCTAGATTTTGGGCTTTACTGAACAAAAGTATAATGCCCGTTTCACATTGCTCATTACTCATGCAAATGTCTTCTTGCTAATCTTATTAAAAACGCCCCAAATGTGTGTCTATAACTATTTACTATGTATTCCTCTGTAAATCTGTTTCAAAGTATTCTAAAACTTTGCTTATTTCATATTATGTTTATATCATTATACTTTTTGCTGCATTTTGACAAAGGCACTTCCTTATACCTCTTTCCCACTCTCTTGTCCTTTTAAATCCCTAATATCCTTGTCACTTGTAGCTGAAATACATGCAAAGGCTTTGAGGGGATTGGGGGCTCTGGTATAGATATAGTCTCATTTTCACACCAAGCTGGACTGATAGCCCATAACAGAGATGAAGCAGGGAAAGCAGAAGCTTGTAAAGGTAAGCTTATTGGAGGTAAAGTTGTACCTCCAATAAGATTAATAATCACCACCAATACTGGACAACTGACATTGACAGGACATGGATTGGACAGTTTCACCTTTCACAAACAGGACATATTTTCACAGACTCTTTAAATCCTTGTGTTCTTTACTCAAATGGTAAGTAGTATTAATTCCATTTATGTAAAAATGTCAATGTACAATATGAATGATCTAGACCTTCTCAGTGGCTTTTAGTAGCCATTTCTGAGAGTCCCTTGGTAGTAACCATATTGAATAGCATTGGGTATCAGGACAATTTAATTGACCATCCGCTAGTAACTCAAATGATTCCAGGCAATTAAGATATTTTCTATATTCTGGAGTTAGGCATCAGGGAATTTGGCCTTTCCATGGTGAAAAATACACTTCTACAACGAGTTGATGCCTAACATTCTGCAAGTAGAACTTCATTCCTTTGGCTTAAGGCTTTTCCCTTGTTAAAATGCAACTGACCCTCAAAAGAGGTAGCATTAAGCCTTATAATCTCAAAGTAAATGAATGTATCCCTTTCCTGAGAGCATGTTTTTCTTAGAGAGGAGGAGAAGGAAGTAGGAGGCACTGAGGAGAGTTGGTGCTGGGAAGCGAGGTTTGGGAGAATGGAGCAGAAAGAGGAGAGGGAGGATCCTGGTGACAGACCTCCAACTCAGTCACTCTTTTGTTGAAGGGCTGGCCCTGGGAGCATCCCTGCTGAAATGGGTGTTAAATTGCCACCTGGAGCATATTACTTAGAAATCAACTATGTTTTCCGATATTAACACTACTAAAGATTCTTTAATGTATAGGCACACAAAGACTTACAGCAATGGAAAAATAGGTAGCAATAAAATATTTGGTGCAACAAGAGACAGGGAGTTAACCCCCCACCCCAAATCAGAAGGACTATACTTGTTCATAGGAAGAAGATAAACTGATATTACTTTAAAGAGTGCAAATCACAGGGCTGGGACGAGGGTAAGGCACTTGCATGGCCCTGAGAGTGGGCACCTCTTTGAATTTTGCGCCCTAGGCGCCTCGCTCACCTCACCCTAGTCCTGGCCCTAGCAAATCATATTAAAGCGAAAGCTCACCATTGTGTCACAGACTTGATAATGAAAGGCAGAACGAGTGAGGAACAGAGCACTGACCGTGAACTCATCTTTTTCCTGACTTGTTCATTGATGAGGAAGAGGGCAGGTGCATGGACAGATCTGCTTAGACTGACAGGTACAGAGAGACTGCAATCGGGTCTGTGTTGTCCAGATAGTTACACTGGATGTCAGGTGCAATGCTCGTTAGGAGAACCTGGTAGGATCTCCTCTGTCTGCACATTCAAGGTAATTTATCCAGATCAACTGGTCAGTTTGTGTTCATTAAGCTAAAATTTTTTATTTTGCTTCCTGTTGTCTCGCTTCCTTTATGGGTGAGTTGTTGTGCTAGGGATGCAGTTCATGGGATTTGGGACTGAGGGATAAGTTGGGGCCGGTGCGGGAGGCCCAGTCAGGAGCTGAGGCAGGCCAAGTAGTGCAGGATAAGGAGAGGAGATACCAGCAAAGCTTGCTATTGTACTATTAATAACTATCCTCAAAAACATGTACTGACTACCCACCAAATGCAAAGCATCCTTGGTTAACAATTAACCTCCTCCCCTGGGGATGGTGACTAGATCAAAGTCAGGCTAGCAGAGCCATCTGTTGCTACTGATTGGAATGGGGAGGAAAAAAGAGGATAGGGACAACTTGAAATGGAAGCTGACCTCCTAGGGCCAACTTCATTTCACTCAAATCTCTTCTCTATTCCACCTTCAAAAATCATTATCATTATTATTTGTACTAGTAATCGAAGTAGTGCTGGGTTCTCTGTAAGCCTTTCTGAGAGGGGCTTTCAGCCTCTCTTCTCCAGTCTCAGCAGAGCAAGTGCAGAAGGCAACAAACATTGTGGTAAATGCCTGGGTGGGAGAGAGAGTGGTGTTATGATAATCAAAGGTAGGAGAGAGGTTGAGTGTTAGGAGTGGGGAAGATGCTTGGTGTTCTGTTAATTAGTTATTAGTAGAAGTTTTACAGTTTGGTTGTTTATTTGGGACTATGTTTACCTGTTGCAAAATATTAAACGAGGCCAGGCGCGGTGGCTTACCCCTTTAATCCCAGCACTTTGGGAGGCCAAGGCAAGAGGATCGCTTGAGCCCAGGAGTTCAAGACCAGCATGGGCAACATAGCAAGACTCCCATCTTTACAAAAAATTAATTTGAAAAATTAAATGAATACTTCCAGTCTTAAATGTCCTCTCTGACCATATGATTTCTGCCCCAAATCCTCTTGTGCTAATGGGAACACCACTGGGTGGGCCACAGTGATGATCTAGAAGATATCCTAAGAATTCCAGGCATATAGAGTATTGTAGAGGAAAGCAAGACTAAAGGTAATTGACAAGCATAAAGGTGTCTGAGCATTCAGCTTCAGAATCTTTTGGGAAAACCTCCAGAGGTAGCAAGGTGAGGGGAGAGGCAAGACCCATTAGAAATAGTAAACAAGAAACTTCCAGGAAAGTCAACAGAAGTAACAAGGCCTATACTATGTGAGTCCCATACTCAGCTTTAACGTTCAACCAGTCATAATGGTTCCCAAGGAGCAGACCCTGGTGTCCTTTCACTTTTGCTAAGCAAAAGCACAAACGCTCCTTCAGTTACTACAGAGGAAAATGTTTGTTTTTTGGAATTCTAAGTCTGGAGCAGACAAAGGTGGCATTCATATATAAACTGAGGCCAGGGATGAATTGATTTTATTTCAGGCAAAATCCCTGAAATTTCGAATTTGGTTAAGACCTTCACACCAAGTAGTTCTAGTACTTTCAAAAGCAACTGGGCCTTGCTGTTTATTATTTTAAGTGTCAAAGTGCTGGTTGCAAGGGAGTTGGTGGGCCTGGCCTGTTTCCAGAAGTCTCAGATTCAGAACTATAACAACAAAGGGCCTAGGCCTAGGGCTTCTCTTGTGAGAGGCCCAAGTTTTCTCAGTACTTAGTGTGGTTTTTCAGCTGCTCTGTCCATCTGGAGTGTGGGCAGTTGAGCTAAGAGGTGGCTTCTCATTGGGCAATACAACCTATCAAAGTTGAGAACTGCTTGTCTCTGGAACTCTTACTGCATCCTCCAGGAGGTTGACCATTGAATCTATTGGGTGGGGAGTGAAGTAGGAAGGGGCTGGGGAACTGTCTTTGTGAAGCAGGCTACAATTTCATTTGACTGTTCTTTTTGCCTCTTGAAGACAGTAGACAATTAACTTTCCATCATTGGTCAGCAGGTTTTCTTTGCTCAATGCTTTGTCTTCCTCCCAAACCTCCCAGAAATCAGGCATACAAAAATCAAATGAATCACTGCTCTTGCTCTGCTTAGAAAATTGAGCTGACAAGAATAGTTAGTGCCTATAAGCTTCGTGGGGGGTGGGGACAGGGAGGGGTCGCAATGATTATTCTGAAGCTCTTTCAGTATGCTATTTACCCAGGTTCTTATGCTCTCCCCCAGCAAGGTTAATTGAAAGCTGGTCAAACACAGAACCTAAATGGCAAAAAGTAGCCCTTTTGTGTGTATGTGTGTGGTGTGTGTGCATTATGGGCCATAGCAACTGGCAAGACTGCCTTTTAGATTTTGGATAGATCCTTTTAGTTTATATGTTCTTGGTTTTTGGAACAGAGTCGGACTTCCTTTAAACAAAACCAAACCACCACAAACCATGACCTGAATTGACTGGTGGGGGGCAAGATGCACTTACTTTCTATTCTCCTTGAGCCTTTGATGACGCTGTTCCTTCAGTTAATTACTTCCTGTAATGAATGTTATATACAAATGAAATGAGAGTTCTTAGAATGCAGCATGAGCTGGGCACAGATCCTGGCTATCGCTGTTGACAGACACATGGAGGATCTCAAGGTGCACTTGTGAGTTACCTCGGCTAGATCTGAGTGAACAAATGGCTGTCTTGTTTGTTGGTCAAACTTGGTTCATTCGAAGCAACCCAGTCCTGGTCTTTTCTAGCTAATGGGAGTTGCGAGGGGGGTGGGGGATGTCTATATGTTTATTGAAACTTATCACCCTGATCTCCGGTAGACAATCAAACTGAAAAAGGCATTAAGTTTCAGGATGGAGTCACAGTCATATTCTGCACCACAAAAGCCATCCAATCAACCCCATGCCGAAATAAGTGCACCCTGCAAACCTCTCACAAGTGCAGGGGAAAGCTAAACTGTGGTTGAGGAGGCATCAGAGTCTTTCTATGTTTGCACACAGGGCCATCAGAGCCTCCCTAGGAAAGTGAATAATGAGCAATGGCATCCTATGCCCCCCAGGTTTGGCAGCCTCCAATCTGCTCTCACCCTGCACTCCTCAGTGACAGGAGCCAGGGATGGAGCAGCCGGGTTATTGAATTGAAAAAGTGGCACATGTGCCCTGGCATCTGAAAATTTCTTCTTAGTTAGTGCACACCACTGGGGGAAAATAAGAAGAAACTCGGTAGTCAGTCATGACAAGCTTATAAGTATGAAAACATAAAAATGTCTGAAGATGATTAAGTGCCAGATGATTTTAGCTCTAGATGAAGTAGCCTCTCTCCTGCTGTCCAGAATGTGAGTTAATGTAAAGGAAATGTAGGCTCTGTTGTTATTCCCATGGTTCTGTTTAAAGACCCTTTCTCTTCCCTCTTCTCTACTCAAGTTTAGTAAGTAAATCCTGCTTGTTGAGCCCAGGGCTTAGGTACTGGGGTTATCGGTGGTTTCATAGTCTTTTGAAAATTGTGCAATAATTCTCCGAGCCAGTGGGTTAGTGGTCTTCAGCAGTTCAGCTGCTGAGGGACGAGACCTTGGAGTTGCCTTACTTCCCTTCTTCTGTAGCAAGGCCTTGAAATCGTCATTTCTGCCAGCATCTAGGTTGGCACTGCTGCCTGACCCTGTGGTGGCGGTAGACTCACTGATTGGAGACTCAGCTGTGTTCTTTATTGGTGAGTGGGAACTTGTTCTGCCACCCACAAAGGCCTCACCAGGTTCCTTCCAGCCGAGCAGCTTCCTTTTGGACCTAGATAAGAGAAAGTTTGGTTTGAGTGAGTTCATGCAGCAGACATTTACCAGTGCTTCACAGGCCCCCATGCCTGTGACACAATCCAGGCGGCAGCCCTTTAAGCACCCGTATTGATCTGCTTTCTCTCTCTCTCACCTCAGAGACCCTTGTTGGGCCCTCCCGTCCCCACATTCCTTTCAATGCCCCCAGCTGGAGTCACTTGTCCTGTGCCTGTAGCCTCAGTCCTGCCCAGGTTCTGGGACCAAGGACGAATTTCAGGAGTCAAGGCTAGTAGCTCAGTGACTCTGAATCAGGACAGCCTGGGGACTGAGCCTGTTCTAGACTGGTGGTCTAGCTCCAATAATAAGACTCTTCCCAGTTTTCTTGTCACTGAAACCCTGCCTTGTAATCCTGTCCAATAACTGGTCCCCATCTTGTTCCTCTTTGCCTAAGTTCCTGTTTTGATATGCTGCCTGGTGCCCCACTTCACCTCTTGATGGGATTTTTTTGGTACAAGGAATTCTGTGAAGGGTTAAATGTCTCTGACTATAGACAGAGCTAAGAGAGAGCAGATGAAGCCACAATAGGCCAAGTGGTTGCTAAGAGACGAGGGGCCTCTCACTCGGCACCTGGTCCTCCTCTCCTCTCCCTTCCTCCACTTTACCCAACGATGTCAGTGAATTTGAGATTCAAGGCCCTGGACTGCGCTCACATATGTGGGTATCTGAACTTAGCCTCCAGGTGCAATTCTAATGGCTGCTTAGAGGTAGCAGTTTTTTCTTACTTTTAATTTTTTTCTTTTCTTTTACAATTAGGATTTCAATGTGGAATAGCAGTTTTCTTTAAGTACAAAAAGGGAAGGCAATTGCAATTAGAATTAAGGAAACTGGTGCAAACCTGTGTATCACAGTAAATAAATCTTCAGTTGTGCGTGAAGCCACAAACACGTCATCATCATCCTCCACAATCCATTCGGCTGTTTTATCACTGATTAAACTTTTTTCTTCGGTGCCTGGTTCCACAGAACTCCCTAGACATAAAAAACCAAAAGGAATGAGTTTGACCACAATAGATAGGACAAAGTACATTCTCATATGTTATTTCATTTGATGGTCAAAGCAACTCTGTGAGGGCAGCAGGGTGGAGATTTTTAATATCTCCGTTTTGCAGAGGAGGAACATGTGAAGTTCAGAAGCTTAATGATTTGCCCAAGGTGAAGTGAGTGGTGAAGATCAGCATGGGTCCCTATTCTCTCATGCCTTTGTCATTATAACGGGTGGCCCGAGCATTCTCTTGTTTTAAACACTGTATATAATTTCTCTAAATGAAGGAGCTGGGAATGATCTAAAGTACTGACTCCCACCCAGTGGGTTAGAGTGGAACCTACTTGAATCTCAGAGGGGAGACTGTGGAGTCTGAGGAAGCGTTTTCTACAACTACCTGGGGCTTTGATTTATTTGCTTGGCTTAGTCATGATTGACTCATACTGAAAGTAAAAATCCGCATATAGAAGGCCATGAGATTTCAATTTTTGGTGTTAAGGGTTCAGAGAAGAATGAGAAACATGGATGAACACTGACAACATTAAGCTAAGTGGAATAAGCCAGTCACAAAAAGACAAATACTGTATGATTCCACTTATATGAGGTGTCTAGAGTCAAATTCATAGAACCAGAAAGTAGAATGGTGGTTGGAGGGAGGAATCTGGGGGGAGGGAGAAAGAGGAGTTGTTGTTTACTGGGTACAGAGTTTCAGTTTTGCAAGATGAAAGGAGTTCGGGAGATTGGTTGCTTAACAATGTGAATGTGCTTAACACGAATGAACTGCATACTTAAAAATGGTCAAGATGGTAAATGTTATGGGTATTTTACCACAATTAAAACAAAGAGAGACAGAAAAAGAAAGGATGAGAAACATTACGTATTACATTTTATGGTTCCAGGAAGAGCCAAAGAAGTCAAACCACCCAAGAAAATGAGCTCCCTTTCCTCCAGAAGGCACAAAGAGAGGCTGCTGGTGGCAACATATTCCATTGTTTCAGATGGCTCCAAGCCTGCCATAGCACATGAACTCAGTCTGGTGGGGTATTGAGTCTCATGTAGGGAATTAAACTCAGTGCAGCCAGTGAAAAGTACTGTACAGTGAGGTGGAGGAGTAGTTCCCATGATAGGATGCACGCTTGGCTAGGGACGTGGGATGCTGAAGTCCTAGGGTGCTAGAACCTAGTTTGATTTCATTATCTCAGCACTAGGGATTTAGAGGGGAGAGTGGCCTAAACTGGGCCTTGGAGATCTGCCTCGGGCTAATCTTGATCTCAAGGGCAGTAAGGCCAGCCCGTGGTTCCTATTTAGAGTAACCCAAACCCTCAAGCGGTGCCCGCACTGACTTGGGATCAGGATAATTATTCTGGGGCATCTGCTTCCATCTCTGGCACTTCATTCTCACCCTCATCTCTCCTGTGACTGAAGGAAAAAGCCAACAGACAGTTTACTAACCCAGAGGGCTTGCCTCCCTTTCACTGTCAGCCTGAGGAGTTGAAGTCACCCTTTGACCAAGTGATTGCAGGTCATCGCTGGTGGGGGGACACTTGGCGTCTTCCTCCAGGGTGATGATGGGGCTGAGAGGCAGCCTTGGTTCTGCCACATAGGCCTCCATTTGAGCTATGGGAGAAGTGAGAGGCAGGTACAGCATGCTGGGTTTTTTTGGTACGGGAGGTGGAATCTTGCCTTTCTTTTTCTCAGCTTCTTCCTGGCTCTGGAGGCTAATTCTTTCAGGCAGGGCCCTCATCTTGGGGCCCTCGTCCTCCACACTTCCCTGGGGAGGCTGCTGTGTTCCTAAGAAAGCACCAGAGGAACTGGCAAAAGGCGTGAAAACAAGAGATGAGGGTGCTGTTGACTCCCCTGGGCTTCTGCCATCTGGGAAGCTGGAGGACTTTGGTTTCCGCACTACCGTGTAGCTGTCTTGAGGGAGTGGTCTCACATGTTGAATTGAGCTCCTGGGGGGCATAGCCAAGGTTGGTGAAGTTAGCGCATACTCCTCGGGAACAGATGGTGGCTTGTGGACCAAGCTTGGAGGCCTCCGGGCCACCGGAGGCTTCTCAGCTACGGGAGGTTTTGTCTTTCTCTCTGGCAAGGTGAAGACTTCTTCTGCTCTGGATTCCTCGGCACAGTCAGGGCTCTCAATGTCATCTTCCGGCTCAGACTTGCTGACCGACCTCAGGCGAACAGAACGTAGGTCGGACTGAGTAACCATAGGCATGATTGGCTGGTTGGGATTAGTTTTTTGGGCCAGCTTGACACCAAAATTTGTCTCTGAGTGGTGCCGACTCACCTTGGTTTTGCTTCGGATGGAGATACTCATCCCAGACAGATCCAGGTTGGGTGAAGAGGTCAGTGGTAGGTCAAATGATAGCCGTGACTTGGGAAATTTCTCCATTGGTGACGTCGGGGGTAGTGATGACTTCCTCTCAGGTACCACTGGACGTACCCGGACACTGCTGCTTGGAGGGGGTAAGTGGCCCAGGGTCAGGGACATGGAAACAGTAGGTGTTGGTGTCTCCGACTGGCTGGAGTAGCCACTGGAGGGTGACATCAGTCCAGGGGGCCTTCCCGGGGAGGATATCTCCCTGGCCTCCACTTCAATGGAGAGTTGGGAAGGTGTAGTGGCTCTGGAGGTGGAAGGCGAGGCAAGAGACTCTGAGCTGCCCTGAACTTGGGTGCACTCAATGACTGTGGTGCCAGTGGCAGTGCTGGAGCTGGACAGGGATTGGTAGGTGTCACCAGACTTCCAGTCAGTAAGATACCAGTGGTGGGAGAATTGTGTACCTTCTGGATCTTTGTGGTTTGGAACAGCTGGGTGACCCTGAGCATCTGGGTGGGACGAGTGATGTCCTTGGTGTTCCAAGGAGAGGCAAAGGCTCTTGGGCCTCTGGTCCTTGGGTAGTGCTGACCCACCTTCAGGCAAGAGGCCTGGCTCATCTTTGACCAGTGAGACACTGCGTGTGGGTGGGGAAGGCTTTTTTTTGGCCTTCCTAAGTGAGATACTCTTGGACCTCTGCCTTCTGTGCTGGGCCTCTTGCTGGGCACTAAGGGAGGCGATGTTGTCAGCACTGTTACTGCCCTCAGAGCTTGTACTGGCAAAAGGCAGGGCACAGGCCTCATTGGCCTTCTGCTCCTCATCATAGTCCACATCTGTGGTGCCTGAGTCTGTGGGCACAGACAGTGACCGCTCCCGGAATCTGCTGGCCCCGCCGGGGCCTGTCTCCAGCCTCGTGGTCCCACTGGTCAGAAGGCCAATCTTGGAGGGTCTTTCGGGCATGTGCCTTCGCTGAATAAGGTGCTCAGGGTAGCCAGCTGACCCACTGCATCCTGCTGGGTTATCACGAGCAACAAGGAGGGTAGCAGCCTCCTTAGGAACCAGAGGTGGGACTTTGTTTAGAGAGACCCAAGAATTCCCACAGGAAGGATTTTTCCCATTTTCATTCACTTGATTGCTCTGGCTGGTGGCACTTGGAGTCATGTAGGTAAAAGCATCTCCCTTCCAGGAAGTGGAGAAGGTTGATTCTGTAGGTCCATTGCAAGAACTGGGGACACTGTACACCATTCCCATGCTCTCCATGCCAGGAGGGTTTGGGCCACTCCGCGCCTGGTGAGGTTCGTCCGGCTCACTGGAAGGAGTTCTCAGTACTGGCGAGGTGAGACTTGGGAACCGAGCATCCTGACCAACTGCAACTCTTCCATGAACCCCTTCCGGAATTGAGTGACTGGGCCTGATGTCAGAGGTGGTAGAGTGGGCCACAATGCCTGCTGGGCTGTTGCTGTGACCTGGAGGAAATAAACACAGGACATGAGTGCTACAGCAAGGGATCTCCCACCAGCTGTTTTGAGACAGGAGCACCAACTTTTTTGCCAAGAAGCATTTGCCAACAGCTTGGTCAGAATTCCTTGGTTCTTCCCTTCCATGGATGAGGATGCTGGGGAAATTGGGTCCTTGCCCGTCACCCCACAGTGAGTCACATGGTGCCCTTGAATGGTCCAGATGGCTGCCAAATACTTTCCAGCTTTGATTATTCCTCTTAGAGCTGAAGTGTCATGTGGGATTACCTTGCATTTTCCCCATACTTTCACCCCAGGCTCATGAAACCATCACAGACCTCAGCATTCATCCATCCGGAGATGAGAGTAGAGGCTTCCGAACTAAGGACAGCATGGTGTGACATTTGGCTCCAGCAGTGACTCTGGAGTATGCCCAAACTGCAAAGCTAAGAGTCTGGTTGCATTGTTCGCATCAGTCACTTTTAAGCTTTGCAACATAAGAGGCTGAGGATAACCTACAGATGTGAGGAAAACGTTTGGATGTTCCAAATCCCCAAACGTTTTCTCATACACACAAACAATTAATACTGTCATGTCATTATTATTATTATAACTACTACTGCTATGAGAATTTGTAATAACAGCCACCATTTGTTGGACACTGACTATGTACCAGGAACATGGTAGGCAAGTTACATACAATAACGCTAGTCTTCATGCTAATTCCACCGGGTCGGTATCATTATCCCCAGTTTATAGATGAAGAAGCTGAGGCTCAGAGAGGTTATGTAACTTGGCCAAGGTCTCCCGGTCAGTAAGCGGAAAGACCAGGGCTCTTACCCTCCGCTATCTCCCTGGTCTGTGCTCCTGGCCAGCATTCGCTTAATGGTAGTAATGGTTCTGTTAAGATGATGGTAAGGATCCCTCTCTCCTCATCTATTTGCCTAAATTTGGCATATCTGGTTACATTACATTTATAATGGGAAACAATAATGTAATGGATTCATTAGCCCAGGAGACCTATTCTCCATATTCAGTTGACGCCCTTGACACGAGGCCCTTAGCTATTCTTAATTACCATATTGGCTTTTTCAGGACATCCGGAGGCCCCCTCCTCCACCCAATTATTCCTGTTCCCCATCACCACAGTACCACCTGGGTGGCAGGATTGGTGGGAGTGGGTAAGGGGAAGGGACTGGGGAATCAGCTGTGGTGGGGTCACCTTGGTCTCGTTGGGAAAAGTTAGAGAATCCAATAATGGTCCGCCTCCGCCTCAGGGTGGACTTGGGGTTCACGGCTGTCTCTGTGTTAAACAACGAATGTCGCAAACTTGCATGTTTATCAAACTGCTGCCCTGTAGCCAAAATAAAGACACTTGGGTGCATCCTGGTTTCTGTTTAAAGCACAGTGGAAATTGGCCTGAGAGAAGAGAATTATGGCAGTTGTGATGAGCATGAATAGCATCCAAGGCAGGTGGCACTTCTTCCCCATCTTTCCCAACTTGGCCCTGGGCATGCATGCTGGGTTTCCCAGGCTGCACCCAGGTTACCTGTAAGTCTTAGGTGTTTGGGGGCAGTGGTTTTCAACCCTGGGCTACATATTTAAATCAACTGGGCAGCTTTTGAAACTGCAACACCTGGACCTTACCCCAGAACACTGAAATCTCTGGGAGTAGGGCTCAGGTAGAAGCATTTTCTAGAAGTCTTCAAGTGATTATTCAGAGGTACAGCCAGGGGTGAGAACCACTGGTGTAGAGCAGCGGGCTGGGACTAGATGCTGCCTGACTGTGATCTTTTCTCAGAGAAGGTCTTTATATGGGCCAGGTGAGGCCAGTGTCTCCAAGAGGCTGCCCCACTGCCCTCCACCATCCAGGAAGATGCCTGATAGTCTGTCCTACAGTCTCCTGGTCACGTTTTACCAAAGCTGGCCCACAGCATGGTGATTGAGTTCTATTTCTTTCTCTTTCTCTCTCTCTCTCTTTTTTTCCTGGCACTGGCTTTTCAATTTAGGGAAATTATTGACACAGATTATAGTTATCACTTCATCTGGGTTACATGGTACTTTCAAAATACCTGTTAATTCAGTTTGTTTACTGATTTGATAATGTTTTCAAATTCAACGCAATTAAAATGGAAGATTTCCTCAATAATATGTCTTACTTAATATTATTTTAAAAAAAATTTTTAGAGCTCTATTTCTCTTAAAGTGCTAGGTCAGTCTTTGGGTGCTGGGAAATGGCTGGGTCAGAGTCAGGGCAAGGCAGGGTGGTGGGGCGAGGTCTGTGATTCCACCTCCCTTTCTCTCATTCAGCAGCTGGCTAGCCAGACCCTCCCCTGCCAGCCACACAGCTGCACACGTCCACAGACTCCTCAGCAAGTGGCTCTGTGGGCAAAGCTCAGGGACAGCCTCATCGAGAGGAAGACAGACATTTATTTATTTACTTAAAGACAAAGTCTCACCGTGACCCAGGCTGGAGTGCAGTGGCGCCATCTCAGCTCACTGCAACCTCTGACTCCTGGGGTCAAGCGATCCTCATACCTCGGCCTCCCGAGTAGCTGGGGCCACAGGTGTGTGCCACCACACCTGGCTATTTCTTTTGTATTTTTGGTAGAGATGGGGTTTCCCCATGTTGCCCAGGCTGGTCTTGAATTCCTGAGCTCAAAGGATCCACCCACCTCAGCCTCCCAAAGTGCTGGAATTACAGGCGTGAGCCACTGTGCCTGGCCAAGATAGACATTTAGACACAAAATGTTCAACATAATTTCTGGAGTCTTTCCTCATCAGCCCTCACTCCTTTCGGTATATTTCCCTAGGCTGTGGGCTCTATTTCCTGCCTCTGATTTTCTGAAATGATGCCAGTGACAGTGGAGGACCCCATATCCAGGGAGCACTGCCACGTGTGGCCAGAGCTGTCCTCATCATCTTTATCAACATTTTCCAGCAGAGCACAGGCTGGCGCTGGCTCACAGGACCCCTCTGATCCCTTTAGGTTACTGAGATCATGGTTTCATCATGCTGCTTGGCCCTATCTCCTTCTCAAATGACTGGCCCTCCTTCTCTTCCCCTTACAGCTGATGGAGTGTAGATCATGGATTAATAGTGAGCATGGTATAGTGTGCCACATGCCCCCAGAGCCACAGCCAGCTGGGCTACATATAATACATCATGTTCCCCACTCTCAAAGTTGTACTGGGTCCCCTTTTGATCTTTTTGGCCTTAGGACCTTTCTACCATTTCTTTTCTTGAAAACTTGCCAAACAAGTTGAGGAGGCCCACCTTGCTAGAAGATTAATGTCCAGTGAAAGTGCCACCAGGCCTTTGGTCTGTGCCCAGGTGTGATCCTCCCTTGTTACCACCAGCACTCCAAACCCTACTCTCCCGCTCCGACTCTTATCAGTGTACTCCAAACCCAGCTGTGGGCACAAGAAGTTGTCTTGCCCTGACCCAAACAGAACTCACAAACTTTAAGTTTCCATATGTGCTCTGAAGAGCACACAAGTTCATAAGGCTTTGAAGCTTTCTGTTAAGAAAATTTTGTTTGCTATCAAATGGTCTCAGGGTGGCAGTGCCAGGAGGGGTGAAGAAAGAGCAGCCAGCGCCCCTCTTCTGCATGCCTCCATTCCCTGGCAAGAGCCATGACCGTGACAGCGCAAGGTGAGCCGGTAGCAAAGAAAGTCTCACTTCCCTCCCCCAACACCCAGTGCATTGAAGAAGATGGTCTGTAGAGGCATGAAGGGAAGAAGGCGGTGCTAAGCAACTCTACCAGAGATGTTGATGGGCACAATGTCAGACTGCGTGGAGCAAGGCTGAGGCCACCGCTTCTCCTCTAGGATGGGCAGAGGGAAGAGGTTATTCCAGGCAGTTTGCTTGTCGGCTGTGGTAGACAGGCTCAGGGAGGCCTCGGGGGCCCTCACACCCTGGGTGGTAGTCTCATCCTCTCTCAGCTGCCGTTTTGTAGGCTGTTGGGAGAGAAGGTGATGGAAAGGGTGTATTCCTGCCCGGCGATGAGCCAGTGCCCATAGGGTGGCTGTTTAGGCTGGGTAGTTGGAGACTTCGTCTGGGAGGCAGGAAAGTGTGGACAGGCCGCCAGGCCAGGCACCTGCTGTGCAGGGCCCATCCCAGTGGGGCCTCAGGGTAGCTCTGCTGGTGAGCAGAGGTGAGCAGCTTCCAGTGGGTAACGTAAGCAGCTGGAGGTCTCCTGTCAGTGGGTGCATGCTGGCTCTCCCAGGTAGGGGATGAGGCAACTCACCATCAATACAAACTCCAGACGCCTGGCAGACTGGGGCCTTGGGTTGGGGGTGGGCTCAGTGGCCTCATCAGAAGAGCGGAAGGTCTGCCCCACAAGTCTGGCCTCCGAATACTGTTCCTCATATTCTTCTGAAAAATAGCACAGTGGAGACACACACTCTAGGGTGCCACGGCCAAGCGCTGGGCCGGAGAAGGGCCACGAGCCAGGGCTCCTGCTCTAGCTGCCAGGCCTGACTTGCATTTTCTTTAGGCTATTTCCAGGTGTTCGAGCCACTGGATTTGGAAATGGAAAAGTGCTTGCTTCCCAGGACCATGAGGGTCGAGGAGAAAAGAAAGTCAATAAATTCATGCTGTGGTGGTTTGGGGACCAAGCCCTTATCTCAATGACCCCACCTTGAGTGCTCAGTTACAAAAGAGGCTCAGAATGCAGACACCTTTTGCTACTTTGGACTGCAAGGTTCTCTCTTTGAAGCCCTGCAGCTCTTAAGGTTTTTTGCAACCCTACCAAGGAAATGACCTGCGTGAAGCAAGAAGAGATTTACACCAGGAAGTCCAATATGGAGTCTTCTTGGATGTCAAGAACTCTTACTTGAGTCTTTGTGGGCCGGGTTCCCTGCACCTTAGTCCCACTGTGAGTGGTGTCAGGTCTAGGAGGGCTAAGGTGAAGGAGAGGGAAGGAGGAGGTAACAGCACAAAAGAGGCAGAAGTTCAGCGGCATCATCAGTGAATAAGGATGCACAAGATTTGAATGGGGTTGATTGAAGCGATGAATTTGATGAATACATGAAGAAAGTGAGAGTAGAGAAGGGACATTCATGCTGTATGTACACTGAACAAAGACTCTTAGAATCATAGAGATTTGGGGTTGCTCTTGGGGTTCTTTGGTCCAACACCTCATTCTGTGCCCAGACTCCTTCCTCAGCAGCCCTTCTAGGTGCTTCTTCAGCCTCAGCGCACACACCTGCAGGAAAGGGGAGCTCCCTCCCTCCCAAGGCAGCTCATTTCTTCCACGGACAATTGGGGCTGTCAGGCGTGTCAGAAAGTTCTTCCTTATCTGGAGGTGGAATGTGCCTCCTTCTGGGTTTCCACCCACTGGTCCTAATTCTGCCATGGTAGCAACACAGAGCACATCAACCCTTTTTCTGCGTGGCAACTCCTTTGTTATCTGAACACCAGGCTCATGGTGTCCCTTGGCATCTTGCTTTTCGAAGGTTACCACTGCCCTGGTAGGGGGTGGGGGTTATGGCTGTCATCCCGTTGGTGGCCCATCAGCAGTTTTCTATTCGCCATTAGAGTTAACCTTTATTAGTATGGATAAAGGAGCGCTGACAAGACCTCTTTTCATGCTTAACATCCACTGAGCACCTCTTGGCAGGTGGGGAGGGAATCCAGCCTTGTGCCAGGTGCTTCTGGAAACCCCAGGGTAGTAAGATGTGATTCTTTACATGGAGAAGCTCAGGCTGGTTAGGAGGACAAAATAGGTGACCCCTGGGTGCTGTGTATTGGGCTTACTTTGGTGAGGCAGTAGCTATCCAGGGGCGGTTATTGTAAGAGCAGAGTGAGTGAAGCCCAGAGTGGGAGATCCTGCAGATGCCCCCTTTGTCTTCTGGTGCCAGCATCCCAAAGGCATGGGCGATGTGGCAAGAGGGTGACTGGAGGGAATGTGGGCCCACATTGTGGGAGTCTCCCACCCAGCTCTCGGTGAATGGTATGACTTATGGCCCTGCCTCAGTCTCTGTCATTGTTTCCCCATGGGCTACTGAGCTGAAAAAAGGGGGTGGGGATGGGGGGAAACAGCCCTGGAAATAGCCTCTTTCAGAATCATTAGGCTGAAAGGTGAAAGCTGGAAACTGCTTTGTCGATTGTTTTTAAACTGTTCTCTCTTTTTATCTTGCTGGTCCCTGTCCTCTTTCTTCTTTGCCTCCCTCCTGCCGCTGCGCATCTCGCCTCTGGGCTCCGGCCGCAGCCCCCCTCCCTCTCGGTACCTTGCAACAGGCTCTGGAGATTGAGCTGCGCCTCGCGAAGCAGCTCCTCTACATTCGGGGGCCTGCCCGAGGAGAGGAACACGTTCACTGGCTGTCGCCATGACGACCTCGAGTGGGCAGTCGCTGTCGCATTTTCCCGACCCGAGTTAGCTGCAGCTAGGGAAGGAGAGAGTCAGTGAGAGGCGCAGGCGAGCTGGAGGGGAGCGGCGCGCGGCGGCCAGTGGGCGACCGCAGTTCCCCAAGGCCCGCCCCTGCGTGGGGCGGGGGGAGTGCGAGGCTGCGCTTAAAAGGCGGGGAATCCGCGACCGCAAGATTTTTCCTCGACAGAGCCTGCTGCAGTCCGCTCCCTCCCGCTCCGCTCGCCCCTGCCCGCCCGCCCGGTCGCCGCCGCCACCGTGTCGCCCGCATCTTCCGCCTGGCGCCTCCGGGCCCCGTGCCGCCGCCCG
>NW_016808089.1:286119-298906 GCF_001698545.2 Rhinopithecus bieti
CTGCCTCCGCCTGCGTCAAAGGAGCCGCCCCGCAGCCCCTCTGCCACCGCTGGAGTGGCCTGAGATAGAGCCCTTTTCAGGCGACCCAGTCTACCTGGCTGAATTCCTGATGCAGCTAGAGACCTTCATAGCCGACCATGAGGATCATTTTCCCGGGGGTGCCGAGCGGGTGGCCTTTCTGATCTCCTTTTTCACTGGCGAAGCCAAGGACTGGGCCATCTCGGTCACCCAGGAAGGAAGCCCCTTGCATGCCAACTTCCCGCGCTTCCTGGATGAAATCCGTAAGGAATTCTGTGGCCCCATCCCCCCACGTGTGGCTAAAAAGGCCATTCGCAAGCTCAAGCAGGGCCACTGTACCCTCGGCAGCTATGCAGATGCTTTTCAGTTCCTGGCCCAATTCTTGTCTTGGGATGACTGCCGCCTCCAAAACCAGTTCCTCAAAGGCCTGTCGGAATTCTTCCGCAAAGAGCTCTTATGGTCAACAGAAATGGCCGACCTGGACGAGCTGATTCTCGAATGTGTGGAGATAGAAAGAAAAGTGCGCGTTCCCAAGCCTATCCCGCTCCCTGGGGTTCGAAATATCCTCTTCCCTTTTGCTCCCAATGAGGAAGAAAGTGAAGATGAAGAGTACTACAGTGAAGGTGAAGACCAGGAGGCACGCAGGCACAGGCTTCACCCCAAAGACCAGAGGAATCGCATGAGGGCTTTTCAGCAAGAGATGAAGGAGGAGGAGGAGGAGGAGATGAAGAAGGAGGAAGAAATGAAGAAGGAAGAGGAGGAGAAGGAGGAGGAGGAAGAGGAAATGAAACAGAAAGAGGAGGAGGAGGAGATAAGGAACAAGAATGAGGAGGAAGGAGAGAGTAAGGATGAAGAAGATGAAGATGAGGATGGGGGCCAGAAACCAGAGCGGGAGCCACAGCAGGAGCCAGGGACTGAGGAGACCTATGGTGAGGTGGAGGAGGAGCCACTGGATGAGGCCCAAGATGATGATCTAGATGAGCTAATGGAGATGGAGCCGACCTTTGTTCACGCCTCATCCCTGCCTTCTGGCCCCACAAATGGTTACCACGCCGAAAACTTCCTGGGTGCATCGCCTCCCATAATACAGCCTAGCAGACGGAGGAACCAGAATCGAGTCCCACTTCTGGAAGGCCTTCCAGGCACCAATTCACCATTCTACAGCTCCCCCCCACTGATTCGCCGCACAGGTCGCTTAGGGCAACGCCAAGTTCGAAGACGCCCCCCCGTGCTTTTCCGCCTCACTCCGAGACAGGGGGGCCACCGAGCTGCTCGTGGCCGAATTCGAGTGTGAGTGCTGGGGCCAGATGGCCACCCAGAACACACCCTTCTTTTGCATCCCCTACCCCTGCTATTGCTGCCATACCTGCCCCATTTGCTGACCAGGACTTCAGGGAGTTTCAGACCTGCAGAACATGAAGAAGACCTGCAGAATTCCAGACCATCTTGCAGTCATGACCAGAGAGTGACATGTGCTCAACCAGGGCCACCTGGGAAAGGAGGGATCAGCAATAGCTGCCCTCTTGGCATGTACTCTGCTCAGTCCTGCCACGAGCTGGAGAGCAAGTTTCTGGGCCTGTTCCCATAAATGAACTGGTCACCCTCTTGTATTTCCCCTCTGGTTGTTCCTAACCCGCACCTCTCCTACGTTTCTTCACCCTGTGTTCTACAGTTTTATTCTCTGACTGACCCACCAGGACTTCACCCAATGCCTCACTGATCTGCCCCAATGAGCAAGAGGACAGGCTACCCTGAACTCCTAAAGCCAATGAGGCCAGTTGCTAGATATAATCGATGGTGAGCAGGATGGTATCCAGAAATGTCCCTAGAAGCCTACACTCGTTTCATGCCACACCTCCAGCAGAGGGCCAGGAAGAGGGCCCAACATCTAGCCCAGTGAGAGTGTGCAAAGCCACATGTCAAATGGACAACTTGACCGACATTTGCCCTTGACTGACTGTGCAGGCTGGTTCCACTTACAGCACTTGAGTCTACCTTTGCATAGATTCATGTATCAGGGCTCTTGGACTGACTTGCCACATCTGGAGCCCTTTCCTCTCACCACATTGCCCTCCTGGGCACCCCTGGTGGACAGCACCCAACATTACAGGCTCCACCACTTTCCTTGATGTTGCCTAAAGGGTAGCCAGTTAGGGTTTGGGGGAGGGGAAGGAGGAAGGAGAGGAGGAGGAGAAAGAAGCAGCAACGAGCATTCTGCCATTGTAAAGAGTGACTGTCTCCTTAGGGATGGTGGTCTTCTCCCCTTGCTAGGCCTTGGACTGCAGCCTCCAGTCAAAGGTCTTTGCAGGACACTTTCTATCCTTGGAGTTGCAGAGGAGGACTGATTGGCCATTCCTTCTGGGACAGACAGAGAGAGGGCCCATGGCCTGCTCTGAGCTCCCTTCAATTTCAAGGAACCCTTAGTTCTGAGAGGAGAGAGGAAGGCTGCACCCACCGTGGCCTCACAGCTGGGACCCCTTCATGTCTCTGATATGGGGGCCAACCCCTGGCCTGCTGCTGTGCTTCAGTGACACAGTAAAGCTTAAGAGGGTGGCTGCCTCCTAGGAACTCCTGGGACTTCTGGGTACAAACTCAGGTGCCCTTATAAAGAGACCCGCTGCTTGCCTTGAGTCCAGAAAGCACTGCTTCTGCAGTGAAAAACACACACTATGTCAGTTCTGGCCACAAAATGCCAGCCAAATCTACTGCTGGTCTGAACTGCCCCTGGACACTGGACTTATTGCACAGTGACTGGCAGCAGAGCAAGTGCAGCCAGGGTTTGTGGCCAAAGGGAAGAAAGCATAGTAAATTCAACCTCTGTTCCTCATGGGAGTCTGACCGATAACCTCAGGCTGACCTTAGGATCTTGGGCCTGGAGGCAAGAGGAAAGAGCTGGAGGAAGAGGAGTCGCAAAGAAACCCAGTCCTCTGACTGGTTTCTGGTGAGGTCTCTATTCATCAGTGGGAGGTAAGATGCCCTTTTCATTAGCGCTTTTGTTTCTCAGCCTGGGGATCAGTGGATTTGGGTTCCTATAACCTGTTGCTACCTTTTTAAAAGGTCCCCTCTCTCCAAAGAGAAAAGTAATACATAATCATTAAAGAAAGTTTCGAAAATAGAGAAAACTATAAGGACAACTCCCCCCTCCCCCAGACATTAAGAGTCCCACCACACAGAGGCAAGCACTATTAACACTTTGCTGCCTTCCTTTCTAGTGTGTTCTTGCTATGTCTTGTCAAACCTGAGCTCATCCTGCCAGGTCTTGATCAGCAGGATTTAAAATGGCTGCCACCTGTGCAGTCATGCATACTGAATATTCATTTAAACATTCTTCTAATTTGTTGGACCTTTCAATCGTCTGGTTTTCCCCATCCCCACCAGGGCAGGAGTAAACAACTTTGTAAAGAAAATTTTGTCTGTTTTTCAGCTGATTTTGTCTGATTTCCTCAAGAACGTATTCCAGGAGGGGACCTGCTATTCTTCGAGGTGGTGGACCCTGTTTGCTGATGGTCGACACTCTGGCCCTACTGCCCCATGTCCCTGTGAGGAGTGTGAAGGATGGGTGCCTTAAACCCACACTTCCAGGGGCCCTTCAGCACAGGTCCTGCCTGTTCCCATGGTGCTTCTCACCCCAAACCCTCAGAGCCACAGCCAGGGACAGAGCAGATGAGCAGTGAGCTGGTTTCCACCCTCTGGGGGCAGGAGGGGCTTGGGCTTCCCTTGGACCCTCTTCCTTCCTTTCCCAGATCTTCAATATTTGTTGTGATGTAACAGCCATAAGAGCTGTAAGAGGAACTGTGGGCTTTGGGAGCTTTCTTGGGTTGAAAGAGGGGTGGGGGGAGGGGAAGCATGCAGGGGTATGAAGGCAGCCCAAGGTCTCCCAGAGGCTCGGGAGGAAACTTGTTTGGAATACATGTGTTATTGTTGCATTACTGTGTTGTGAAGATAAGAAGCTGCTCTGTATGCTAAAGCTTTCTCTCCTCAATAAAAATATAAAGGGTGTGTAAAGATTGTGTCTCTTTGTTATTGAGCAAGCATAGATGGGTACAGAGTAGGCATCGGGTGCTTCCAAGGTCCCCTGTCGGAGTCAACCCTACCCTGAAGTCTTGAAATCCTTAGACAAGGAAACCAAGGGCTGGTGTGGCTCAAGGGACCTGCCTACAGTTCTGTGCATTTGTGGATGGCAGAAATTGCTGGGAGGGAAGTGGAAGCACTGGGCATCTTGAAAAGCAGCATTCGTTCTCCCAGGGACTATGGGTGGCCCAGCCCTACAGGCATGCACAGGCATGCATGGGACTTTGAGTGAAGGAAGAGAAAGAGACCAGGTGGGGTGGGGAGGGCCCTTCCGCTTTTTGGCACTAGGTGGCGCTATGGGATACCAGTGAGTTAGCTGGTGAAGATGAATCACAAGTCCCCAGAGCAGTCCACGTAAGAGGCCCTCCAAGCAAAATCTCATGGCTCCTCACAGACTGTGGGGTCAGAAGAAACTGAATCCCATTCTGGGATTTGCCCAAGTTTCCCAGCATGAACTGGGTTTTTTTTTTTTTTTCCAGGGGAAGTGGGTGGTAACATTCATGAAGCCTCTGCTACTTTTGAGTGCTATGCCAGGCACTTCACATCTGTGTACCTTATTTCATTCTGATAATGTATCCTGGGGGAAATAACTAACTACCCTACCCTCATCTTAAAGATGAGGACGCTGAAGGCTTATGAAGTCCTGGCCCAAGGGTTGACAGCTGGTGAGTGGCTCTGTCACAGCCCTGCAACTGCCCATTAGCTCTGAGGACACTTAGCCACCTCTCTGCCCCCACTCCGCTGGCCCTGCATCTAACATGGCCCAGCTGGTCTGCTATCTGCCCTGTCCTACCCGCCCCCCCCCCCCGCCCGCCAGCTTGCAGGATTCCAGTGGGGAAACAAACCCCTTTCAGAGGCACATTTGCTTTGTCCCTTTAACAGGAAGGGAGGGAGGGAGGAAACCATGGTGTTTCTGACCATGTGCCAGGCACTTTCACCAACATCATTTCATTTTCTCTCCACAATTCAGTGAGGCAGGTGATGCTGTCTCCTTTTAGAGCAGAGGGACCTGAATCTCAGAGATATTAGATCATATGGGGGACTCCAGGTCTTCGTGACTCCCAAACCCATATACACTCTTAACTCAAATACACCGTGCTTGCTGTCTCCCAGCAGAGACTCCTGACAAACTTAAAGTCTCAACCTGTCTGGATTCTGGGTCTTTGCCAAAGCAACGAAGCATGCATCAGGTGCACTATCTCTGGAAGCTCTGGGGGAACCAGCCAGGTGGCAGTTCTGAGTATGTGGTTGACTGCCCCTTCTAGGGAGGGACAGGGTTATGGGGTCGTGGGCTTCATCAGCGAGCGCTGGGACCACCCATTACTCTTCAGGGGGCCTGACAAGGTCTCCAGCACCCAGGGGATTTCTCATGACATCACAAGTAGTGATAGGTGAGCCCAGATTGTGTTATGGCCAGAGAAGGTGGAAAAAAGTCAGACAGAGTCAGCCTTGCCCTAACCCTAAAGCTGGAAGCACTGTGGGAATGGGGAAAAGAACCCTGGATTCCAGTCCAGCCTTGCTGCTGACTCTATATGGGCTCTGGTATGAGTCTCATCCCCTCTCAGGCCATGGCTTCTTGATCTGTCTAGTCACTGTTGAGTCCTTGGGGCCCAGCACACTACTTGGTACACAGTAGGATCTCAATTCTAGTTTGGTACGTAAATAAAGAAGTGAGTGAATAAATGGGCCACTGGATGGAGACCTAGAGGCAGCCTGCTAAGGGCATCTGCAGGTGGTACGAAGCTTGGAGGACTAGAAGATCTCCTCTAAAAGGGAATGAGGGGCCAAAAAACTCTCCCTAACCTGGAAAGATGCACTGAAATTACCTTTACCAGGGCTCATCCGAGATCCTGCAGTCAGGTTCAGAAAAGCAACTGCAGAAGCCTGAGTGGGGGAAGATGTGGCTTAGAAGAAGCTTGTGAAAATGAAAATCTGAGGATGTGAATTGACAGGAGATTGGTCAGAATCACAGACTGATCTGGCTGTCAGATGCGCCAATGCTTTCCTGGGCTGCTGCAAAAGCAGTGTGGAATCCTCGAGATGGGCAGGGCCCACCTGGGGCCCTGGCTGCCCTGTGGAAGGGGATAAAGCCGCACCTCACAGAAGCCCTTTGGCTTGCCAGGAGTAAGAAAACATCAGAATAAAAGGAAGGAAGGAAGGAGGGGAAGGGGGGCAGTAGAGGGGTGACAAGGATGGCGAGGGTCCTAAAAACCCTCCCCTGCACTGACCAATGGAGGAAGGCAAGGAAAATCTTGCTGCCTGTGAAACAGCTGTGACTTCCCCACATTCATTCTGCAAGTGAGGAAACCAGTCAGGCAAGTGGCTTGAGGTCCCTTGCCCCGTTTGCCGAGTTTGACTGTGAACCTCAGCAGTTTGACATCCAGAGCCCGTGCTCTTAACCTCTACTCCCCACCTGCACCCACGCCGTTGGAAACAGAATCTCCAGGAATTTCTACATCTAGAAAGCTCCCTAGGCAATTCTAACATCCAACACAGCCTAGCCTAGAGCAGCATAGAGCCTTGGGAACTAACTAGCCCAGGTGACATTTAATGGCCAATTTGGTTCTGAGCCTTCCCCTAGAGCTCCCTGGAGCAAGAACCGACCCACAGATCCAGTTCTAGCACAAAGTAAGTGATCAAGAAACACAGCATGCGTGACGATCCCTCAGCAGGTACCATGGCCTGATGTGAGCTTGCCCCTCCTAGATACCTGCCTTAGACAGCAGGTGACACCCATTTGAGAGAGATGTGCCACAAGGTTGGTGCAGAATTCTGTCCTCGAGAAACCAGGTCCATAGGAGCCAAAGCCTGTGCCCTTGACCACCAGAACTGGCTCCTGAGGGTGGGGGTGGACTCTTCCAGGGGATAAGGAGAGGCATTAATCAGGCAAGAGACCACCCCCTTAATGGGAGGTGGGGAGTGGGCTCCACCTCCGGCCAGCACTTCCTGTATCCTGCCCAGACTAGGGAAAGCTCTGCAGGCCACTTCTCCCCAGGGACTCCAAAGACAGAAACACAAATACCAGGGCTCTCGGTTGCCCTGGTAACAGCGGGACCTACTTGGAAGAAAACAGTTTCTTAAAGGCTTAGGAGGGTGGATATTTCCTTTGACAGAGAGCAGGCTCTGACCTGCTCCCTGTGTCCCCTCTCCCCTTCCTGCCTGCCACACATGGGGTAGAGCAGGGCCCCTCGCCTCAGCAACTCTCCTGATGGGGGGTGGGGGTGGTGTGTTTGTGTGGGAAAGTAGGGCCAGGGCTTTTTATTCTGCTCTTGCAGTGGGCTGTTCAGGTGAGAAAGAGGCTAAAATGGAAGGTGTCAGCAGGTGAACTCATGGCAAAGGTCCCACGGCCTGGAGAAACCTTGCCTTGTAGGATCTCCTCACACGACCAAGCTAGAGAAGGGCAAGTGCCCCCAGTGACTGTGGTCTCCTTCACCTCTTACATCATACAGATGAGGCCTGTTGGCTGAGGCTTGCCAGAAAGAGTGTCCTCAAATTCATGACCTCTCCACCCACAGTTCAGCCCTTCCTCCTCTCTCACCTGGGCTACTGAAGCAGGCTCTAGTCTCTGCCTGTTCTAATAGGTCCACCTTCAACATGCCTGGGGGTGGGGGCCATGGGCCTTTGAATTCACACACCTGGCCTTGCTGCTCCTGTACAAAACCCCTCAATGGCTCTCCTTCCTCGTGGGAAGAGTTGTAGACCTAATTTTGGCATTTTCTTTCCTATCTGCTCATTAATTATCTATGCCACCTAATCTGCCTATGCTATCCTTCTTTCCTCTTCTACTCAGCCCAAATTCCAGACATCTTGAATTACTTCCTGCTTCTCTGTATCTACCAGGCCCTTGCATGCCTCTGGACCTTTGCACACTCCATTCCCTCTCCCTTAAAAACTCATGAACACTCCTGGCCTCACTCCAACTGGCAATCAATCTTCTCCTCAGTTCCAAGACCACTTCCTTCACGAAACTGCCTCCACTCCCCAGACAAGCCCCTGCCCTTCTGAGTTTCCCCTCAGGCCCTCTAATCCCGACCCCACTGGCCTGTGAGGCTTGAGATCCACTTGGGAGCAGAGGCTGGTCCATGACTCTAAAGTGAGTTTGTTACTGCAAGACTGTGGTTCAGTGGGAGAACATGGACTTGTCCTCTTTGCAGATGAAGGCTGCATTGGCAATGGCCTTTGGAAGGAGGACTGGCCCCCTGAGACCTGGCTGAGGGCTGGTGGTATGCACGTGGAGCTGGGAGTCCCCCAGATAAGGTTGGAGGTGTGGACAGTAGGGACAAGCAGAGGAAGCAAAGCAGGAGCTTGCAGAGCTGCTTGTTCCTTCCCAGCGAGCACTCCATTGATGGCTTCCATTTCTCTTAGGGCCATCACCTCCTCTCAGTAGTGTGCTAAAGAGTGACCTCTACTGGGCTTGAGAGTCACATAGACCTGGCTTTGAACCCTGGCTCTGCCACTCCCTTTCTGTGTTCCCTTGACTTGGTCATTTCACTTCTCTAAGCCCCAGTTTCCTTTTTCTGAAAATTGAGATAATAATAGCATATATTAATGAGATGATTGATATAAACCAGCAATAACAACAAAAATAACTAATAGTGCTTACCATGTATTGGGCATTAAGTGATTTACATTTCTTAACCCATTTAATCATCACAACCCTATACGGTAGGTAGTGTCATTATTCCCCCTTTTGCAGATTAAGAAACTAGGCATAGAAAGTTTTTCCTGTCCAGTGTCACAGCACTAACATGCAAGTGCTTTTGACCCCTCCAGTAAGATAGGCAAAGTTCTGTGGATCAGAAGTAAGGCCCATGGAGCAGGAGAGTTCCAAGATCCAGGACAGGGTCTTGGTCTTTTTTAGATCATGGACCTTTTTGACAGTTTGGTGAAACCTCCGGACCCCTTCTCAGAATAATGTTTTCACGTGCATAAAATAAAATACATAGAATCACAAAGACAAACAATCATACCGAAATGGTTAGAAAATATTTTAAATTTTGTGATCTAGTTGTGTTACTACTTTCATAATGCATTTAATCATAATATTTAGTGGCAATTCTATAGATTAGAAATGTTGAAGTGGTGATGAACACAAATGATTTTTTGAGATACTTACAACTGTAATGTGATATGAAAATATTTGTGATTTCTGTTGGTGATAAATCACAGATACCGCTAATACTACTGTGGTTTGTCACCTACATTCCTAATTTGAGAAAATGCTAAATTGTTGTTTGAGGTTCGTGGAGAAAAGATCAAATAATCTTCCCATCCAAGTTTGTAGACCCTCTAAATTCTCTCCACATACCCCTTGGAGGTCCATGGAGCTCAAGTTAAGAAGCCCTGACCTAGGGTGTCAGAGAAAAGACAATGGCAGCGCTGTCAGCTATGGGGACAAGCTGGGGGCTGGCAGAAAGACAAGTGTGTGGTTCCTTTTTCAAGAACTGTTTACAGAAATTGTGAAGTCTGGCAGCTCCCTCTTCCTCTTGGTCCTGAGTCAGCAGCCCAGGGTGGGGTTGAGGCGGTCACACTTGGTTTGAGTTTCAAGCTCACCACGCACTCATCCCAAAGAGTTGATTTGTTGCCATTTCCTTACCATGGAAATGTTGGTGGGCTTTGCTCCATTTTAAAATGGGGACCTGCTTGCACACACAGATTTTTCATTAGTCTGGAAATAATCTTTAAGTGGACATGTGGCTCTGAGACATCTTCCGAACTAATGAATGCTTCCACACTAGCACACTAGCCAGGCTTAGGGCTTGCAGAGGGAAGGGGAAAGGTGACCAACTGGGCCAGGGACCCCAAAACACTAGCCAGAATCAGCACTTGCACAAATCCCCAATGCTTTTTCCAGACTTCCTGACTTTACCATCTGTCGGCTGAGTCCCTGCCAAATAGGGAAGCACAGTCCTGGGTGCCGTGACCAAGGAGACATATGGTCCGAACAGGAGCAGGCCTCTGCTTTTCTAACTTGCCTCTGTTCCCATTCAAGACCCAAAGCGAGTGGCACTCATGAAAAGCAGGCCCCAGGCGTATCCACAATGCCTTGCGTGGGGGTCCCAGCTAGCCAGGGCCTGCTGCCTTCTGTTCTTCCCCAGGCCCTCATATTTAGTCAGAAATGAGCAACACTTGGCTGATGGCCATATACTAAAAGGGCTGCAGCTTAATTTCCACAGTGAGAGGGTAGAATTTTGACAGCCTTATGCACCATAGCCACTGGCTAATAAAGAAGCTGGTTCAGAATGAATCTGCCTCAGTTAGCTGAGGAGACATAACAATTTGCTTTGGGGGTTCAGGCTGAAAGCTCCACATGCAGGAGGGTAGAAAAGACTCATTTTCTTGACTGTAAAAGACATATATGTATGTTCTTAGGTTGGCCAAGACGCTCAAATATAGGCAGAAGGAGGTGGAGGGCCAAACGGGAATTCAAAAGAAATTTGGTTAGCTAGATTGACCAAAAATCAAAGAGAGAAGATCCCAATTACAAAAATCATAAGTAAATGAGGGGACATTATAATTACCTTTAGAGAAACAAAATGGATTGTAAAGGAATACTATGAACAACTGTATGACACTAAATTAGACAACTTAAATGAAATGCTTAAATTCCTAGAAAGACACAAACTATTGAAGATGACTGGACAATAAATCAAAACCCCAAATAAACAAATAACAAGCAAAGAGATTGAATTAGTAGTAATCAAAAGTGCTGACAAAGAAAAGCCCAGACATAAATGACTTCATTGGTGAATTCTTCCAAACATTTAAAGAAGAATTAATGCCAATTCTTCACAAACTATATGGGGAGGTAATACTTCTCAACTCATTCTATGAGGCCTGGATTACCCTGATACCCAAACTGACAAAAACATCACAACAAAACTACAGACCAACATCTCTTATGAGTATAGATGCAAAAACCCCCAACAAAATATTAGCAAACCAAATCCAGCAACATATAAAAAGGATCATACACGATGACCAAGTGGGATTTATCCTGGGAATGCAAGTTTGTGTTAACATTTGAAAATCAATTAATGTAATACACCATATCGATAGACTAAAAATGATTTGATAAAATCCAATACTCTTTCATGATAAAAACCCTCAACAAACTAGGAATAAAAGGGAACTTCTGTCACCTGACAAAGGGCATCTGTAAAAAACCAACAATAACATCACAGTTAAAGGTGAAATACTGGATGCTTTTCCCCTAAGATCAGGAACAAGACAAGAGTATCCACTTTCCCTACTTCTGTCCAACATTGTACTGGGGGTTCTAGCTAGAGCAATCAGACAAGAAAGAGAAATAAAAGGCATATGGATTAGAAGGGAGAAGTAACCTATATTTGCAGAGATGACATAATCTTGTACATAGAAAATCCTAAGGAATTCACTAAAAAACTATTAGAACTAATAATTGTGTTCAACATGGTTGCAAGGCCATGAAATCAATTTTAAAATTGTATTTCTATATGCTTGCAATGAACAACCTGCAATGAAATTAAGAAAACAATTCCATTTACAATATCATCAAAAGAATAAAATGCATAACAATAAATTTAACAAAAGCGGCGTGAAACTTGTATGCTAAAAACCAAGAAACATGATAAAAAATTAAAGGTGGAAACAAATGGAAAGACATGTTCATGGATCAAAATACTTAATATTGTTAAGATGGCAATATTCCTCAAATTGATCTACAGATTCAATGCAATGCCTATCAAAATTCCACTTTCTTTGTAGAAATTGACCACCTGATCCTAAAATCCATATGGAAATTAAGGGGACCCGGAACAGTTAAAGCAATGTTTAAAAAGAACAGAGTTGGAGGACTCACACTTCCCAATGTCAAACTTTATACAAAGCTATAGTAATCAAAACAGTGTGTTGCTAACATAAGGATAGACATATAGATCAGTGGAAAGAAATTGAGAGTCCTGAAATAAATCCATACATCTATGGCTGATTGATTTTTGGCGAGGGTGCCAATTCCATTCAATGATGAAAAGAATAGTCTTTTCAGTAAGTGGCGCTAGGACAACTGAATATCCAAATGCCAAAGAATGAAGTTGGAATTCATTCTCATATATATACAAAATTAAACTCAAAATGGGTCAAAGACCCACATGTAATGACTAAAACTATAAAACGTAGAAGGAAACACAGGTATAAATCTTTAAGGCCTTAGATTAGGCAGTGGTTTCTTAGATATGACATTAGTAGTGCAAGTAACAAAAGAGAAAAACAGAAATTTGACTTCATCAAAATTAAAAACCTTTGTGTCACAAATAATGCCTTCAAGAAAGTGTAAAGAAACCAGGCACGGTGGCTGATGCCTGTAATCCTAACACTTTGGGAGGCTGATGTGGGAGGATCACTCGAGGCCAGGAATCTGAAACCAGCCTGATCAACATAGCAAGACCCTATCTCTACAAGAGGAAGACAAAATTAGCTGGGCATGGTGATGTGAACCTGTAGTACCAGCTACTTGGGAGGCTGAGGCAGAGAATTGCTTGAGCCCAGGAGTTCGAGGCTACGGTGAGCCATGATGGTCCCACTACACTCCAGCCTGGGTGACAGAGACTCTATCTCAAGAAAAAAGTGAAAAGGCAGCCTACAAAATAAGAGAAAATATTTGCACATCATATGTTTGATAAGAGACTTATGTCCGAACATATAAAAATATCTTACAACA
>NW_016808089.1:299963-307973 GCF_001698545.2 Rhinopithecus bieti
AAAAGGATGAGTTTGTGTCCTTTGTAGGGACATGGATGCAGCTGGAAACCATCATTCTCAGCAAACTATCGCAAGAACAGAAAACCAAACACCGTATGCTCTCACTCATAGGTGGGAACTAAACAATGAGATCACTTGGACTCGGGAAGGGGAACATCACACACCGGGGCCTATCACGGATAGGGGGAAGGGGGGAGGGATTGCATTGGGAGTTATACCTGATGTAAATGACGAGTTGATGGGTGCTGACGAGTTGATGGGTGCAGCACACCAACAAGGCACAAGTATACATATGTAACAAACCTGCACGTTATGCACATGTACCCTAGAACTTAAAGTATAATAAAAAAAAAGAAAGACAAATAATCCAAATCAAAATGGGCAAAGGATCTGAACAGACATTTCTCAAAAGATAGCACTATATAATCTTTTTATTATATAGTAATGGCCAACAAACACATGAAATGATGCTCGACATCATTAGTTATTAGTTATTAGGGAAATGCTGATAAAAACCACAATGAGATCCCATTTCACACCCACTAGGATGGCTATAATAAAAAAGTCAAACAAATGTTGGTGCGGATGTGGAGGAAGTGGTACCCTTGTGTTAATACATTGCTGGTGGGAATGTAATGTGATGGAAAACAGTCTGGCAGTTCCTCAAAATGTTAAACACAGAGTTACCATTTGGCCCAGCACTTCCACTCCTAGGTATGTACCCGAGAAAATTGGAAACCTATGTCCACACAAAAACTTGAACATGAATGTTCATAGCTGCATTATTCACCATATCCAACAAGTGGAAGCAATCAAAATGTCCATCAACTGGTGAATGGAAACTCAAATAAATAAATAAATAAAAATGTGGTCTATCCATACAATGGAATTATCCAGTCACAGAAAGGAATGAAGTACTGATGCATGCTATAACATGGATGGACCTTGAAACATCATGTTATGTGAAAGAAGCCAGTCACAAAAGGCCACATAGTCAGTAATTTGATCCTGTGGCATGTCCAGAATAGGCAGATCCATTAAGACACAAAGTCGATTAGTGGTTGCCTAGGGCTGGGGAGGGGATTGAGGGGAAATGGGGAGTGACTGATAATGGGTAGAGTTTCTCTCTGGGATGAAAAAACGTTCTAAAATGGATTGTGGTGATGGTTGTGCAACTCTGAATATATTAAAACCCAGTGAATTGTATGCTTCAAATGGGTGAATTGTGTGGTTTGCATATGTTTTTGTCTTAATAAAGTTGTTATCAGAAAAGAACCTTGGTAAGTCAGAAACATACCACAGTATCACACTCAAGCATCAAAAGGATGGCCACAAAATGTGATCAAGGCAGCTGTGATAAACTGCAGAAATTCTAGTGCATCATACTAGATCCTATAGTGACTATGTATCAACAGATATGCTACCATTTAAAAGTAAACTGGTTACTGGGATGCAAAGATATATACTATAGAGACAAGCCCCATACTCAGACCTCAGTAAACTCTTACTAGAGTGTCTTTGTTCTAGTTTAAAGGGGAAAATGGGGCTGAGAGTAGCATGCATGGTTGGAGTTTCAAGCTCACCACATGCCCACCCCAATCATTTGACCTGAATCTTAATCTTGAAATCAGCTTTCCTGGCCCTATGCCAGGATTTCACAGCCCAATCTGTAGGACCCTGGTACCTATAGATATGTAGGTGGCAAAATGGAGATAAAAACTCACTGACTAGTTGTACTTATCCTTTATAGATGGAGATTTAGTTGGCGCTCTCAAAAAATGGTCAGACTTTCCCACAACAGCTAGCCAAGTCTCTCAGCTTCCAAGACCACCCTCGTTCTCAGCTGGACTCTTCCTCCCTCCCTGAGGATGAATCCATTGCCCAGACCCCGTGAGCACCCCCTAGCTGTCCTCACTGGGGCCAGCCATCCTTGCTACTGTTATTAAGCATCCTCAGGTGGACCACACTCTTGCTCACGTCTCCTCCCTTCTAACCTTGAGGAATCTTGAGCTTCATTTTGCTACAGTGTAACCTGATGAGCCCAGAACCACGCCCCTGCCCCTGAGTGGAGTGGGGACCCACGGATGCAGTCTTTTATCATGAGTCCTCTGTAGTAGTCTCTACTTCAACTCTGTCCATTGCTTACCTTGTGATTCAATATGTTATTCTTGTCCATCTGAATTTATTTAATATTTGGACCTCAAAGATCTATTATGTTTAACCACATTTCAAAAGCTTGTGATTAGAGAAAGAAACCATCCATAATTTCACCTTGTCCATGTGCATAAGTATTTTTACATAAGTACAATTGCAGTAAAGATACAATTTTGTGCCATTTTTTTTTTTACTTATTAAATCACAGGAAACTTTATGATCCAGTTAGAATTACTGTCATACTGAGGGAGCAGACAGAAGTCCCAGGCTCCATTATTTCCAACGATAACAGTTGTTAACATTTATATATATATAGCCCTTACTACAGGCATTGCTCTAGGCACTTGACAAATTTAATCTTCATGACAGCCCTATGAAGCAGGTACTATTATTTTCCTCATTTCACAGATGAAGAAATTGAGACACTGAGAGGTTAGATGGCTTGTCTGAGATCACAGCTACTATAACCCAGGCTGCCTGGTACTAGAGTTTGCACTCATAACTCCTTTAGGGGGTCTTGAGCTTGAGTGCGTGCATCAGAATTCTTTGGAGAGCCTGATAAAACAGGAATTGCTGCGTCCCACTCCTAGACATTCAAATTGAGGAGGTCTAGGGAGGGCCCAGGAATTTGCATTTCTAACAAGTTCCCAAGGGATGCTGCTGGTGCAAAGATCACATTTTGAGAATCACTGCCCTACACTACACTAGTGGTTCACATGTTAGAGATACCTGGAACCCAACACCAGCCCTTACAGTGGCCAGGAAGGGAGCATTCCTTGTCATCTGCCTTCTTATTTCCTTCTGTCACCCTTCCCCCAACAATCAGGACGTCCACTGAGCAGTTGCATATCACAAGGGGGTTGTCTTATCCATGCCAGCCCCAGACTCAATTAGCTAAATGCAATCCTATCCATTAAAAGGCCTGATAAATCAGTCCCTGGCTGTCAGGCTGCCCCGGCCACTGCTGAATTAATGCCTGTGCTGTCACTTGCCTGGCGCCTGTAGCCAATTGATCTCATAGGTTAATAAGATTAACTCAGGATTAACTCAGTCAGTCTGCCTGCAGCCTCTCATGCCCCCTGCCCCCCCAAACTTGGGGAGGTTCAGGATTGTCCTTGGTGGGAGGAAGCTCTGCCTTCCTCCAAACACAGCAGCTTTTCAGGATCGTAAGGGGCCCTTTAGGTTGCATCAACTGAGTCAAATTTGACTTTGTAATCTGCAGGATTGGGACTAGCTCATCTGAAAATTGATTGCTGGACATGGAGAACAAACTGGTTCAGTGTTAACGAGGAGGAACGGATTTATCCATCTGACCACAACCCAAATTGCTTGAAAGTTTGGGCAGCTGTGTTAACAGGGAAAGAAGTTGGGGCATGGAGTTGGACAGACCTGGCTTTGAGACTCTGCCTCATCACAACCTCGCTGTGTGTTCCCTCTGAACTTAGCTTTCTATATCGACAAAATGAGGCCAATAATACTTCCACCCTGTCTGCATTCCAGAGCAATTAAAGAATCATAAATTGGCCTATCGCTTCTTCAAAAGTCACTGCCTGAGAAGACAAATCAGGAATGGAGATCAGAGCTCAGAATGGAAGATGAAGCCAGGTTTCTGAGTTCAAAGATGAGTTCTTCCTCTTCCCAAATTCCCGTCGTATCTGCCTATTGACTTGCCTTTATGGAGGTCACCTCTGCCAAACAGTCCTCTTATAGTGGACACTGTGATGTGCTGCCAAGGTTCCACCTCAGGCATAAATGACTTATTCTCTTAAATGTTGGCCGAGCTGCCAGAAGGCATTTTGTTGTTAGCCCTCTTTGGGGATTACCTTGTCCAATGTCACATCTTGCCAAGGTGGCTCCCTCACCTCAACTTAGGGCAGCTCTGTGGGGCTTTCTCAGATCCAGAGCTTCCCCTTTGGATTGACTGTGGCCTTTGTTGCAGTTTACGTTACCCCCTCTGCATAATCCTGCCTCCTCACCCACTTTCTACAGTTGTGGATCCCAAGAGCCTCCCTAACAAACTTCCTGCACACTAATCTCTGCCTCAAGGTCGGCTTCCTGGGGCTTCCAACCTCCTCTGGCAGGAAGGGCCCTTTGCAGTTTGAGAGGCGCATTGACACATGCTGTCCCGTGGGCTGGGGCATGGCTCAGAAGCCTGCTCCAGAGAGGAGGCTGCTGCTACCTTTCCCGCTCCCTTTGCTTGCTAATGGCTTCTAGGCAATTCCCTCTTTTAAAAATTGTAATGCTTTTCTGTTATGCTTTTCTTTTTTGTTCTTATCACAAAAGCGAAACATGCTTATTATAGTTAAAAATCAGAACATACAAACAAACAGAAAGAGGAAAAGAACATTCATAATCCTACACACCAGAGGCAACCACGGCTGATATCTTGGGTATATCTTTCCAGAAATTTTCCTATGCCAAACAAAAATGGTATCATACTGTAAACACTGTTTTGTGGTTTACTTCAACTCTCTCTCGTTACCACAATAACTATTTTCTGCCAGCCATGTTCAGCCTCCCTATGAGAATGGGAAAGTGAAGACTCAGAAGCCTGTAATCCCAGACACTTTGGAGGCTGAGGCAGGAGAATCGCTTGAACCCAGGAGGTGGAGGTTGCAGTAAGCCGAGATCCCGCCATTGCACTCCAGCCTGGGTGACAGAATGAGACTGCGCCTCAAAGGAAAAAAAAGGAATGAAGTTCTGATCCAAGCTACAACATGGATGAACCTTGTAAACATTACACTAAGTGAAAGAAACCAGTAACAAAAGGCCACACATTATATGACTCCATTTCTGTGATATATCCAGATTAGGCGAATCCATCGAAACAGAAAGTTGATTAGTGGTTACTAGTGGCTGGGGAGAGGTAGGGGTTGGCAAAAGTGGAAAGTGACTGCTAATGGGAAAGAGGTCTCCTTTTGGCATAATAAAATGTTCTGGAATTAAATGGTGACGGTTGTGCATATCTGGGAACATTCTAAGAGTCACTGAATTGTATGCTTTAAATGGGTGAATTGCATGATATGTGAGCTTTCTCAAGAAAGCTATTAGTAAAGAAAGAAGTAAGTCACATCCCGTTGCTCCCCAGCACATCTTCCCATAGATTCTCATCACACAGGACTAAAATGCAAAGTCCTTACCATGATCTATAAGGCTTAAATGATCTGGCCTCTGCCCCTCCCTGCTTGCTGGCTCTTTTCTTATCACAGGGGCCTTCTTGCTGCTCCTCAAACATGCCAGGTCCATTCCTACTTCAAGACCTTTGAACTGGCTGTTCCCTCTGCCTGGAACACTCTTTTCCCTGATTTTCATATGGCTTGCTTCCTTCCTTCATTTGGGTCTCTGCTCAAATATCACCTCTTCAGATAGACCTCTGATCTTGCTATGGTGTCCTGATCCTAGTCACCCTAGCCACATCACTCTGCTTGCTTTTCTTCATAGCACTTGCCACTACTTGAAGCTTTTCTTGGTAAGTGGTTTCATTGATGACTGTCTGTTTGCCCTATCCTGGACTGTAAGCTCCCTGAGGTCAAGGACCTTGTCTGTCTTGGTCACCAGCATATCCACAGTGCTTGGCACATGGCAAGTGGTCATTAAATGCATGTTGAATGAATAAATGAGTGAATCTCACTTCAGCCAACTGTCTTTGCAAGTATCCACTCCTGCTTCTGAGGAGGACTGAGTGTGAGTATGTCAAGGGGTTGTGTAGCCCCTCCCTGCTGCTAAAATGCTACTACGGAACTGCTGCTGCTGCTGCTGCTACGGCTGCAATTTTTAAATTTACCTTATACTTACTTACTGTGGGACTTTGGACAAGTCTCTTCATTGAGCTAAGACTCAGTCTGTATTTGCAAAACTGAGATAATAATAATGTCTCACAGGGTTGCTATGAGTGTGTCCAGTACTTCTTAGCTCAGTGCCTGGCTCACCGTAAAGACACAATAAAGAATAACTATTGTGGTTATTTAAGCCTCCCACCTTTCCTTAATTCCAGGAATTTGGGACACTCTTTTTGCAGCAGAGTGGAGGACTACTTGTACACCCAGACAGGCTGGACCTGTGGTCTGGACATCCTCTGCCCAGTTAGCTATCTTTCCCACATAATCCTTTATGGCCTCAGCCTACACAACCGCAGCTCGGCCCCTGAGAGCAGCCCCCAGCCACCCTGCACAAGTCCACCCAGGTAAGGTGGCTGGATGCTCAACTGGCCTTCACCCTCCTTTTCCGGGCAGAGTTGGGGGCAGGGAGATGTACTCACAAACTGTTTTCCACTATTCTGAAAATTCTTGGTCCCAAAACATTGCACATAACCTCCCATGGCCAAGTTACTTTCCTAATTCCGGTTGCCATAACAACACGATTTAATGAAGGAGCAATTTTTTTTTTTCTTAAAATAATTCAACCCGTTTCCATATCAACAGGGGTTTATTTTGGTTCCACATGCAGCAAGGGCTTGGTAGCCAGCACCTGACAGCACCTTCTGCACTTTGGGAGGAACTCGGATTTCCAGGGGGCAATTTGAGATGTGGGACAGGGACTGTGGTGGCCATGTGTGCTGAGGAGGCCATGGCCTCAGTAAAGAGAGCAATCAACAGTGTGGGCACCTCAGAAATTCCTCCTTGGGTTTTTTTTTTTTTTTTTTTTTTTTGNCCGTTCAGCATCCTGTCCAAAGTCTAGGGCCTACAGAAACCAACTCCCTGTTGCTGGGCCTCCCTCACAAGACCGTAGGCCAGGAAGAGAGTCCCGGGGCTGGGGTTGGGCCTCTTTGTTGGAAAGCTTGCTGGAGGGGGTCACGGCAGGGGACAGGGCTGCACAACATGCATAGTAAATGATTCTATCTGTGCCTAAGCTGGCTGTATGTGACTAGATTCCTTCATAAATTTACTCATTCAAGAAACATGACTGAGTACTTACTAGGTGGCTGGTACTGTGCAGGGGGCCTTGAGGACACAACGAGATACAGTCCCTGTCCTTAGGGAGCTCCCAGTCTGGTGATGAGGAGGTCATTCTCAGAGGCTGTCCTCTAGGCCAGTGCTTCTCAAACTTTGTGCATATGAATCACCAGATCCCCTGGGGATGTTGTTAAAACATGGGTTCTGGCGCAGTAGGTGGAATGGGGGTGTGTGTGCTGAGATTCTATATTCTTAACACTCTCGTAGGTGCTGTTGCTGCTGCTGCTGGTCTTCATACCTCACTTTAAGTAGCAAGAATCTAGGCAACTAAGAAGTTGGTGGAGGAAACACGGGACCAGAGGAAAGCACTTCACCCCTCTGTTCCCGGCATCCTTCGGGGGATGCTCCGTCCTGTGGGTTCTGGCTGCATCTCCTACTGGAATGGGGTGACTTTCTCATTGAGCAGAGAACTCTGCTTTGCTTTCTGAAGAACTTCTCTAATTCTGTGGAGTTTTAATAAATAAGAATGAAAAGGTGGAACAACCAGGGTGTTTAACAACCCCAGCTGAGAGGCCACCAGAATTGCTTCAATTCCTTTCTGGGGAAGTCTAAGTCAGCCATGTAAAGCAGCACACGGAAGGACAGAGCCCCGGCCTTTCTCAACGAAGACCCTGCCTCGGCCGGGTGAGGTGGCTCACGCCTGTAATCCCAGCACTTTGGGAAGCTGAGGTGGGCGGATTACGAGGTCAGGAGTTCAAGACTAGCCTGGTCAACATAGTGAAACCCCGTCTCTACTAAAAATACAAAAATTAGCTGGGCATGGTGGTGCATGCCTGCAATCCCAGCTACTTGGGAGTCTGAGGCAGGAGAATGGCTTGAACCTGGGAGGTGGAGGTTGCAGTGAGCCGAGATTGTGCCATTGCACTCCATCCCGGGCGACAGTGTGAGACTCCGTCTCCAAAAA
>NW_016808089.1:310347-333938 GCF_001698545.2 Rhinopithecus bieti
TTAATAAATAAGAATGAAAAGGTGGAACAACCAGGGTGTTTAACAACCCCAGCTGAGAGGCCACCAGAATTGCTTCAATTCCTTTCTGGGGAAGTCTAAGTCAGCCATGTAAAGCAGCACACGGAAGGACAGAGCCCCGGCCTTTCTCAACGAAGACCCTGCCTCGGCCGGGTGAGGTGGCTCACGCCTGTAATCCCAGCACTTTGGGAAGCTGAGGTGGGCGGATTACGAGGTCAGGAGTTCAAGACTAGCCTGGTCAACATAGTGAAACCCCGTCTCTACTAAAAATACAAAAATTAGCTGGGCATGGTGGTGCATGCCTGCAATCCCAGCTACTTGGGAGTCTGAGGCAGGAGAATGGCTTGAACCTGGGAGGTGGAGGTTGCAGTGAGCCGAGATTGTGCCATTGCACTCCATCCCGGGCGACAGTGTGAGACTCCGTCTCCAAAAAAAAAAAAAAAACACACACACACACACACACACACAAAAACCTGCCTGAATGAGCACTTAGGAGCAATGTGTTTAGGAGGGCCAGCATAAGTCAGGAGTCAAGTTCCAGTTCCAGCTCTGTTTCTTCCTAAGCCCTGTGACCTTGGGCAAGTCAAGTCACCTCCCAGTGCCTCATCTATAAAATGGGAATAACAATCACACTAATTCACAGGGTTGTTTTGAAGATTAAACGAATTAATGTTTGTAAAGTGCCTGACACACAGCAGGTACCAAAATAGCTCATTCATTCAACAAATACTTAGAGAGCCCTTTCTGTGTACTGGGCCCATAAGCTTGGGGAATACAACAGTGAACAGGATGGACACAGTCCATGCCCTCACAGAGTTCACACTAAAGCAGAGGAGATCTGAATGATGAGAAGGAACCAGCCGCACAAAGAGAAAAAAAGCACACTTGGCAGGGGAAACAGCAAATGCAAAGGCCCTGGGGTGGAAAAGGATGACTGAAAGGAGCCAGTGTATGTGCAATGTGTGAGGAGAGCATGGCAAGAAAAGATGTCCCAGAGGTGGGTAGGGGCCATATTACTTCAGAGTCTTATGGGCTGTGGTTAGGAATTTGGATTTGATGCTCAACATAACTGAAAGCTGTTGGAGGGTCTGTGGTCTGGGGCGGGGAAGGGACCTGTGTAGTGTGACCTGACTGCTCTCCTTCACTGCCCACAGTGCTGGCAACCTGGGCTCAGCATTTCCTTCTTCCCTGCCTGACCTACATCTCAAATTTCTGGAACTAGAAAGCCCATACAAGGCCTCGGGATTTCACGTCTAGATGCTCACTGAAGAAATGTGTGGGATGCACACACTACTAGCCTGCTGCAGTCTGCTCAGGCTGGTCTGTGTGCAGAAGGTCTCTGTGCTCAGTGACCACTCTTCTGGCCCCGCCCCCAGGCAGCAGAGCAAAGGCTCTGGAGCAGATGATGTGGGTTCAAATCCTGGCTCTGTCACTTATTAGCTGTGTGACCCTGGGAGATTCACGTTGCCTCTATGGGCCTCTGTTTCCTCATCTGTAAAATGATGTAAGAATAGTAACTGCTTCCTAGGGAAGTTGTGATGACTCAATGAGTGAATGTGAAGGCAACGCTTCAGCCTGGCACCTAGGAAGTGCTGCACGAAGCCTGTGGACAGGCAGTAGGTTGGTGCCTTTGACTTTGAGACTGGGGTGAGTTAATGTATGGGCAAGTACTGCAAATGCCCCAGAACCCTTAACAAAGGGCAGCTACTGCCATGGCCAGGATAGCACTGCACACCAGTGTGCCACTGGGTCCCAGTTTTTACTTTCCACCTTGAGGAATCGCCAAGACCTGTCAATCTGACCTCCTAAATCCCTCTCAAATCTGTTCCTTCTCCCACTCTCTGGCACCTCCCCAAATCAAAGCCCTGTTACTTCTCACCTAAACAATTACAAGAACCTCCTACCTGCTGCTCTTCCTCCCTCGGATCTTGCTCTCTTACGATCCAGCCTCCACAGGGCCATGAGAGTCATCTTCTAGGCACACACAAGTCAGATCAGCTCTTCCCTCTGCCTCAAAACCACCAGAATAAAATGCCAGTTCCTCAGCCTGGCCGACAAGGTCTCCCCAGTCTGGCCCCTGCCTCTTCTCTGCTTCACATGCGCCACTTCCTTTAGGAGCACCATTCACCAGTTGAATTGTTCCTTTGCTCTAGAATGCCATTCTCTCACCCCTGCCCTCTTTTCCACCTAGTAGAAGTCTACCCTTGCTCCTAGAGTCTCTATGACATTGTCCCAACTTCGCTTTTCCTCATGGGTTGTTCTTTCCTCCAACCCCCACACCCCGGACTCTGTCTTCTGTCTGTTGGTGCACATGGGTTCTCCTCCCCACTAGATGGTGAGCCCTGAGGGCAGAGGAGATAGCCCTGTGAGCAGAGCAATGACATCATCTGCCATTGTGTAACCTCAGCACCCAGCTTAGCCAAATCAAGGGCTCATGAGCACAAACACTGGCAGGGCCCAGACAGGTAACACCAAACACTGGCAGGGCCCAAGCAGGTTGAATGGGGTTGGCTGTGAACTGAGGAACTCCCTGCCCACCCACAAGGGGGCAGAACCCCTTAGTGTTAGCTAATTCATCCATTGGGACCAGATCTTAAGATTTTTTAAAAAGGTGCATTGGGAACTAACTTACATTATTTGTTTATTGTATATTTATTTATTTATTTATTTCATTTTTTTGTATTTTTAGTAGAGATGGGGTTTCACCGTGTTAGCCAGGAAGGTCTCGATCTCCTGACCTTGTGATCCACCCACCTTGGCCTCCCAAAGTGCTAGGATTACAGGCGTGAGCCACCATGCCTGGCCTTTTTCATATTTTATTTTATTTTTTATTATTATACTCTAAGTTTTAGGGTACATGTGCACAACGTGCAGGTTTGTTACATAGGTATACATGTGCCTTGTTGGCTTGCTGCACCCGTCAACTAGTCATTTACATTAGGTATTTCTCCTAATGCTATCCCTCCCCCAGCCCCCACCCCCACCACCCTGAACAGGCCCACCCAGTGTGGGTGATGTTTCCCACCCTGTCCCCATGTTTCTCGTTGGTTCAACTCCCCACCCTAATGGTGTAAGAACATGCAGCAGTGTTTGGTGTTTCCTGCACTTGGTGATAGTTTGCCCTTGAAAAAACGTTTTTCCAGCCTTCAAATCCAATGTCCTCCAAAGGACATGGAACTACATCCTTTTAATGGCCTGGCAATAGTATTCCAATGGTGTATATGTGGCCCCACATTTTCTTAATCCAGTCCTATCAAATTGATGGGAAACCATTTGGGTGGTTCCAAGTCTTTTGTTATTGTGAATAGGTGCCCCACAATAAACATACCGTGTGTGTGCGTGTCCTTTAATAATGATTTATAAACCTCTGGGTATATACCCAGTAATGCGGTTGCTGGGTCAAATGGTATTTCTAGTTCTAGATCCTTGAGGAATCGTCACACTGTCTTCCATAATGGTTGAACTAGTTTATATTCCCACCAACAGTGTAAAAGTGTTCCTGTTTCTCCACATCCTCTCCAGCATCTGTTGTTTCCTGGCTTTTTAATGATCGCCATTCTAACTGGTGTGAGATGGTATTTGTTTATTTTTAAGCTCCACTTCTGAGTGTGGAAAACTCATTTTTTAAACCATGCAGAACAAAAAAACCTGAACTTCAGGCCACACTTGGTCTTTCAGCCTATCATTTTGCAAACTCAGAACCTTTTGTGTGTGTGTATGTGTGTGTGTGTGTGTGTGTGTGTGTGTGTGTGTGTAATGAGGGAATGAATGAATGAGTTTTTCTGGATTCAAGTTTCCTGCAGCTACTTTAAATTTCAAAGGTTTGGGGGAATTTATACGTAGTCAGTTCAGTTGCTATCTGGTTTGATTTTTTGGCGTAAGGACATGAACGTCAAAATCGAAAGTCAAGTTTTACATTTCTCTCTTTAAAATGAAGCCCAACCTTCTTTTACTTGGTGGCTATAATAGTATTGCATTACCTGGGTAGTTAAACTCACAGGCCTTGTGAGCAGACCTGTAACCTCAATTGTGGTGACATCCCTCTTTGAGATGTGGGTCACTCCAGAAGGAAGGGAGGGATGTGAAAGCCAAAGAGACTGTTTCCATGGTGGCTGATTTGCTTAGTTTGGTAACCTCTTATAAACAAACTGTGCAGAGGATGGCAACAGCACAGTTCCCTCCAACTTCTGCCTACCTCATCCCACTTATCTTAGCCCCAAATAAAAGAGGTTGGGGGAAAGACTGAGGATTCTGAATTACAGGTATCAAGGACTCAAATTCCTTTTAGGTCCTGACTCCCTGTCCTTGGGACTCCTATAACTGGCCTTGGGCTGCAGGGGGGACTTGCCCAGAGGCCTGCTGGGTGGGAGGGAGCCAGTTGCATTTTCTGAGTGACTGGAACACCAGACCTTGAGCTGCTTGATCCCCCATTCAGGACCAAGGCACTCAGTCCCCCAGCTACCAGAGGTGTTGGTTGATGGCTCACAGTTGAGTCTCTTCTCCAAGGTAACAACCCCTTTCTTAGGGGGCAGCCTGCATCCAAGGTCTGGTCAATAGATGGGGTGGGGTGGGAGGTGGGGGAAGAAAGGCACAGTGGCCTGGCCTCAGTTGGGGCCATCTGAAGAGCATCTCAGCTCCAGAGCTTCCCATGTTATCAACTGAGGTCTCCAGTGTGACTACATTGCATGTTAACTCCTGTCTCTGACCAATCCTGCTCCCTCACAGGTGCTGTTCTAGAAGGCAGTTCCCAACAACCCTCTTGCAGGCAAATCAATATCTCCAAATCTATTTCTTGGAGATGACAGCCTATGACAATCCCCTGCCTTGGCCTCTTTTCTCTCCCTTCCTTTTCTCCCTTCTTGAGCACAATCACTTCAAATGCCCCCATGATCATCTCAGAGGATGATCCTCAACTCTTTCCCGTTGCCATGGCCACTCTCCCAGTCTGCCCGCTTGCATTTCTCAGAGCCTGGTGGACATCTTCACCTGGATACCCACTTTTCTAAGTCTCCAATTTAATATACTTAAAATAGAACCCTCTCATGCTACCCTAATCCACTCTTCCTCCTGACTTCTGTATTTCTGTTAATGAATCCCAGGCCAGAGACCTCAGCGTCAGCTCAGGCAACCTCCTGCTCAGAAACCTTTGCATCTCCTCAATGTGAGCAGAACACACACCCATGCTCCTTCTCTTCATACTCAAAGCCTTCCTTGTTGACTCCAATGAGGCTGCTTTCCTGACAACCCTCTAATCCAGGATTTCTTAACAGTTTAATGGCTTGGACTCCATCAGGAGCCTAATGAAACTTATGGGCCTCTACTTGGAATGTTTTTACAAGCACAAAATAAAATACATAGGATTACAAAGAAAGCCAATTGCATTTAAAGTTATCTGTAAATGTCTTAAAATTTGCAACATATTAATATGCATTTCATTATTAACACATTAAGCAACATGAGCTAGTGGCGGGTCCAGTGACTGCCATGATTTTGAAGTAGTCATGAGTGGGACAGTAATTTAAGGCACCTGCAGCAGCAGTAATGAGATATAAAAACATCTGTGGTTCCTATTAGAGACAAAGTCACAGGCTGATGTCACTGTGATGTGTGGCCTGTGTTTGTAATGGAAGGAAAGCTAACTTTCAATTACAGGTTAATGAAGATAAAGTTATAAATTTTTTCTCATTCAAGTACATGAACTCCTGGTCAAGCACTTCTGTGCTATGGGGAGTCCATACTCTAGCTCAAATTGGATAGTCACACTTCCCCGAACAAATGTCATGCATCCTACATCCATCTTGGCTGATGCTGGAAACTGGTACTTGGGCACTGGGTCAAGTTGACCTCACTCTCCACATGGACCTTCTGCCACAGGCTGGCCAGGGCTTGGGACTAAAAGCTGTGCAGAGCACTGCCTGCCCATGGGCAACCCTGGGAGGGTATCTTCTCTGGCTTTTCTCCTCTCAGTTCCCAGGCGCTGTCTGAGTGAATTTACATGTTTCCGATGGCCCAACCAAGATTACCCAGGCACTTGGCTCATGGGGTAGTGCACAGCCATCAAGCCAGTCGTAGAGCATCTAGTTGAGGATGCCTTCTCCAAGGTGCCATTTGGAGCTGTGAAGAGGCCACTACTCTGCTTGGGCCCTTCTCCTGAACCATAGACCTGGGACTCATCCAGCTCTATCCTTGCTACCAGATTCGAAATGTTCTGCAATGCATGGGACTGTCCTGTACAATGAAGAATTGTCTTACCCACAAGGGCCACGATGCCCTCAGTGAAAAACACTGCTTAGGAAGTTTATAGCTGTTTGCTTAGTGCTTCAGTAGTCCTTGGCCTGGGGTGCCAGCAACGAAGGCAGAGCGAATCTGTGGGCATTTCTCTGGACTCTTCCCAGTCCCCTCTGGCCTGAAATCCCAGTGACCTTTACATCTAGGATTGGGATTGAGGGAGCAATGTATAATATGGTGAGAACCTTCCCCCCACTCCCTCCACTGTGGTCACTGCAACTATCAGTTCCAAATCCAAGCTTTCCCAGGCACGGGACTTTGCTAGGTCAAGAGGAGCTACCTGGGCTTGACAGCTGCCACTAGGGAGGGAAAAGTTGGCAAGAAGCTGTTTTTAGTTTCCTCCAGATGTCTGCTGGCCTCGGACCCTTTGGCTCTGTCCCCCGGGAAGGACTGTCTGTCCTAGGCAGCCTCTGTTGTGCTACTGGAGCTAGGGAGTGGGTACTCCCATCTGGGGCAAGAGAATGTGCCAACTCCTACTGTGCTTTTGCGGGGTAAATCATTTCCAGGTAGGAGCTGTCACGAGTCACCCTGGTCTTCACCTCCATTGCTTTCCATGAACCAGTCTAGTTTCCTAAAAATACCTGTCCCTATTTCCCAGGCCAAAATGCTCCAAGAAATTCCTGCAGCCCATGGTTGTCAGAGAAGTGGCTTCTTCTGTTAGTTTGACCTGTATTCTGATGAAAGGGATTAGTCACTAATATTGCAAAAAACAATATGTGACTTTTAAAATTATATCTGTTAAGAATAATGAATACTTGTATAGGGCTACTTATTATACTTTATACTTTATAAAGCACTTTATATATTAGGTTGAACCATACCAAATTGCTGGCATTTAAATGCTTTGGACAGTTTCATAGGTTTCAACCTAATACATTTTCTCATTTATTCCTCACCATAATGCTGGGTAGGTATTTTTAGCCCCATTTTACAGAGTGGAGTACTAAATCTTAGAGCGATGAAATGACTTTTGACTAAGATTATATATATATAGGAATTAGCAGGGTTGAGACTTGAACTAAGTCTGTCTGATGCCAACTCTCATGCTCCTGGTCCTTGAGGTAGGATGATTCAGCCTGGAAGACCACCGCAAGGCTTCGAGACTCCTAGACTATCCTCAGGAATCCCCTGGCTGGTTTCACTTGTCACCTTTTCTTAGTGGGAGAGATCAGCAGGTGCATAGATGCCTGCAAGTAGAAGGCTCTAAAGTGATGAGGTGACAAGTTCTAGTTTTAAGGCTTTGGGAGCCCTGAGGAGGTACAACAAAGACAATACCTGAAGCATGTTAATTCATCCATGCATTTATCCACCCAAGAGAATGCTTCTGGGTAGCTCCCATGTATGTGCCAGGCTCTGCACTAGGTGCTAAGTTAGTGCAGAGCCTAGGCTGCCAACATTCAGGGAAGAGGCTTAATCAGCAGGGCTTCTACCCTTTGGCCAGCCTAAGGAGGGGGCTGAAGCAGTGGAGGCTGGGGTGAGATCACCATGTGCACAGGACTTAGATTTCCTGTGACACTGCTCTGTCTTCCTAGTCCAGGCATGATTTGGGAGGTCACAGCTTGTGTGACCAAGCAGAAAGAAGCTGGGCTGTTGCCTGGTGCTTCAGGAGTCTGATACCACCGAGAGTTTCGAGGCTGCAGGGCTGGAGGAGGCAGCAGTAGGAAGGGAAAAGGAATGCTGCTGTTCCACTCCTCTGCAATGCAATGGGGAAGCTGGCGGGTGGGGCCGATTAAAAAGAGCTCCCTCCCAGGCAGCCACAGGAGGAAATTCCTTTCTCCTACAGCCTAGCTGCTCTGAACCCTTGGCTCCACCATGGGGTTGGGTCTTGTAGCTGGACAGCTTGGGGAGAAAAGGCTGGGGGAGGGCTGGTTTAGAACTTAGGCAGTGGGCATGAGACCACCACCTTTGTCCAGGGACAGCATGTTGTCCTGTGGGAGATAATCACACTTCTCAGCTTCTTGTCAACCCAGGGGCCAAGCCCCCAAGCCTGCTGTGGAGTCCAAATGCTTCTCAAACCTGGCCTGACTCAGGCCAGGGCAAAACTGGCTGCTCCACCTGTCCCCAGTGCTCTCCAGCCACCTGCCTCCTCCCACTCTGCCGACACCCATCCAGGCACCAAACCCCGAGCTCAAACCCTGATGTCTCCTCGCAGGATGCAATTAAGCCCATGCTTACCATTCCAGGCTTTAAGCTGTGCCGCCATGACTGTCACCACTGCCGCCCAGGAGCACAGTGGCTCTGGGGCCACACAGTTAAGAACTCACAGTTGAGTAAGCCACAATGTGGGTTCTTCACACCACACACTCCCCAGCCATAGTGGTAGGGATTTCCTCAGAGCCCCATTGCCACACACTCTGCTTTTGAAAAAAAAGGAAACAGGCATTGGGTTTTGAGTGTGATGAGAAGCTGTGAACAGAGGCGCCTCTGAAAGCAAAGAAAGGGGAACCTGTGACAGACCTCAGATAATCACCTCCTGAGCACCCAGGCTCTTTCTATATCTCTGTGGCCATGCTACAGCTCATGGAAAGGCCAGGGCCATTTGTACAGCAATGTGCCACATAACAGCATGTAAGTTAATGCAGCAGTTCCCAACCTTTTTGGCACTAGGGACTGGTTTTGTGGAAGACATTTTTTTCCACGGACTTGGGTGGGGGCATGGATTCAGGATGAAACTGCTCCACCTCAGATCATCAGGGATTAGTTAGATTCTTATAAGGAGCACGCAACTGAGATCCCTCACATGCGCAGCTCACAGTAGGGTTCGTGCTCCTATGAGAATCTAATGCCACTGCTGATCTGACAGGAGGTGGAACTCAGGTGATAATGCTCGCTAGCCTGCCGCTCACCTCCTGCTGTGTGACCCAGTTCTTAACAGGTCATGGACTGGTATGGGTCCATGGCCCAGGGGTTGAGGACCCCTGGGTTAATGGACTGCATATATGACAACCGCATATATGACGGTGGCCCCATTAGATGATACCATAGTTTTGCTCTATCTTTTCTAGGTTTAAGTATGTTTAGATACACAAATAAGTACCATTGTGTTACAACTGCCTGTAGTATTCAGCACAGTCACATGCTGTACAGGTTTGTAGCCTTGGAGCCATAGGCTGTACCATATAGCCTAGGTGTGTAGCAGGCTACACTATCTAGGTTTGTGTAAGTACACTCTATGATGTTTGCACAATGAGGAAATCACCTAATGACACATTTCTCTCACAGTATATCCCCATTGTGAAGCGAGGCCTGACTGTACTTGGCTCGGCTGTTCTGGTCTGCACTCAACCAGAATACCTTGAGTTTATTGGAGTCCACAAACCAAGACCCTGAGAAGCTTCATGAGCTGCCTTGAGTGGCGAAGTTGAGGATTTTGTCCTCAATGTCTGACCTTCTAATCCATCCCTACCAACCACAGAGACACACAGCTCAGGTGACGTTTTGAACCTCTCTGCCTGCTCAACCTCCACCGTTCAATACAGTAGCCAGAAGCTACATGTGGCTCTTAAGCTCTTGCAATCGTCAGTCTGAACTGAAATGTGCTGGATGTGTAAAACATACACCGGATTTCAAAGATTGAATATGAAACAAAGAACATAAAGTATCCCATTAATAATTTTAATATTGGTTACATTGTAAGACACTATTTTGATATATTGGAGTAAATAAAATATATTATTAAAATTAATTTTGCCTTTTCTTTTACTTTTAAATGTGGCTACTAGAAATGGGGATACTGGTGGCTGGGCGCAGTGGCTTACGCCTGTAATCTCAGAACTTTGGGAGGCCCAGGCAGGCGGATCATGTGGTCAGGAGTTCGAGACCAGATTGACCAATATGGTGAAACCCCATCTCTACTAAAAATACAAAAAAAAAAAAAAAANGTCTGACCTTCTAATCCATCCCTACCAACCACAGAGACACACAGCTCAGGTGACGTTTTGAACCTCTCTGCCTGCTCAACCTCCACCGTTCAATACAGTAGCCAGAAGCTACATGTGGCTCTTAAGCTCTTGCAATCGTCAGTCTGAACTGAAATGTGCTGGATGTGTAAAACATACACCGGATTTCAAAGATTGAATATGAAACAAAGAACATAAAGTATCCCATTAATAATTTTTAATATTGGTTACATTGTAAGACACTATTTTTGATATATTGGAGTAAATAAAATATATTATTAAAATTAATTTTGCCTTTTTCTTTTACTTTTTAAATGTGGCTACTAGAAATGGGGATACTGGTGGCTGGGCGCAGTGGCTTACGCCTGTAATCTCAGAACTTTGGGAGGCCCAGGCAGGCGGATCATGTGGTCAGGAGGTCGAGACCAGATTGACCAATATGGTGAAACCCCATCTCTACTAAAATACAAAAAAAAAAAAAAAAAAATTAGTCAGGTGTGGTGGCGGGGGCCTGTAATCCCAGCTACTCAGGAGGCTGAGGCAGGAGAATTGCTTGAACCCAGGAGGCAGAGGTTGCAGAGAGCCGAGAACGCACCACTGCACTTCAGCCTAGGTGACAGAGCAAGACTGTGTCCAAAAAAAAAAAAAAAAAAAAAAGGCCGGTAGGGGGGGGATACTGGTGCCAGAATTGGCAAATAGATGAATGAAATAAAATAGTCCAAAACAAACTTACGTATATATGAGCATTTAGGGTATAATAAAGGTGGCATTTCAAATCAGCTGGGGAGGGGAATGTAGCTACTACGACAAAATTCAAAATTCTGTAAGTGGCTGGCATTTGTGGCCCACAGTATATTTCTATAGGATAGTGTGGTGCTAGACTTTCTATTTTACCTAAATGTCCATTAACAAGGGATGGGTTCCACACATCATGGTGCATCCACACAAGGGGATGATATGCAGCCATTAAGAAGAATGAAGGAGATCTCTTTGAGTAGAAATGAGAAAACTGCAGAGTTATTGGTAAGTTGAAAAAAATGGGCAAGGAATGGGCCAGTATGTATTGTATCATCTCATTTGTGTATCAGAAGCACACAGATGCTTATACATGCACGGAACAAGTTTGCAAGGACACACAAATAACTGTTACTCTTGATGATTTTGACATGTATGTTTCACTTGAAACTCTTCAGTACTATTTGAAATTTTAACAGCAAGTGTGTCATTTCATAATAACAAACCATTAAATATATTTATTTTCATATATTTAAAAATAACATATCATAACAGCTTACATAAAACTATTAAAATAAATAAAATAAAATTTAAAATCAAAGTTTCTATTATTCAATTCATAGCTTTACTACTATTCCTCCACTTGTAAACACCCCTCTCACCTTCCTCTTTCTTATTCCTCCCTTTCTGTCCTATTCTTTCCAAACCTTCTCTTTCCTCTCTCCTTCAAAACCCACAAGGGTCTATGAATGAGGAGCCATTCCACTTCTGTTGGCTTCCCTTGCTCAGCTGCTACCTCTGTCTTTCTGCCAAGGAAGAGCCTGAGGAAGGGCACCATGTTAGGTACTGCTCGATTCCAGACACAATAACCAAAGATGGCCGCATCAGCTCTATCAACTATGGAGAAAGAGATCTACCTAGTGAAATACATCTTACCATTTCTTCCTAGCAATTTTGCCACATTCATGTTAAGAGAGGGCTACACAGAAGAGAGGACAATAACTCAGTAAACTGTGTCTGTGTGTTTTTTTCTTTCCTGGTCCAAGGGTGGGTGGAGGCAGGGTAAATGCAGGAGGCATTGAAGAGAAGGTTTGGTCCATGTTTGGGAAACCAATTTAATTGCCACCTGCAGTTAAAAATCACTAAGAGGGTTTAAGTGTTTTGAAAAGAGAACTATAGTGGTTGCAGAAAGGAAAAAAGCTCTCCAGCTTCTGAGAAACAGGTATAACAAGAGATGTGTTTGCTCCAGGGCAGATGGGAACCTCAGTCCTTAGAGTTTAATTGAGAGAGGAAGAAAGACAAGAGGTCTCAGCAGACTGTCAAGCAGATAATAGCTTCTGAAGGGTGGGCCTGCAAGAACTGAGAAATGAAAGACCTGTTGATGTGTGTAGGGGACAAGTGGTGTGGGAAAATACCAAATTTTCTTTAACACTCCTTCTCAATGCAAATGGAATAAATTCTTTCGAATAAAGAAGGGTTTTGAATGTCTATTGGAACTTTTTTGTTTATCACAGAGAGACTTTCCCCTCCCCGCTCTTCCCCAAAAAGTTAAGGACCCAGCAGTGCAATAAGTAGCAACAACACCAGACGGGAAGTCAGGAGACAGCTGTGGTCTTGAATTTGCAGAATATGACAACAAATGGTATGTGTGAAATTACCCTGGAAGCTGTAAAGCATAGTTAACTGCTAAGTGTGGTTAACTGTTATGAAACTTAAGTTTGTCTGTGGCCCTTCCCATCCCCTCCCCTTTTGGGCCCTCTTCTCTTCCAACCTGTTGGAACAAAAACTACTGGGCCTAAGGTTTGAAAGGAATCCAATTCAAAGAACATATATTGGTTCCAGAGAAGATCACCTAGACTGAAGAACGTTTTCAGCATCCTAAGTTAATGGTAACTCAGCTATTTTAAAAGTAATATCCCATTCAGAAATTGGAGGGCTAGGAAGAGATTTGTTAAATGATACAAAATTACAGCTGGGGAGGAGGAAAAAGTTCTAGTGTTCTATGCCATTGTAGGATGACTATAGTTAAAAATCATGTATCATTGCTAGGCATGGTGGCATGTGCCTGTAGTCCCAGCTACTTGGGAGGCTGAGGCAGGATGATTGCGTGAGCCCAGGAGTTTGAGTCCAGCTTGGGCAACACAGCAAGACCCAGTTTCTAAAAGAAAAAAAAAATTAAAAAACCCAAATGATAATATATAGTTTCAAATAGCTAGAAGAAGGATACTGAATGTTCCCAATAGAAAGAAATGATAAATGTTTGAGATAATGGGTATGCTAATTACCCTGATCTGATCACTATACATGATCTGTATCAAAACATTACTATGTACACCATGAATGTGTACAAAGAATTACATTTGTCATTTTAAAACAACTTAAAATTGGAAGCAATGTACCTTTAAGAGGAATTCTGCACTAAACATAAAGCTAGAATGCCATATATTATCCTACACGAAAGGAAATTTTTAAGTACTAAATGCTTTTTTCAAATTAAGTCTAGCAAGTTGATTTTTGGATTGAAGGACTGACATCATACTGCTCTACAGAGGCGAGATAAGGAGAAATGGACCCTCCATACATTATACCTCAGCAGCCTTGGGATTGGTTTTGTGGGCTCCAGTGGCCCAAGTCCTGGGGACACAGTTAGCTAAAGTATCTCCTTGCCTCTCTCTCACTCCCAAAAGTTAGTCTGTCACCAAGTTCTGTTGATTCTACTTCCCAAATCTATCCAGGATTTGGCCATTTCTTACCATCAGCACTGCCACCACCCTAGACCAAGCCACTATTTTTTTTTTTGGGAATCAAATTTTTTATTTTTGTAAAATAATTCTATTCTTCATCAGCAAACATATAAAGTTGTAATATGTGGTTCTTTTTTATTATTATACTTTAAGTACTAGGGTACATGTGCATAATGTGCAGGTTTGTTACATATGTATACTTGTGCCCTGTTGGTGTGCTGCACCCATCAACTCGTCAGCACCCATCAACTCATCCTTCACATCAGGTATAACTCCCAATGCAATCCCTCCCCCCTTCCCCCCTCCCCATGATAGGCCCCGGTGTGTGATGTTCCCCTTCCCGAGTCCAAGTGATCTCATTGTTCAGTTCCCACCTATAAGTGAGAACATGCGGTGTTTGATTTTCTGTTCTTGCGATAGTTTGCTGAGAATGATGGTTTCCAGCTGCATCCATGTCCCTACAAAGGACACAAACTCATCCTTTTTTATGGCTGCATAGCCAAGCCACTATTGCAGGCAGAAGTCTCCTAAGTGGCCTCCCAGCCCCCTCTCCTGCCCTCTGGCTCTAAGCAGCAGCCACAGTCAGCTTTTTAAAAGAGCAGCCCTACTGCATCTCCCTTCTGCTTGGACCTTGGATGAGGAGACCTTTGGCTAATATCTGTCTACCCCTCTGGGCTGAAAGATCAGGGTGCCAGCAGGAACCCTGTCTGTTTTGATCACCACTGTAAGCTCAGACCTGGCCTCACACCTGGCATGTAGTAGATACCTATTTGTTGAATGAAGGAATGGATTTTAGCTGTGCACATTCATACAGTGCTTTAAAGGTAACAAAAACTTCATTTGATGCTCAGAATAACCCTGTCATAACCCTGTGTTATTGCTATCATTTTGCAGATGAGAAAATTGAGGCTCAGAGCATTGCCTAGGTTAGCAGAGTTAATTCAGGTCTATGGGGGTCAAAAGCCCATGCCTTTCTGGCTAAACCCCTCAGGGAGCTACAGGAGTGTGGAGGGGGCATGGAGTTCAGAGGCACTTTGATATTTCTTGACTGAATAAGGGGCCACTTTACTCAGACCTTCAGGGCCCTAGAGGCAAGTCCTGTGGGGATTCCCTGCCAACCAGCAAGGGAGGACAATGGATTCTAAATCAGGCTTTCCTGGATGACTACTCTAACTACAGTGACCTTATTTTCTGAATCTCAAATCAGAATTCTTGGTCTGACAAGCAGAATAAAATACTTGAAACTGGGACTTTTCTGGAAAATCCAGGGCACGGAGTTGTTGTACCTATACCACATGGCTGCTACATAGTAGGCACTTCTCGGCAAATTCTTACCCAGACACCTTGGTCTACCACATCTCAAGAAGATTTCTTTTAAAAAACAAAAGCTGCTTTCTGGGCCTCACCCCAAATTCTTTCCATCTACGTTTCTTGTTTGTTCATTAAATTACTTCCCTTACTTGCTCTTATCTTTCCTGTTTACAGCTTTCTTCTTGGTCTGCCTGAAAGACCTTCTAGGTCCTGCTTGCTGATGGATGCTATAAGTGATTGAGAGAAATCATAAGCAAAACTGCTTGGGGACCACAGCAACAGGGGTCATGGCAACAGGGGCCAAGCACTGAGAGACAGCCCTTCCTGGTTTCTGTTTTAGACCAAGTGGTGCTGATAAGGCCTGATGGTCCCATTGTGTCTGCTAATCAGGCAACACTGTTAGCAGAAGGCATTATGGCAAAAATTCTGGTTCCAGAAAGAGCTTTGCAATGCTGTTACTTTACTGCACCCTGCATTGCAACGGGGGCTCATGGTAAAGAGCATTGCCAAATCCAGGGCTGAATCTAAAATTTGCCCCAATTACTCCTCACATGTGGCTCAAGCATACTTAGAGCTCCATGATGGACAGGCAGGCAGGTCCCAGTGTTAGGGTGACAATTGCAAAAGTTTGGTTCTCATTCTCTTGGGCCTGGAAGTCGAGAATCATAAGGTTACTCAAGCAATACATCCTAAGGATTTATACTGACGTATGGGAGAGAAGGGGCTTTTGGTGAATTGGGGTGCAAAGTCTCTTCCCATGGAGGTTATCTATCTCTCTGATGTACTAGGTGCCCTTGAACAAAAGGGTGGGCTCTGGAGGGGCTATGAATCTGCCCTGCCTTTTTCTTGTCTTTGTTTTTTTTTAGATGACGAACTCTTTCAAGCATATGGGAAAATATTAGGAACAAATTCATTTCCCTTTATTTGCCCCATAACATTTTCCCTAAAGAAAGAAAATATTACAGCTTGAGTTGAAGCCCCCTGCATGTTTTGAAATGTGCTATGCATGTGCTCATAAACAATAAACTACACAGTATGGGTTGTATGTTCTTAAGCTACAGCTTATTGCATCAAATTGTACATATCATTCTTTGCCATCATGAACATTCACGGCATATATGCCATTGTTCACCTGTCTCAGAGTTTCTCTAGGGTAAAGACCTAGGAGTGCAATAACCGAGGTAAAGGGTGGTGTATAACTATTTATACACTGTTGGATGCAGTAACTGCACTTTCGTAAAGCTATACTAGGGCTGGGCACAGTGGCTCACACTGGCAATCCCAGAATTTTGGGAGGCCAAGGCAGGCAGATCACCCGAGGTCAGGAGTTCGAGACCAGCCTGGCCAACATGGCTAGGTTAGATGGCCTGTTTCAGGTTGCAAGAACAACCTGAAAGAGACGGTGACACCCTGTCTCTACTAAAAATACAAAAATTAGCCAGGCGTGGTGGAGCACGCCTGTAATCCCAGCTACTCAGGTGGTTGAGGCAGGAGAATCACTTGAACCCAGGAGGTAGAGGCTACAGTGAGCTGACATCATGCCACTGCACTCCAGCCTGGGCAACAGAGTAAGACTAGGTCTCAAAAAATTAAATAAATAAATAAATAAATAAAGCTATACTAGAGGAATATTCACACACACGCACACATATAAGTCCAAGGATGTTCATTGCTCCATTGCTAGTAATAAGGTGAAAATGGAAGCATCCTCAACATCCATCAACGGAAGGTGAGGCAGACAACCTGTGGGCCACCCACCCTATAGAATACCCTGGACTTTGGAAGGAAGCAGGCCCTTTCTCACCCATCTCCTTGACTCCTGGATTGAAGAAATAATGTTGCTCACACCACAAGGCCAGGTATTCAGGAAATGAATGGTAACTGCTGGTGTACTGGATGGAGATACCCTGACTACTGCCACGTGGGGACCTGGCCAAGGTTCTACATCTGCAGAGAAACCATCTTTCCTGGCAACAAATTCCAATATATCTGGGGAAATAGTCCAGAGAATAGATTAGAACTCAGGTTGTAGACCCATCATAAGGAGACAGACTTTATAAATATTTGAAAGCAATATTAGCAAATTGATGAGATGGCTTGCCTTGTCTCAAAGCTAATTGAACAAGAGAAATAAAAGTCTTTTTCTTTTAGTTGTGAACATCGAGAAGTAGACGTATTTGTGGTACCTGGCTGTGTGTTGACTTGAGAAGTCCAAACTTATCTCTAGAAACACAAGCACACTTGCATTTACTAGGAGCTTAGCAGACACAAGTCAGGAAGTTTAACTTGAAAAATGACGTGAATAATCTCAACAGATAATACTTCTTGAATGTCTTTATGCATTAGGCACTGAGGTGGGTGCTTTGCATTCTTTGTCTGGACTAGTTTTCATAACAACACTGCAAGGGAGATACTATACACCTCATTTTATTGGTAAGGAAATGGAGAGGTCAAGAAACTTGCCCAAGGTCACCATGGTTAGTGATAGTCAGGATTTGAACTCAGATCTGTTTGGTTACAAAGCCTGTGTTCTTCTCAATACTGCACTTTGGAGACAGAAGTACTAACCCAGTTAATGAATTTGCTGAATTTGGCCTTAAGCCTAATATATGAAAGAGGAATCCGACAATGTTCTCCATGCCTCCCTCACTCACAGCTTCCTTCTGAACAGAGTTGACATATGGATTCCTCAATCTTGGATCACTATTTACTCATTCAGTAAATATTTTGTTGAGTGGCTACTCTGTGCCAGGCACTCTTCTTCAGGTCACAAATGGACACACCAGATAGTCTGGGCCTGAGTCAAGGGTAGCCATCTTTCAGTTGGGTCTGAGGGTGCCCAGAGGTCTATGAAGTGCTCTGCACTGAGGACTCAGGCTGATAAGAATGTTCCAGAGGGTGGAGTGACCAATTGATCCAATAAGAACCCCTCTCTTGGGGAATGTGTATGTGACAGATACCTACAGAGGAGCATAGGCAGTGAGGCAGCCCAGAACCCAGGAGAAGCCCAGGGAGACAGCAGTAGCAGAGCCATGGGGAATGGGGAAAGCAAAGTTGTGGGGAGCGGTCTTGTTCAGCACTCCTGAGACATCAGTTGTGAAGAGCAGTGGCTGCCAGGGAGGGGCTCACTTATACATTAATACTTACACTTATGTCCCATCACCCAAAGAAACGGAAGCACACCTTTGTTCTTGCAACCTGAAACAGGCCATCTAACTTACAGCTCTTGGAAACTCAGACCATGAAGGGCTGTGCTTCACAAGGCACAAGCTTGCACTTCTGAACCTGGCTCTTGAGTTCTGTATTTGGTCTTCTTGGTGCACGTGTGTGTGTGCGTTCATGTGTGCATGCGTGTGGGGACAGTGAATTAAAATACATTTTGCTGGACGTCCCCCTCTGCCAGCAAACTGGCATCCAATCCAGGCTTCTTGGTCCCGGCTTGCGATCAAGAAATGATTCTGCATGAAGCTGAAAGAGGGTAGTAAGGATCAAAGAATCTCTTTTGACACTCTAGGACTTGCATCACGTGGATTTGTGGATCATGGGCATCCTGGAGTGCTGCTAGACACCTAAGGTCTTGGGGACACAACACTTGTGGGCTACATCCACTGCTGGGCTGTTGTGAGAGCCTCAACCATACTCATGGGGAACAAGTGGAAAATCTCTGCCTTCCCTGACCACACTCCAACCCCCACTACCTCAGGTTCTCATCCTGTTCTCCAAGCACACATTTGAAAGGCTTATCATATGCTGTGATGGGGAGAGAGATTATGGAGGAACAGGCACTCCTATACACAGCTAGTGGGAGGGTCAGCTGAAACAACTTCTTTGGAGGGCAGTTTGGCATTAACTGTCAAAAAATTTTAATGCACGTTCCTGTTTACCCAACAATTCCACTTCTAGGGATTTCCAGTATAGATTTAGTGCACATGAAGATACATGAACAGAGAATACATGAACATTGGAGTACTATGTGTAATAGCAAAATACTGGCAACAACTCCAATAGAACACAGGTCAGATAAATTGTGGTTCAGCCATATAATGGAATTCTCCGCAGCCATTAAGAAGAATTATGTAGCTAAGATATGTACTGATATGGAATGTTCTCCAAGATACAATGTCAGGTGAAAAAAGCAAGGTGCGGAATGTTGTGTATAGTATGTCATCAGTTACATTAAAAATCTTTCTCTATCTTTCTTCCCCACCCCTTCTCCATACACACACACACACACACACATACTCACACATACTTGTATATGCACAGGTCATTTTGGGAATGATACCAGAAACTGGTATCTGTGTTCGCCTCTTTTATTTTATTTATTTATTTTTTTTTTGAGACAGAGTCTCTATCTGTCGCCCAGGCTGGAGTGCAGTGGCCGGATCTTGGCTCACTGCAAGCTCCGCCTCCCGGGTTTATGCCATTCTCCTGCCTCAGCCTCCCGAGTAGCTGGGACTACAGGCGCCCGCCACCTCGCCCGGCTAGTTTTTTGTATTTTTTAGTAGAGATGGGGTTTCACCGTATTAGCCAGGATAGTCTCGATCTCCTGACCTCGTGATCTACCCGTCTCGGCCTCCCAAAGTGCTGGGATTACAGGCTTGAGCCACCGCGCCCGGCCCTGTGCTCGCCTCTTGATGGGGGAGCTGTTAAAGTGGGGATGGGGGGTTAGGGGTAGGCAGGAAAATTACTTTTTTCACAAAATAGTCTTTTACACTGTTGAATTTCTTTCCACAAACATATAGTACTTTAAAAATGTAACAGTAATAAGCAAAAGCAAAATTAATTGCAGAAATCCTCATCAATAGGGGATTGGTTAAATAAATTGTGGCATAGTCTTAGTAAGGAATACTACACAGCTATTGAAAAGAAGATATATTCTGCCACAGAAAGATGTCCATAGACATATTAAGTTTTAAAAATCAAGGCTCTGTGTAAAATATATAAAGAATTTCATTTATGTAAAAAGATATGGCTGGGCACGGTGGCTCATGCCTGTAATCCCAGCACTTTGGGAGGCTGAGGCAGGAGGATCGCCTGAGCTCAGGAGTTTGACACCAACCTAAGCAACATGGTGAAATCCTCTTTTTACAAAAAATACAAAAAATTAGCCAGGTGAGGTGGCCTGTGCCTGTGGTCCCAGCTACTTGGGAGGCTGATGTGGGAGGATCACTGGAGCCTGTGAAATTCGGGGCTGCAGTGAGCCATGATTGCACCACTGCACTCCAGCCTGGGTGACAGAGCAAGACCTAGTCTCAAACAAAACAAAACAAAACAAACAAAAAAACAGAAAACAACAACGACAAAAACAAGATATAAATACACACACACATGCAGGCATATGCATAGGAAAAGTTCTGGGATGATATACACCCCACTGTTAATGTGCGTAGTCTTCGAAAAAGACTAGAATTGGTCAAGTTAAAGGCGGACTTTCATTTTTACCATAAATATTTGTTGATTCACTTTAGATTATTTTTTCTACAATGAATTCACATTTTATTTTACAATAAAACACACAAATGATAAATTACAGGCAGGATAACAAGTCCCACTCTTAGAGGGACCTGCATTCTAAAACTTGGTTTCCCTCTACACTCCTCCATCCCTGATCCCCCAGTGGCTTCTTAGAGCAGACAGACCCAGCTCCCAAGCCTGGCACTGGAGGTCTCAGTGCTCCGGGTGCATCTCACCTTTTCTCCCACTGCCCCTTCCCACTTTCCTCTGGAAAGGCCACTGGGATGCCTCCCCAGCCCCAAGCAGGTGTTCATCTTTTTTCACTTATTCAATTTGCTTCCCCTGTGCTCTGTGCACCTAGATACTGCTTCCTTCCCACCCCACCCCTAGTTTATTGAACTTCCTTTCACTCATGCTATATGACCCAGTCACCTCCTGCAAGCCCTCTGGAATCCTCTTGCCCATTAGCGAGTGAGTATCCCAGGGACTCATTCTGAGCTTGGGAAGCTGCCTTGTGACATTCTTTATTGGGCTATCTTGTATTGTTAGTTAACTTCCACAGAATCATTTAACTAAAATGTGAGTATCACTCTTTTGTTTACGAAGCACTTTCACAACTTTACTTTCTTTTTTTTTTTTTTTTTTTTTTTAACAAATCCTCCTGTCCATTTCACGAGGTAGGCAAGGCAAGTATTGACATTATTATTCTCATTTCATTGATGAGGAAACTGAGGGGTAGGGAGGCTTCTTGTTCAAGGTGACACAAGTAGAAAGTGATTTAGAGGAACCTAGATCTTCCTGACTAGTCTAGGACACCTGCTTTTGTTCCCCCAGTCAGAATACAAGTCCCTGGAGGACAGGAAATGTGTTTTCAATGACTTTGTGCACAATAAAGGGGCAAAGGGAAAGTCATCAGCATTCTGATGGCAAGCTTACAAAGAGGACAGGACAATCAGCCAACTGAAGGGTATGTAGTGAGGACTTGCCAAACGCTTAGGTCAGGGCTGCATGCTGGAGGGAGACAAAGGCCATCTTCATGTGAGGCCAACGCACCAATGAATTAGGACACAATCAAATATGTAATGAAGGTGATTTGAGGTGGTACCCAGAGGAACTTTTTCCTTTCTTTCTTATTATTACTATTATTTGAAACAAGGTCTCCCTGTTACCCAGGCTGGAGAGCAGTGGTGAAATCACAGATTACTGCAGCCTGGTCAGTCTGGTGGTGATGTGTAGTATGGACTGAAGTAGGCTTGATAAGGGGCCCCAGAAAATGTCACCAAGGTGCTAATGTCCAGAAGAGTCAGGCCTTGAAGCCAAAGTCAAGGCCATTTCACGGAGACCCACGTGAAAATTGTGCTTTGTCATGTATTATTTAAGTTGTTAAGAAAAATTATCTAAAACTTGACAATAAGGCAAAAAATATCACTGATACCCTTTCAGGAACATGTGAGAGCACCATCCATGCAGCTGTTTGACTTACAATTCCCTATTGATTAAGTCCCAGACTCAGTCAAGTTAAAAGTTAACTTGTAGAAGATGGGTAAGTTGCAAATGATTTTTGTCTGATAGAAATGAAAATTAATTCTGTCTGGTAGAAAAGGCAGCCACAAAGGTTACCATTTTATTACCCTGTAGAACTAACCAGTTTTGTGTTTGTTTTGTTTTGAGACGGAGTTTCGCTCTTGTTACCCAGCTGGAGTGCAATGGCACGGTCTCAGTTTATCTCAACCTCCGCCTCCCAGGTTCAAGCAATTCTCCTGCCTCAGCCACCCGAGTAGCTGAGATTACAGGCATGCGCCACCACGCCCAGCTACTTTTGTATTTTAGTAGAGATGGGGTTTCTCCATGTTGGTCAGGCTGGTCTCAAATTCCTGACCTCAGGTGATCTGCCTGCCTCAGCCTCCCAAAGTGCTGGGATTACAGGAGTGAGCCACCGCACCCGGCCAGAACTAACCAGTTTTGTATCCAACTTTGTTTGTTTGTTTGTTTGTTTGTTTGTTTCTCGAGATGGAGTCTTGCTCTGTCATCCAGGCTGGAGTTCAATGGCATGATCTTGGCTCATTGCAACCTCCGCCTCCTGGGTTCAAACGATTCTCCTGCCTCAGCCTCCCGAGTAGCTGGGATTACAGGTGCATGCCACCACGCCCGGATAATTTTTTGTATTTTTAGTAGAGATGGGGTTTCACCATGTTGGCCAGGCTGGTCCTGAACTCCTGACCTCGTGATCCGCCCGCCTCGGCCTCCCAAAGTGCTGGGATTACAGGTGTGAGCCACCAAGCCCGGCCCCAACTTTTAAATCTTATTCCAGCATTTTTGTGAAGTCTCTCATACCTTTTTAAAACTACTTTGTTGCAGTAAAATATATGTAAGATACAATTTGCCCTTTTAAGTGTACAATTCAATGGCATGAAACGTATTCACAATGTTGTACAACCATTACCACTATCGATTTCCAAAATGTTTCATCACCCCAGACACACTGTAACTGATAAGCAGTAATTTCCTATTTCTCCCTCTCCTAGGCCCTGGTAACTTCTAGTCTACTTTCTGCCTCTAGGAATTGGTCTGGTCTACATGTTTCATGGAAGTGGAATCAGACAATATTTGTTTTTTTGTGTTTGGCTTTTTTCGGTTAGCATAATGTCTTCGAGACTAAACTACATTGTAGCATGTGTCAGAACTTCATTCCTTTTTTTGGTTGAATAATATTCCACTTTATGGATATCCCACATTTTATTTCTCTACTCATCTGCCGATGGACATCTGGGTTGTTTCCACCTTTCAGCTATTGTGAATAATGTCTCACTGCAGGTCAGACCCCCAGGCTGGGATGACCCCCAGCCCAGCCTTCCTTCATAGCCCAGGCCCACTCATAGCCCAGTGCTATGAATGTTCATGCAATTGAACAAACCTATTCAAGTCTCTGTTTTCACTTCTTTTGGGTATATACCTAGAAGTGGAACTGATAGATTATATGGTAATTCTATGTTTAACTTTTTTAGGTAAGTATATGTTTAACTCTCGTATCTTATTTAAAAAATCAGCTTTACTGTAATGAGTTAAATAAATATTTGACTTGTGATCACTATACATTTGAATGAGAGTCATGTACCCCTTTGAAAATTACATCTTGATA
>NW_016808089.1:334795-347327 GCF_001698545.2 Rhinopithecus bieti
AAAAAAAAAAAAAAAAAAAAAAAAAAATCTCTCTAGAGCAGTGATCATACAGAAAATCAGAGGTGTTCTTGGTCTCATACATTTTTAATGTTTCAAACTAAAAAAGTTTTGCTTTTTTGAATAGGCTGACATTTTAAAATACCTGTATTTCCCCCCTTACAGCTCAAAAGGAACTAACTGGATTTTGATCCTAGTTTTCTCACTTTTGAGACAAGATATGGAAGAGCAAATATGTGCAATGGATGAATTTCACAGGTGGTTAAGAAGGTGCAGGAAAAAGAAAACCAGAATAAAAAAGAGTATCATGGTTATAAATATGATCCGAATATATCTATTTTTGAAAACATAATAGGCAAGTTAAGAAAATAAAGGTAAAAACCTACTTTCTTCTGACACCCTTATTTTGCTATCTTGCAGTGCTAGGTCAAGATTAAATATATATAATAAGCAAAGAACTGCATGTGTCTTTGAGAGGGGCTGGGTGGTACAGGGGAGAGGGCCTGGGCTATGAAGGCAGGCTGTGTTGGGGGTCATCCCAGCCTGGGGGGGTCTGACTTGCAGTGAGGTCTTTAGATTTGCTTTAGCAAATCCCTAGATCTCTATTTTCACATGTTTAGGGTGAAGACAATAATTCGTGCCTTAGAGGGTTGTTAGAAGGGTCATAATAGAAGGCCTCCAAGAAAAGCACGAACAAAGTGCTGTGGAAACCTGGTCTTTGGTACACATCACAGGTACACATCACATCACTTACTGCATTGTTCTGGAATAGTCCTCTTATATATCTGTCACCCCGGTAATACCAGAAGTTCCCTGTGACTTGTTTGCCTCTGTATCCTCCTTGCCTGTAAGCCCAGTGACTGGAACATCATACCCAGCCATTCTGTCTTTTAGTAAACACTTACCAGGTCCTATCAGCTTCCAACTCTTGATAGCCACACTCTGCCCTCCAAACCACTGTCCTCTCCTTGCTGCCTCCCCAGCACTGAAGCCCCAGAGGCTCTGACCAGACCCCTGTGGTGGACACTGTGATGTGTGCCCACATTCCCGCTCAGGACTGAAGGCCTTATTCCCTCAGCCATGGGACTGCTGCTGGCTGACAGCCCTCTCTGGGAAGTGCCCAGTTACCTCCTCAGACAGAGATGCTTTGCTCAAGGCTAAGCTTCCTCCTGGGGGCAGCCTGCATCTAAGGACTGGTCCCCTCACCCTGACTCAGAACAACTCTAAAGGACCAACCCAGCTCCAGAGCTCCCCAAGTGACAGCTGAGGCTGTCATTAGGACAGCATCATAGCCCAATTTCTCCCTCCAACCAGTCCTGCATCTTTCCCTTAGACTCCAGATGTTGATCCCAGAAGTACCCCCAATAAACTTCCCTCATGTGACCTGCAGGCTCCAGGCTGGGTTTGTGGCCTGTGCAGGCTCTGGCTTGGCATCTGGAAAGCCTCAATTCCAAATGACACCAGGAGCTGTGATAGTCCCCAGGACCAGTCACTGACATAGGCCTCACTCACAGTTATATTTCTCTCTCCCCCTCTCTTCTCAAGCTTTTCTTATAAAATGCATTGGGAACCAAGGGTGGAGGATATAGGCCTGTAAGCAAATGATGACGGGAATGTGAGAGATGCTACAATAGAGACATGAACCTGGTGCTAAGATGAACTTAACCTGGGGGATTTGGAAGAAGGCTTCCTGGAGGAGGTGCCATTTAAACTGAGTCTTGAAGGATGAGCTGAGATTTGATGAGTGGGCAAGGATATAGGAAAGACATTCCAGAAAAAGAATACAACATTCTGGAAGGCACAACAGAGTGTGTGGGCAGGGGGAGCAAGGGCAATAAAGTCTGGGACAAGAGTAGAGACAGATCGTGCAGGGCCTTCTAAGCCATAGGAACTTGGTGTTCAGAAAACATCTGCTGATTGAATGCCACATTCCAGTGTTGCCCCAGTTTTGGGCATTGGGGTATGAGTTTCACAAGTTTTGCTGTACATAGGCACCACTGGTTCTATTTACAATTTACTTAACCTTTTTCTCTAAGTGAATTGGTTTTTTTTTCTTAAACAAATAAATCTATATAAAAGAAATTCTATATGGAAACCATAACCAAAACCAAAAGGAGTATCACTTGCCATAAATAGAAAGTGGCTATATAAAGAAATACAATGGGAACAGAAGAGAGTAATTAAATTCTATGTAGATATTGTTGCCTGTCCATGTCTTTGAGCCCGAGGCCTGCTCTAGCTTTGTTACGAAAGAAGATTAGTAAGCATTACAGAGGTTGAAGAATAGCACCACACTGAGACCTTCTCCTTGATGTAATCAGAAAGCTGGAAAGAGAAGGAAAAGAGAATCATTTTCTCACCATGTAATTCAATGTTCTTTAAAGCTGTACTATGTACCATTAAAATCGCCTTGGAGTTTCCTCCCTACCACTTCACAGACTGTGGAAACAGTTGGTAAGCAATAAAATAGCCTACAAATGTGGTTGTTATTGCCTCTCTGTCGCTGTGTCCATTGGCTCTGGAGCCATTGCTTGGCTCAGCGAAGGTTTCCAAATCAGTTCCTTTGGCTACCCTCATCCCAGCACTGTAGGGGGAAACCAGCAAGGGTGAGGCTGGAGAGAGGGGGACCCTGGGAATCCTAGACTCTTTGAATCAGAAGGGCTGGAGAGAGTGCCTTATCTTCCCACTCTGGGAAAGCTGGGACCACAGGAGGGACACAAGTTGTCCAAGGCCACAGAGGTGGTTAGTGTTAGAAGTCCAGGGAACTATTAACATGGAAAAAAACAATAGTATAGTTCATTGTTTTAGGCTACTGATTCCAGTAGCTGTTATCTGCAAGGCTGGAGTACGGAGTGTGGGAGAAGCCAGCCCATGCGGCCTGAGAGCATGGGGCACCATCAGAGATATCAAACTTCTGGGCTCTTCAGCCTGGCCGAGGTTGGCGGTGGGCCGGAGGCCTGGGTGATGGGCTGGTAGGAAAGAACCTACCAGAGGCTCAAGTGTTTATAAAAGAAACCCAAGGAAGTGAGGGAGGCCAGCACATCAGAGCTGCTCCAAAGGACAGTGCCAAGTCAGCCAGGGACATCCTGGGACTGGGCAAAGCAACTAAGCTTTGGGGTTTGACGGGCTTGGGTTCAATCCCCATTCTGTCACTTCCTAACTATGTATGACTTAAGGTAAGTCACTTAAGTCACTTAAGGCTCCTCACTGCAGCATATTGTGGTAAGGATGGTACCCACCTCACAAGGTTGTTGTGAGGTTCACACAACCAATACAATCAATGCAAAGACAACGCATCTCAGTCTACCTTGGTGCTTTATTTGCCTCCTGGACTCTGCTAAAGTGTTGAATTTATTTTTTGCAATACCAAGGCATGTAGGCAAGAAGAGGCCGGAAAGGGGAGGCAATTAATGCAAAGCTTCTAGCACAGGGCCTGGTACATTACTTAGCATTGCTTCCCTCCCCACCCTTGCCCCTACACCCTGCGCAGCCAGACCCCTGACCATACATTTTCTTCTCTCTGGCTCCCTCCCCTAGCCCAGACTCCCAAGCCCATACCTTCAGGCCCTGTCTGACCTATTCTTGTGCTCACCTGGCCAACTTATCTCAGCTACGGGGTTAATGAGGAGTCTTTCAAGTATATGCAGATAAGAAAGTTGAAGGGTCACACTTCACAGGGTGGGACAGGGACCTCCTTCACCTAGAGAGACAGGGGAAGGTGGATGCTCCAGGGCAGATGCCTGGCCAAGCAGCTTGTGTGTCTCACTGGAGGGAGAGGCCAGCTGTGGCCTCTGCCTGTTGAGGTTGCGGCTCTGCTGGCAGAGAACAAAGAAAAGACTCTGGTCTCCTGTGGCATTAGAAGGCAGTGCCTGAAGCAAGTCCCTCCATTAAAAGCTACAAGACGGAAGGTTAAATATAGCCCTTTCCAGTTGTCTAGGACAAAGATTTATGAAATGTCAGAGCTGTTTTAGAGTGAGAAACGATCTTATCTCGGCTCTGTTTTTAGAGAGTAGAAAGGAGGCAATAGAGAAGAGAAATAAATCTGGACTTTCACCAGTGGGTCATGGGAGGCCATCAGAGGATTTTGAGCAGCTGTGTCTGTTTTGTAAAGGCTCGCTCAGGCTGCAGAGTGGAGAACGGACTGGAGAGTGGAAGCAGGGAGCCCCAGAGGAGGGAGAGAGATGCGGGAGGCCAAACCAGGGGAGAAGTTGTGAAGGTGGAGGTCGGGGCGGGGTGTTGGGCCTTCATCCCAGGTAAGGGCGGCCCCTCCTTCCCATTCTCTCTCCCTCGGAAGCAGAAAGCTTGTGGGAGCAAGCTTTCTGCTTCTTCTCTAGGGCTTCTTCTCTAGGGCTCACTCGTGTCTCTGTGAAAAAAGTAACCTGTAAAAGTTACCAAGACCCTTGGTTCCTTTTCAAGGCAGCCCACTGCACCCATAGAGGGTCTGTTGGAAAGTTCCTCCTTGTCTACAGACCTCAGCTTTGCCTCTTGAGGCCCCACGCAGACCCCATCTACTCCCGTCATCTGGTGACAGTCCCTCAAAGACCTGAAGACCAAAGATCATTTTTCTCTGATTCTTCTTCATGCCAAACAGCACGTGGTCCTCACAGGACTTTGGTTTTGGTCCCATTACTCAACTTTCAAATCACTTTAGTTCATAAACTCCTTTTGAGCATACGCCTGATGCAAAGGGCCAACTAAAACTCCAGAGACACAGCATGGACTCAGTCTGTCCGGTCAGCTACCTCCACAAGCAGTAGCTTCCAGACATTTTCAAGGGCATGTCACTGTGGCATCATGCGCCTCCTTCCCCACCACCACATGGCTGGTCTTCTTCACAGAAACCAGAGAGGGGTCCTGGTGTGGCACAGGGCCCTGTATTTGCTTCTGCCTTACTGCCAGGAGGTCTGGCTTGAACTGCAATTAGAAAGCTCTTGGTCCCTTGGTAGCAACCTGTGTGCACAGAAGACCAGTGACAGGCACCCCTTTCCTGCCTCTCCTTGCCTACATGCCTTGGTATTGCAAAAAATAAATTGAGCATTTTAGCAGGAGCTCAGGAGGCAAATAAAGCCCCTAGATTGAATGAGATGGAATTTTCTGCCACCAAAGGGACAAGGCCTCAGAATCTGTGTTAAGTCAATTTATAGGAAGTAAGAGGTGCAGTAATTCTTACACACACACACACACACACACACATATACACACATGCAGAATTCCTCCATCACTTTTATTAATGCTCTAGGATCCCAGAATATCAAGGTTGGGATGTGATCACATCCACCCTGTCTTCCAGAGTCATCTGATTATGAATTCCCTTCATAGGATCTCGGTTAAGTGACCATCCTGCCCCTCCGTGCACACCTCTAGAACGCGGTCCCACACCCTCCCAAGGCAGCCCAGGCTGCCCCAGCATAGCTGTGAGTGCAGAAAGCTCCTCCTCCTCCATGAACCCCAGTTCCTTCCCTTCTCCCCTCTGCTGAGCATGCACCCCTCCTCCTCCAACGACTCACCTCCCCGGATCCAGAAGAGGGTGACAGAGTCGGTTCTCTCCATCCCAGGGGTGTGGATAACCAAGAATCCACATCCAGCAAGTCCTCACGTATGAGAAAAGTGTGTGCTGAGCCCACACCGGGGGCAGGGAGCCTAGGGGCTCCACACTGTCTCAAACCCTGTCCCCAGGCTCCTCAGTGGGTACCCAGGGACTTTCCTGAACCCCGTTTCCCAGCACCCTGGTTCCATTGATCACATACTCCTTTGCCCAGTAAAGTTGTTCCTGGGCAGCCCAGCCTAGGGAAAGTAACTCAGGATTCAAAAGTGAGTTTCCTCTCTCTTTCCCCACCCCCCTGCACTCCACCCACAGCCACCCTGGACCCGTCGGCCCAGTCACAGCGGACAGGCGAGGGAAGTTTTCTGCGAGTTGGGCTTGTCTTTCTCTAGGTAAGGTTCTCAGCCAAAGGCCCTAGTCAGAGCCCCTCGGAGGGCTGACCTCCCTCTCAGCGGCTGTCCTGCAGTGAGGGGAAATGAACAGGAACTGGCTGTCTGAGTCAGCGCCCCTGGTCTATTGTCACTGTGCGGGCCCCTTCCTTCCCAGAGGAGAGGCGTGCACAGGGATAGGCCTTGTTTTTTGCAAGTCTCTCTTCCACACACACACTTTCTCTCTTGGCCTGGAACGAGTCTGTGAACTATGGCTGGATGCAATTCCATTCAATTTCCCCCAACGCCTAGCAATGGCCTACTCTACAGCACATAGAGGTCATCTCCTATCATCTTCACCACAGAGGAGCTAAAGACAACTAGTTTCATTTAATCCAGGGAAGAAACTGGGGCTCAGAATGGGAAAGGGGTTTTCCCAAAGCCCAGCAGCTAAAGGATGAGACTTGGGGTCATCCAGCTTGCTCTTTGTGGCATCAGGAGAACCCTGCTGATCTTCCCTACCTCTTCACCTACCTACACTTCCGCCAATAGACTGCAGATTCCAGCAAAGCCTATTTCCTGGTGCACAAAGCACAAGAGAATCACTGGCTTTCAAACACTGAAAACATATCTTGTTCCAATTTGTTTCTCTTTGTTTGGAAGGACAAGGACCCAGGAAACAAGTCGCATGTGGGAGAAGCTCCTTACAAAGGGACTTCTTTGTTCTTCATTACTAAATGACTACATTGGCAAAATGAGCATGGGCGATGGATTGAGCCCTCGTTCCAGTAACTGTCTTCTAATCGGAAGAGAGGCATCACTGACTCTTGCTTACAGGGTGGAAAGAGACTCAGCATGAGATTTACTCTCTTTACCATCTTTGCCAAGGACACAGAAAGAGAAGGAACCAGCTTGAACGAAGGCTCAAGATGGAGGTCCACATTCACACATGGCCAGAGCCACCTGCGTTGAAAAGACTTTCAACTCTTTGAGGGCAGGGCCAGGGCTCATGCATGGGTCTCTGGAGACCCTACCTTCAGAATGTATTTGTACAGCATGGTACAGAAGCCATAGAAAAAGACTGAGGTGAAATCTCCCGACAAGGAGAATGCATTGTGTCCCTGAGGTGGGAAGAGGGTTAGTTTCCAGGAGCAACGAATGGTTAGATGCATTCAAGAATTTAAGTAGTCTGAGGCGTAAGCACTGTTCACTTTAGCACCACTCAGAGGGTAACCTTGGCAAGGATGGCTTCCCAGAGGCCAGACTGCAGCAGGTTAAGGAGGGAAATGGGAGGGGAGGGGAGACACCTCTCAGGAAGTCTGGCTGTGGTTAGAGAGGAAAGAGGGCCGTAGCTGGAGGGAGAGGCACAACTAGAGAAGGGAGTCAGATTGTCAGGATGGGAGAGATGTTGTGTGTTTTTAAGCTGAGGAGCTTCTGTGAAAACCGCAGTTCCATCCTACCCTCTGTACTCTCTGAAGGCTGAACTTCACTTCGGACCAATTAAACCAGAACTTCCGAGGGGTGGAGCCTAGGCATTGATACTGCTTCAAATCTCCCCAGGTGGAGAATCATTGTACCAGTTTTTAGGAAAGTCCAGTCTTAAAGCCCAGCTAGTGGGCTAAAGGCAAGGGCAGCCTGACTGTCTTACCTCTTTCACATTGGAAGATTAGCATAGGGGCTAAGAGAACAGACTTGGGAGCCCTACTGCCTGGACTCAAATCCCAGCCTCACCATTTATTTACAGCCTGTGTGCCCTTGGGCATGTCACTTAACCTCTCTGAGCCTCAGTTTCTAATCTATAGACCACTTATGTAGTCCATGGTTTCTCATCTATATATGCCCTTTAGGAGCTAATAAAAGGACCTAGACCATAAAGTTGCTATGTCGACTCAGTGAGTAAACATCTGCACACTGCTCAGGCTGCTGCCTGGCTCCACAGAAGCCCTGCTGGAGCTGGCCCGTGTTTCCTAGCAGTCCTCCTATGGCCTTTCTGACCAGTACCCTGGGCCTTCCCTCTAAAGTGCAGGAGGGCCACCTTTCTAAAACACTGCTGCTCCTACTCTGGGCTTGGCTCTCCCACTGGCTATTCTCTCTGGCCTGCCTCACACATACCTGATTTTGTCATCCTGTTTCACAGTCACATCTCACCCCGGATCCCTCTGGGCTGGAGGTGGCTGCTGTTGCTGTGGTAGGAGCTGCCATTGCACATGGCCAGAGCCACATGTTATCTGAGATGGGAAGACTTCACAAATTAGAGTCCCAGCCCATATTTGTCTTGTGTTCCCCCAACTGAGATTTGGGGGTTCTTTGGGCTGCAGTCATAGTAAGCTATTGTCCCTGGGTGGGGAAACGGCTGTGTATGTAAGTTTCCATGACACAGACCTCATGTTTCTGGGGTTGGAGACCCAATAATGAGGGCAGTGGGGAGCCATCTTCATCCCCAGAACCAGCAGTGTGACCTCTGGCTCTGAGCATCATGACTCTCAACCTTTCCAACCTCGCTCTGTACCCTGGGCAGACAGCTCCCATCCCCCAAGCCAGCCAGGAAGATGGTTATGGTGCAGGGTTGGGATAGTCAAGATTCTGGCAGCAGAGAGGCTAGAAGTGGCAGTGTTCAGCAGTGGGGAGGTGGGGGGAGTGTGAAGAGCTAAGCCTAGGAAGCTAGAAACCCCCAAAGCCAGGTCCCAGAAGCAGAAGCAGGGCCCCAGGCTGCTAGGTGGGTCAGAATATTCCAAAGGGACACTGCATGCCTTTTATCTCCTGTATGGCATGGGGAAGGGAATTGTACATCTCCGAGACAAGCTTAAAGGGCCCAAACAGCACCCCACCTGCACCCCACCCTGGCCAGGCCTATGAATTCCACAAAAGGAATTGATAGAGGTGGCTCTCTGCTACCCTCCCCAGTGCCAGAAACAAAACTCAGAGAACACACTCCACCCGAATGGTGGAGAGCAATCAGGAGCCTCACCCTGCTCCTGGGACCCCATATCCCTCTGTCTGTGCTCTGGGAGATTTTGACAGGAAATTGACTTTTGAAATAGAAAATCTGCTATTGAGAGAAATGAAGGTTTCATCAAAGACAATTTACTCCACATGATTGGAGATGGCACTTAGGAGGCCACGTTAGCCCAGATTGTTTGAAAGTACTGCCTAGGGGTGGTGAGGAGCTGACACGGCAGTGTGCAGGGTCTCCTATCAAGGACATCTTTCCTTGTAGTCTCAAGCATCATTTTTGCCTCTTTTCAATGTCAGAGCCTTGTCTGGTTTCTCCCAGCTTGATAATGGCTATATGGCCATGACCATGTGGCCTAGGGTGTCTCTACTCTGTTAATGAGGAAATCCCAGAGGTCACAAGGACAACTCTTGGGTAGTGGTGGTGGCAGTGGTGGGGAAAGAAGCTGGACTGTTGCCCCTATTGATCTCTGTAGCTGCATGACCCTGGGAATGTCACCTGACCTTTGTGGATCCATAAAATGAAAGGTTTGTGGGAGATTGGTGGTTTCTAAGTACACACCTCACCTTTATTAAAATACCTTGGTCTCACCATAACAGAAACAAAGAAATCTGCTTTTCTCGTGGAAGACTTTTCAATGTTGCCATGCAGAAATAATAATATGCATGACCATATATAATATACACTGTGCTCGGCCTGGCTCGGTGGCTCATACCTGTAATCCCGGCACTTTGGGAGGCCGAGGTGGGCGGATCACCTGAGATCGGGAGTTCGAGACCAGCCTGACCAACATGGAGAAACCATATCTCTACTAAAAATACAAAATCAGCTGGGCGTGGTGGCGTATGCCTGTAATCTCAGCTACTTGGGAGGCCAAGGAAGGAGAATCGCTTGAACCCAGGAGGCAGAAGTTGCAGTGAGCTGAGATCGTGCCATTGCACTCTAGCCTGGGTGACAAGAGTGAAACGCCGTCTCAGAAACACACACACACACACACACACACACACACACACACACACAGTGCTCCCCAAGACCCCTCCACATCCCTCTCACCCCCGCTCGTTGAGAACCCCTGGTTCAGGTGATTTTTAGAGACCCTTCCTACCCTGATCATCTTGAGCAATAACAATGGTAGCTCACACACGCTCCTTGCAGCTCACACACACTCCTTGCTTACTACATAGCAGGTGCTTTACATGCAGCACCTGATTTCATCCTCACAACCACCCCATGAGGTAGGCACTATTAATTCCAACTGACCAAGGAGGCTCCATGAGCTTAGGTCACTTGCCTGAAGACACACAGATTGTAATTGACCAAGTCTAGCTGAGAATCCAAGAGCTGTGGAAGTCTTCACCATGTTCAGACTTCAAGCATTTTAGAGGAAGAGAAAAACCCACAACATTTTCCTGATGATTTCCCATCCAAGGGGAAAACTAGAAAGCTTTGCTTGCTTAATCAGATTTCAATGGCACCCAGCACTCAGAGAAGACAAGGTGGTTGCCAACTGAAGCCACCCAGCAGCACAGGCCCAGGCTGGCTTTGTTGTTAACTGGGTGTGACAGTGGAAAACAGTATCTAACACTCTTGTTTCAAAGCATCTGTACACATGTCATGATAAGGTTTTACAATATGCAGCATTTTACACTTCACAAGGTCTTTGAGAACGTCCCAGATCGTTTGCTCCTCAGGCTATTATTATCAACATTCCTACATTGCAGATGAACAAACTGAGGATATAGGGGTGAAATTCCTTCCTCTAAGGAAGGATCTGAACTTGAGTTCAAATGTGCAGCTTCCCACACTAATTTCATGATCTCTCCCCATTCCTTGTAGCGGCCTTTCTCCACAAAGGTACCTAATTTTGTCTTTATGTCTTCCGAGTGTGTTTGCTGGCTCAGGGAAATGATATGATTTGGTCTCTCAGCTTGACAGAATGATTTCCCAGTATAATTGTTGTATGTGTTAATGGTTTTTATTATTCTTTGCACAAACAGCATTATAACAACATTAATGGAAATCTAAGGGAAAGAAAAATCCACCAAGCCTGCCACCACAATAAATCAAGTTTTGGTTTTTCCACAATTCTCTTCCAATTATTGGCCATGTGCAGACATACTTTCTGCAGGGTTTGTAGAGCTCAGCATAGAAACAGTTTTGTGTTTTGCCTTTTGCATGTTATACTTTATTATAAGCATTGTTCATGTTGCTCAAGTCTTCATAATTAGCTTTCATAGGTCTACCATATTTCAGTGAAGTTGGAGGCAACATATTTATTTTGCCATTCCTCTGGTATTTGACATTAGGGCGGCCATTGTACCTTTCTTTTTACACATATTTTTTGTTTCCTTCTACGTTCTGACCCAGAAAATGTGGGCATATCACGACTGGCCCCAACCCCCAGGGTCTGTGCCTCTGCCTCCAACACATCTCTCAGTCGTGGGAGGAGAGCACCAGGAAATATTTTGTTCGATGGCCTAGAATTTTAACTTCTTCCGTACCTTCCAATGGACTCATCAAGTCTGACTAGAAAATAGGTCTTTAGGAAGAAGGTCCCAGGGGAATAGGGGTCAATGGACTCCCTTGTAAGTCTCTGCCACTTTAGCTTCCACCATACTGAAATCGCGGATGTGAGAATTCAATAAACTTGTGAAGATGAAAGGGCCAGGTCAACTATAAAAATGCCTTGCAAATGTAATGAGATGATTTCCTCATTTTGTTTAGGTACAGAGAAGAGCACGGTGGACTCTTTTTCATCCTGAAGCACAGGTCACCGTGCTTACAGTGCTGATTCAGTTGCTTGCGGGGAGAGGGATGTTGGACACCAGCATGACACCAGTTGTCTGGATCTGAAGCCTCTCTCAGCCTAATCTGGTTTAGGCTTAAATTCAAGAATCCTCTACTTTCTTACTACCTCAGGAATCCCTGGCTCTAGCTTCTAGACCCAGCACGGAGTCCCCAGTGAGTTCAGTTGTTCCAACAACACAAATACGCCATCAAACAGACATGTGGTGGGACTTCTACAAGGCTGGGCATTGCAGCCCTTGTTGCCATAGAGATTTGCTAGCCCTACTACAAGCAAGCCCAGACCCCTCCTTCCACCACATCCAGTCTCCAGGGTTACTAATGCCTGTCACAGATGCAAAGATGCTGAGAAGCTCATGGTATGGTGCAATAGGCACAGGCTTGAGAGTTAGGCAGATTTGGGCTCAAATCCTGGCTCTACAACTTCCTTGTTACCAGATCATGGGGCAGTTCTCCTTTAGAGTCTCAGTTTTCTCATCTGTAAAATGGCATCAATAATCCCTGCCTGGTGGTTTTTCTGAGAGTTAAGTAAAGTTGTGGATGAAAAGTGCTGGCATATAATAGGTGCATGATGGACATTAACTCTCTTTCTCTTCTCTGTGGGATACTAGTTCAAATAGATGGTTCATATATGCACAGCTATGCGTACGCTGTGTAGTGACGGTGGTGCTAGCACGCATCCCCCTCCCCACCACATATAGATTGATGGAGTGACTCACTCAATAGGTGAAAGGGGCTGTGAGAGTTGGTGAGAACTCATTCCCAACTCACGAGCTTGGCAGACAAGGCTTTCCAGTCTTAAAGCAACCTATGCTCTAAGGTCCTGTTGGGCTTTCATGTGCTGCGACTGCCCCGCGCCCCCCCCCC
>NW_016808089.1:347829-362795 GCF_001698545.2 Rhinopithecus bieti
ACCCCTCCTGGCTGTGTGGCTGGTTTCCCTCATCCTTTCCCTGCTGCAGTTCAGCCTGGCTGCTCCTCCACAGTCTCCTAAACCTGCGGGGCTCACTTCTGGCTCCAGCCTCTGGGAAAAGTTTCCTCCCTCTGCAATCATAATCACCCTTCTTCCTTTGAAAAGCAATTTCAACTTTCAAAAGCTTTCCTAGCTATCTCACATGGCATCTTCCCAATTACCCTGGGAATCTGCTAAGGATCCCCCCTGAGGATCTGTAGCTTTTTATAGCCAAAGGACAGAGGTAGCAGAGGTGGATGACCTGCCTAAGATCACCCTGCAGGTTACTGGGTAAGAGAGACCAGAACCCAAGCCTTCCGAGTCTTGGTCAAGGGTTCTTTCCCACGCTTTGGTATACAAATTGTAGCCCTTGCCCTTGAAAAGCTTACATTTTACTAGGGGGAGGTAAACATGCAATAACAAATACAAAAATGATAATACCAACAATGGTAACATTATGTAAAAGGTGTCCATTTAGTACCGAGGAGGGAGTTTTGAACTTCATTAATTAATTTTGTATGAAGGAAGGCGGTCAGTCAGGGACAGTTTCAGAGAAGAGGAAACACAGGATCAGGATTCTGAAGGCTGAATAGAAAACTGTCAGGAGAAGATAGCAGGTGGAGGAGGTATTACAGGCAGAGGAAAGTGCATTAGTGAAAGCATGGAAATATTGAACAGGAGCATTTGGAGACCTTCAACTCATTCAATACGGCTGGATCAAGTTCAAGGTGAGAAGTGACAGTTGGTGAGGCTGGAGAAGCAGAAGGAGCCCAATCATGAAAGATCTCTAAGTTGTGCTAAGGAAAATATACTTTATCCTAGAAATGGGTGCTTCTCAAGCCTCAGGCATTGGTATCTCAGTTTCCCAACTTTTGCCATTTCCATGTGCTTCCTATACTACTATTTACTTAATCATTTTATTCAAAAGACTCACTTTAAAACATTTAACCTTACCCTAATTTAAAAAAAATGAGAAATCATGGGTTTGATGTATTAGTTGTATATTTTTCGAATACACATTAAAATATGCACAGAACTTGAAAGGCAAAAAGAGTTTTCTCTGTTACACCTACAATGATCCCCTGGGCCACCTGAGATCCACTCCACACTTAGGGAGCAATCGTAATCTCTCATACCCCAATTAGTAAGACTTGAGTTCATAGCAAGGGAGCACAGGGACGGTTCTTTCTGGTGGCTGTGTTGGGCATGCCCAGGAGAAGGTCAGAGGTGGAAGCAGACAGCCCAATTCTGGAATAAGCGAGAGTGACTAAAGGTCTCGATTTGGACACTGAGTAGGATAAGAGACAGGCTCAGATGTCTCAGAGGAAGCCTCGAAAATGAATACTTTTTGAATGAATGAGCAGATAGATGGATGAGTGAAAACTGTAAAATGTGTGGTGAGGGAGAGAGAGAGAGCAGTGAAGAACGACTCCCAGGATGCTAGTTTGGGTTACTGAAAAGACAGTGGGGTCACTAAGAGAAAATGGAAGAGAGAAAAGGGAGCAAGAAGAGAAAGAATGGCACAAGTTTAGCCCAGTGGGAGTGAGTGTTCAATCAGGGCTTCTGGGACGGCCTAGAGATTGTGAGTGAGCAGGTGTGGTGTTGTGGTAAGGTGTGGTAAGGTGGAAGGGAGAGGGAGGGAGAAGCAGTCATGAGGCCACCTCCTCGTGCCCCAGCCAGAGGCTGTTCCCATAGCTACTACATCTAGGATGACCCTGGATTGGAGCTGGCATTGAAGATACAAAGCAACTTTAAGAAATGAAACAATAGCCAGTAACTGTCCCAAGTTGTCACATCAGCAATTATGTAAAAAGTTATCTTCAAGCTTCTGTACTGATCTGCACAGAGCATCTCCATGTAATACCAGCAGGTCCTAAGCTTTCAGCTCCAAGGCAGAGAAGCAGGAGACTCTGAGGTGGTGTTTGGGCCATTCACCTAATGGTGGCCTTGGGAGAATATGTGCCTGAAAGATTCTAAAGAAACTTCAATGCTCAGAATTTTTATTCTTTGGCTCAGTCCACCACAGAGGCCCAAATTCAGCCCATATAGGAAGCCAAACAAAGCCCTGTTCTGACAGGCAGGCTCCAGAGATGGTTACCCTGCCTGACAGCATATCCCAAGTTGCTTTCCTGTAGCGTCTCTCCCCACCACGCCCTGTAAGAATCCCATTGTAGGGCTGCCCCTGGGACTGGCTGGCCTTGGACAACTACCCTCAACTGTATAGCCAGTTCTAGAAAGAGGCAGAGGCAACCCTCTGGGCCTGAGCATGGCACACTTTTGGCAAGACAACAATCTGTTTATTGCTTTCTTATGGTAAACGTGAGTCAAACTTGGCAAAAACTTTTTCTTCCTTCCCACTAGCCTGAATGGTGGATGAGAGCTTCCCAAACAGGCGCAGAGGGTACTGCAGGCTCCTCCTGGACTCTGTGTGATGCGAAGAGTGTGTGTGTGTATGTGGTGGTGGTGATGGGGAGTGGTGGGTGCTGACAAAGGAGAAGAGGGAACTTCACCAAGACAGAGGGAGGAGGGCACAGAGAGAAAGTACTTGTGGCCCTAGTGCATGAAGCCTAACCCCAAGCAGCAGTGGAAGGTACTTTCAAGTGGCCAAGGGGTAGGTAGGAGGGTAAGAGTTGGTGGAAGTGGGTGAATGGATTAAGAGAAGTTGCTTCCAAATTGCTCTTGCACCGCCTGGGAAGGTGAGCTAGGAAAAGTTGTCTGCAGACCTTGATTTCCACAGTGTCAGCATTCAGGAAGGTGTTGTTGGGGAGAACTATGCCAGCACCCTTGAGTCCATATCTGGAGAGGGGCAAGGAAGGGGCAAAGCAGAGCACACCCAGGGGTAGGGGGACAACAAACTCCAGGCTGGCAAATGCTCCTCTCACCCATGCATGAGGAGAGCTCTGTCAGGGCTGGGGCAGGGAGGTGGGGGGCAGGGCATTACACAGCAAGAAACAGATTTGTCTGGATCATTCCATGCATGCAGCATATGAGGTAGAGCCAGGAGAGGTGTAGGTGTACATGTTCAGGGCGGGTATGGGGGCTGGGGCAGGGGGAGACGAAGGTTTGAATAACAAAGGAGGCTTGGCTAGTAAAGGATAAGCCATGCATGGTTCCAAGACTCTGCCTACTGGATCCAGGGAGAAAGCACAGTCCTAGCCATGAACTTCAGTCATTGGCACGCTGCTCACTTCTCTGACACTCCAGCCACCCTCCAGAGGCTACACAGGATTGCCGGTGAAGGGGCTGGCCCCTCCCAGCTCAGGGCGCTTTGACTTATGCAATTCAGCCTGGCACAGGAGCAGGGGAGCTGGGAGTTCACCCTCATCTCCCTCGGGTTCTCTCCCTGCCCCCTGCCAGCCCCTGCAAGTCACGCCAAGGGTCAGGGGCCCCGCATGGCAGCAGCTGGGAGGCCCTGGCTGTAGGAGCCCCAGAAAAGGAGGGAAGGGAAAAGAGTACCTGTTGCTGAATGCATCCTGCTTTGGCTCTTACTCCTCGGTTGCTTGTGGTGAGAGTTGCCCATCATTCTGCTCTGGACTGGCAGCCACCGCGGCGGCCGCTGCCACCTCCTCCTCCTCTTTCTCCTCCTCCTCCTCCTACTCCTCCTCCTCCTCCTCTGCCTGCGCTCCTCCCCAGGTGCTTACATCACCTCAGCTTTGCTTCTCACATACATGGCTCTTCCAAATCCCACTTGTGCCCCTGGCACAGAATTGTACAGATCTGAGCCTCTCACTTGGACTAGAGCCTGCTAGGAGCTTCTCTCAGTCTCTCAGTCTCTCTCTCTCTCTCTCTCTCTCTCTCTCTCTCTCTCTCTCTCTCCCTTCCTCCCTCTCTCTCCCCCTCCCTTTCCCCCTTCCCCTTGCTCAGTGCTCCACTTGAGTCGAGCAGCCCAGGTTCCAACAGGAACCCTAGCAAGCCCTGAAAGCGGCCCCCACTTCATCTGCCTCTGCAGAAAGGGCCAGCACAGGCACCCCCCGGGAGCCGACTCGCCCGCCTTCACCGTCCCTGGCTGTCTCTGCTCTCTGTGCTGTCATTCCTGCTGCCGCTCGCTCGCTCACTCACTCGCTCACTCGCTCACTCTGTCTGCAGAAGCTTGCAGGAGCGCGGGGCCAATAACAGAGCCTAATCCGGGAGTGTGACAGGGACTAGTGAAGGAATGTGCTACCCAGGAATTCTAAGTGACACAGCTCCCTGCTCCACTGGGGGATGGATCCAGTTCTGTAAGTGACAGCTGCCAATGAGCTCTGGGCTCCATTCCTGACAGAAATCTGGGAAAATTTGGGCAGAGCACAAAGCTGTCAGGCTGCAGACTTGGAGCTAGCATAGCCAGATGCCACAAGAATGCCCAGTGTGGCCACCAGGTGTACCTGCTTCCTTGTCAGACACACCTGAAGCCTCACTCCACTCTCCCCTCCCTCTCCTGCTTTGCCTTCCCAGGGGAGGGCAGAGCTGGCAGCCCAGAGATTCGCAGACTGGAACTGGGACCCTTGGCAGCCAATGAGAGGGCTCCTTCCATGAGTCCCACAGCAAATACATGCGCTCTCTCTCTCTCTCTCTCTCCCCCCCACACACACACACACACGGACACACACACACACACGGACACACACACACACGGACACACTTACGCAGCTGCTCACTGTGAGTGCTGCAGCCCTGTGGGATAAGCGACACAGGGCAGGTGGTGCTGGCTCAGCAGCCCATTCCAGCCCCAGCAGCCTGGCTATGAGGAAGAGCTGTGGCTCCTGGAACCAACTGTGCCAGAGCTAGACAGCCTCAAGTGCCTTCACTCAGGAGAGTGGTGGTACTGCTCAATGCTGATGTCATCAGATTCATGCTCACTGGGACAGGGAGCTTGTCTGTAATAGCCATGGCCACAGAGCACTGTGGGTGTGGGTCTGGCTAGAGCTTCAGCCTGGAAGACTTGGGGCTTTGTGCTACCCAGAAAGCAGAGCTTTCTGACTTTGTGGCAAGAGGTCTAAAGTGGGATCCCTGCATCCATCTGCCCACTCACCTGCCCAGTCATTCAGTCATTCTTTCAGCAGTTCCCAGGGATCTGCTCTGGCCAGGCTCTGTGTGAGGGTTGGGGACACAGAGGTGCCAGTCATTGCCTAGGAGGGTGTGACTGACACGTCCACAGGCCATGACAATACAGAGAAGGATCAATAATGTTGTGGGACTGTCAAAGAGAAGCTTCTTCAGTCTGGAAGGTCTGGAGATACCTTCCCAGGGGAGGTAATGCTTGGACTGGGTCATGAAAGATGAAGAAGAGTTGGCCAGAAACAGAAAGGGGAAGGATACATTGTTAACTCTTTGGAATATTACCCCTGCTAGGAACCTCTCCTGTTGAGTCCCCAGCTTTCAAGGGTCTCTTCAGTTTTCTTCAACAATTCCACAAACATCTCTCAAGCTACTGACTTCAGGCTGTCTCAGCCTAGTGGGGGCAACAGATAATTATAGAGAGGAACCACAGGATAGTGTGACCCATGCTTGGGCTTTGCAGCTTACTGTGGAATGTGAGGCTTCCAAGGGGACCGATTTGAGGCCAGAAAAGAGGGCTTGGGAAATAGAGGTCCCAGAGCAAGCGTGAAGAGCCAGAAGTGAAGCATCTTGGGAAAATACGTTTATGAATATGGTAAAAATCATGAAGATTGAAGCAAAAATCTTCAAGGTGATAAGTGAATAACTGAAGCTCGGAGAATGTTTGGTTCCTGACCTCTTATCCACTTGTGATGGGTCCTAGGTATGAGTCTTGGTAGCTTCAAGGTTGTAAACATGGACTTAAAGCTCAGGGAGGCTAGAAAAGACAGAACCATGACAACTTGAGATAATTCTAGAATGCGTGGGACATCCTGAAAGTGAAAACAGAATTGAATTTGATTGGGTTGTGCACTTGGGACCCTGGATTACACTTCCAGGAACCACATGAGGAAGCTTGAATAGGAACAGGTATGTTTTGGAAGTGTTTGGGGAGTAAAGGCATGGGGGGTTGGGGAGGAGGAATGAGTGAATGATTACAACCTGGACATATTTGTGTACTCCTACTTAGGTCAAGAAGTTGAACATGACCAGGGCTACAGAAGCCCTCCCCGAAGCAGTTTGTTTGTTTGTTTGTCTGTATTTTTGAGACAGGGTCTTGCTCTGTCACCCAGGCTGGAGTGCAGTGGCACGATCATGGCTCACTGAAGCCTCAACCTCCTGGGCTCAAGTGATCCTCCCACTTCAGCCTCCTGAGTAGCTGGGACTACAGGAGTGCCCCAGCACTCCCAGCTAAATTTTTTTTTTTTTTGGTAGAGATGGGGTCTCATTATGTTGCCCAGGCTGGTCTTGAACTCCCGGGCTTAAGTGAACCTCCCACTTCGGCTTCCCAAAGTGCTGGGATTACACCTGTGAGCTACCATATCCAGTCTCAAAGCGGTTTTTTAACCATCATTGCATATCGTTCTCACACCAGCCCTGTCAGGTAGATATTACCAGTTTAATCCACTCTACAGATACTTAAACAGGCTAAGATAGGGGAGGCAGCTTAGCCAAGGTCCATATTGGCTTCTTCCATTGAGCCTACACCCATGCTGAAGATGTTCCCACTGGTGGAAAAACAACAAAGGAGAAGAGCAGACACGGAACCCCTCCTTTCTCCCTTGTCCTTTCTGCCTCACCATTCCTCTCCTCTTCTCATCTGAGCTTCTCATTTGGGAAGCCTATATCTCGTGCCCCATGTCCTCACTTCCTCCTCTCTGTAAGCCCCACTGTGGCCCCTGGAGCTTTTCTCACCCAAGCACTGGTGTCCCCATGGCCATAGTCCATTAGATGCTTAAGGATCTGCTGGGGGTCACACACTCCCTCTGGACTAAATGAACCCAACTAGTACATGGTGCAGCCAGGTTTTGGACCCCTGTCTATCTCCACATTCAGTACTTTCTCCACCATATCCTTTTTTAATCATCTAAATTGGACGAGGAATGCTTTTAGACATCTTTTGTGCTTTCCTCTCCCTCCCCTACCCACTCACTGAGTCCTGTAAATTGTTCCTTAGAACTGTCTCAAATTGGAGCATTTCATGGCATCATCTCCACTTCCCTCACCCTGGTCCCAGCCACCATCATCCCTCTCCAGACCCCTGCAATTAAGATCTTCTTCACTGGGCTCCCTGATTCCACCTCTGCATCCTAAAATCTGTTCATGACACAGCAGCCAGAGTGAACTTTTACAAACATAAATCAAACCACATCGCTCCATTGCTTGGAACCTTCCAATGATCTGTTGTCTAAAGTGTCAAGTCCACACGCTTCAGCCTATACTCAGAACCAGCTTCATCTGACCTCTTTGCCTCCTCTCTTGATTCCCTGAAACAGACCCCTCTGCCCATTCAATCTGGGCTACTCATTCTCTTCTTTACCTTGTCATTGTGGCTTATCATTTCATGGTAAAGCGACCAGGGAAAAGCTTTGTGGTCAGAGAAGCCTAGATTCAAATCCTCATGCTGAGAGAAGCCTAGATTCAAATCCTCATGCTGCCATTTCTACCTGAGTAACCTTGTACAACTTACTTAACCTCCCCAGCTTCCATTTTCCATGTATAATGGGAGAATGAAAACACCTAACTTGTAAGCTACTGTAAGCCTTTCATGAGATAATGCTGAAATGAGCTAAATGACACCAGGCCCATAGTAGGTGCTTGCTAAACAGTGCTTCCCATCCCCTCTCACCGCCTCTACCCGCTGTTCCCAAACCCTACAGGCTGCTCCTCAAGCTTCAGCTCAAATTCCATCACCCCTTGAAAGCCTTCTTTGCACACATCCCTACTAGCAGTCTGCAGGGATAATTCCTCTCAATACCTTCAGCTCTGGCTGGCTGAGCCTCTCATTTGTCTTTAAACATAGATGTCCTGGAATTGTTCGAAATCTTCCATGTATTCATGAACCTTCTCTGCCCCAGCAACTTATGAATTCTTTGCGGGATGGGCCAAAGTTTGGATGTTTGAAGCTGTGCCTTGCGGAGGGCCTTGCACAGAGGATGGCCCAGTGTCTGCCCATTCGTGGGCACGGGCCAAGCTACCCTGCTCATGCAGACCTTCCTTCCTCTCCTTCCTCCCAGCCCTCCTTGGCTCCCTGATGATCCCTCTGAAAGCTCCATGCTTGGTCCTTGTTCCCCTACCAACCCAACAGTCTTCTCAAATTTTTCTTATCCCTTCCTCCTCATCAGTGTGCACATCCCGGTTGGGTAGGGTGCTGGCGGCGCTGTTCTAATGGGTTCACAGATGCAAGATCACTGCCTGTGGAGAGGGGCTGGAAAGGCTGGCTAGCCTTTTCACTGAGCACTGTGCTCAGGGAGGGAGGCGTGGTGGCTTTAGGAGGGGGATGAAATACCTGTGGTGTCTTCATGTGGAGTTTGGGGAAGAACGGTTTCTTTCTTTTTTGCCCATGTGCAAGCTAAGCCCAGCCAGGAGCACCCAGTTCTATAGAAGAGAGAGGGAAGGCCAGGCCCCACCATTTGGCTGGTCCCCCACCCTACTTGGTGCCTTAGACACACCAAGGGAGGAGACAGAGAAGTCTGAGGCCCAAAAGAAGCAACTCAGGGGCCTATGCCCCCAAAGTGAAACAGCTTAAGGTTCATCATTACCATCTCACTGGCTGTACCCCTCTGTACTCAAGGATGTCAAAGTGGGTGGACAGGGAAGTGCAGCAGGTGGTACTATCTCTGGACTGCCCCCTGGAACCCAAGAGCTGGGACAAGAACTACCCTGTCACTTTAGTCATGCTCTTACGCCTCACAACCACCCTGTCAGGTGTGGATTATTAGGACCTAAGTTGAAGATGTGGAGACAGAGATTAGATAAAAAAAAAAAAAAAAAAAAAAGGAGATAGTAAGTGGCAGGGTTGGGACTTGAACCCAAGTTAGGCTGACTCCAAGCCTGTCTCCTTTTCATTCTGCTGGGCCTCATGCTGCCATTTCTACCTGTGTAATGTGCCATTTCTACATGTGCCATAACCTGCACATGCTCTATCCTGGTGTGGGGAATTTCCAGGTACAAGTTCCATAAGGAAAAGTGAATTCTAATACACACTCCGACTCTGACTCCAGTGGGCTGTAGCCTGCCAATGGCTACCCCTCATAGTGCTTGTGTGTTGTGCGCCCCAAGAGAGCAAACTCACTCAACCCTGGGCCCGGAGACACTTTCCAACTGCACATCAGGCACAGTCCCTCAAGCCTGAAACATAAACTTCCCTTCTAGCCCCAGTGAAGTGTTCTCTAGGTTCTATTCCTTCTGGCTAGAATGCTTTTCCTTCCACTTCCATCTCTGCTTGTGAAAAGTCAGACTTACTTCTCAAGACCCAGCCCAAATGTCTCCTCCCCATGAGGCTTTCTCTGAGCCTTACAGCCAGAATTGACTTCACCTCTGCACAACCATATCCTCTCTACAGATCTCAGGTCCATCTTGAGCCTTTTCTGATTCCCAAATGTAAATAGTCTTCCCCTTGAGTTAATTCCCATGGTACAGTATTTCCCCAAATGCAGTACACATTGTGCTAGTGGCATGTGAGGTGATAGTACAATGGGGAATTTTAGAAATACATCGATGATCTTTTAAAGTTTAACAGTCACATATTTATTCTAATGTATATTAGATTCTAATAAAAATTCCAGGGGAAAGTTGAGTGCATGAAATGTAATTTCTTGAATATTTGAGGCAGAATTGAATGAGTTGGTTTAAAGAAAAATAATTTGGTATCTGTGAATTGGATTGAATTACTCATACCTTCCTCAAGGCTATTGGACAAAAGATCTGCAGTGATGTTAAAAACTGTTTTGAGGGGTTACTTCTGTAGTCCTGGACATGGTCAACTTCTTGACCTTGGGAGTGGGTACATGGGTGTGTATAATTTGTGACCATTCATCAATATGTGCGGTTTTTTTGTATGTTAATTGCCCGTACAAAGTTTATTTTTTAGAAAGTGCCTGACACATAGTAGCCCCTACTCAAGGGAGGTAGAACACTTTGTATTTTGGGCCAAAGTGACTAGAAAGGCAGTGATGTCATTAATAGCCAAGGAACACGGGGATTAGTTACATAGAAAGTGGGTTTAAGGGAGGCAGGAGGCTGTGGAATTATGATTTGAGAAATGTTTTTCTTTTTTGGCCCCGTCCCAGTAAGAAGCCGGAATGCCTTCTGAGAGCTGGTCTTATGAGTAGTAGGCCAAGGCCAAGGGGGTGGAACCAGCCAAGGCCCGGATCGTGAATAAGCATACACCCCAGAGGCTAAGCAGAGACGCAGACACAGGGGAAAGAGTGCTGACGGGAGGCTCTATGACCTTGGGCAGGCCCTGGCCATTCTGAGCCCCATTTAGTTTCCATCTGGACAGTGAAACATATGAATCTAATTACCTCCTGAGGGTCCTCTCAGCTCAGACACTAAGAGGCGGTTGTCTTACGCACTGATATTAGTCAACAAGTAGGTTCTTGAATGATCCAAGCACCCACTCTGTTCCAGGTACCATTCTGGTTACAGAGGTCACAAGAATGAGAAGCCCCAGCTGCTGCCCTCAGGGGGCTCCTAGGCCTCAGTCTTTCCCACATACCTCCCCCTTGGGATTGACCAGCACCAATTTCCAGAATAGAAGGTTCTCTAGAGACTTGCAAAGGAAACCCTCTCTGGGGTTGGAAATGCACACGCCTGTAATGGTCAGGAAGGACAGGGCCATGAATGAAGTAGGCTAGGGTAAGCCAGAGGATGCAGTGGAGACCTGGAGCATGCATGCTGGCCACCCCCAACCCTGTTCCCAAGGCACTCAACCTCCAGTCTGGGAAACCTCTCTGCTGGCTCAACCTAACCTATCTGTAGTTCACATTCTGCCAACAGTCTGCCAGTTGGCTTCTCTGTGGTCTCCAAGAATTTTTGAGCCTATACTCCCATATACACATATTTATGTATAAACCATATACATGTACTACTGTGCTAATCAGTTTTATAAAACTTAAAACATAGACAAACATGGAAATTAGGATATGATAAAGATGACTATTAATAGAAATTCTAATATTTTCTCCTTGCACCCCAATAGATGATACATCCACTTTGGAGGTCACAGGTCTAGCACACCACCCTCTGCCTTACAACCAGATGATGGAAGAAGGCAAAAAGAAAGTAATAAACACATATTGCACTCTATTATCTTTCAGGCTTTGTTTTCAATGCTCTACCTACCTCATTCATTCATTCAATAGATTTTATTGAGCCTATTATATCAGGCCTTGTGCTGGGCACTGGGTGATAGAGGTGAATGAGGCAGATGTAAAGAGTTTACAATCCAGGCAGAGGAGACAGACAATAACCAAGTACACAAATAACCAAGGTAGGACTAGTTCCTGATAAGTGCCATGAAGGAAATCAGCATGGTGATGTGATGGCAAGGGATGGGACAGGCATGGGGAGCTAGTTTGGATGAGTGGTAAGAGAAGGTCTCTCCAAGCTAACAACTGAGCCTGAGAAGGAGCCAGCAGAGGGAACAGCAAGTGCCAAGGCCATGAGGCCACGAGATGAGAAGGACCTCAAGGTCTTTGAGAAATGGAAAGGAAGCCAGCGTGTCTAGGGTGGAAGTGGTAGGGGGTAAGAGATGGATGCTATCTGAAGTGCAATGGGAAACCATCAGAGCATTTTAAGCAAGGGAGTGACAGGATATGATTTAAATGTTTAAAAGACCACCATGCCTGTTATGTGAACAAAGAGCTGGAGGGAAGTTCCACTAGAAATGGGCAGGAGGCTATCGTGGTAGTCCAGGTAAGAGATCATGGGCCAGGATCAGGGTGATGGAAACAGAGAGAAGCAGGCAAGCATAAGATATATTTAAACCTCATAACAATTTCACCATAATACCCATGAAGTATGTATTACCATTCCCATTGCACGTATGAGAAAACTGAGATTAGGGGAAGTAAAGTAACTTGCCAAAGATCACACAGCTTCTAAGTGATGAAAGCAGGATTCACCCAGGTCTGCCTGGCTTCCTTCCCAGCCTACTCAGGATTCCAAATATGCTTCCTGCTCCAGGGAGTAATTTACCAGGACAATATAGGGTCTTCCTGTTTCAATCCTGAAAATCATTGGGCATTCCAAACAAAGAAAAAGGGATTGAGGGCTATTTGATCCAGCAATCAGCCAAGGGTATGTGAATGATTCGAACAGTCCATTCCTCCCATTTTCATAAACACACTGAGTTCACCAGAGCTCTAAGTAAGGGAAAAACCATTCTTTCCTTTGGAGCAGGGAGTGGTCAGGAGGAGAGTAGTGATGGTATATTTGGAAATAGAAAAATAAAAAGCTGCCAATTTGTGCCTTCAAGGAAAACCCAAGGGCGCAGGCCAAGACAGGGGAAGTGACTTGCCAAATCCCTCCTCGCAGCCCCCAGAGTTATTCATGTGAAAAAGAAGGCGGAATTGTCCCTGCCAAAGACATGAAGTCCTTTACAGAGCACTTTGTTAGCAAAGCCTAGCATCCCTGTCACTATGCAAAGCGAGCTGGAACGTTGCCATGGCAACGGGCAGCTGGGCCCTTGAATCAGCTTGAGGTCTGCCTTGGCAGAGAGGCCCAAGCCTGTGCGGGCATCTCCTGGAGGTTGGGCAGGGGGCAGGGAGCTGGTTTTGTGTTTGTCGATGAGGAGTACTGAGCTCCCTTCTAGGTAACCAGGGGTCCAAAGGCTGTGTCTTCAGGAAGTATTTCCCATTGTCAGATATGCCTAACTTCCACAACACAGAGCATTCCAGGTTGGCATGACCTGACCATTTTCCCAATTCTCTCCTGGGTTTTTTCTCCTTTCATTGCATGGCTGGATAGTGAGAGAAAATGGAAACACCCAACTGCTGTAAAACAAAACTTCCTTATGTTACAAGTATAGGAAGAAACCAAAGCCCAGAGAGGGCAAGCAACTTGCTGAGGGTTGCACAGCCTTGCTAGTGCCAGAGTCAAACCACAGCTCCTTTGACTTCTGAGGTAGTGTGAGTTTGACCATACCACACTTCTTTCCTTGGGCACTGGGGAGGGAGAAAAATGAATTGATGTTGACAGAGCCCCTCTATGTACCTAACACTATGCTGGATTCTTTTGCATTCCTCATAGCTCATCTGCACCACAAACCTGCAATGGAGCTATTACTATCCTCAATTTGCACATTAGGAAACTGAAGCTCAGAGAGATCAGGAAATTAGCTAAAGGTCACACAGCTAGATGGACTTCAAAGACTGGTCCCTGTGCTTCACCACATGGCCTCATGCTTCTGAGGTCAAATGTACTTTTTTCCCCTTTGTGTGAAAGACAGACATAATTGCAAGTGATTCTAGATGCTATCCCTACTCTGCTATTTATGGTAAGAAAGTGTTCTGCTGCAGATCACCAAGCTGCCCCTCAGTAAAGCTTCACAACCACTGATAGAATCCTGACCCTCAGTTTTTTCATCTCTAAAGTGAGGATAAAGTGAGCTTGGGGTTGCTAGAGAATGAGAATGAAAGAGAATGCATAGAAAGTGCACAGAGCAAGGTCTGGTGCATAGCAAGTGCTCAATAAATGTTAGTTATCATTAAGATTATTCCTTTTAGGGATCAGCTCAAATTCTGCAACCTCAACCACCCCAGCCGTCATTTGATGCAATCCTCTTTCATTCCCTAGCCATCCATCCATTCATTGCCAGTTGCCAGCACCCAGAACTGAATTCCTTCCCTCAGAGGAAGGGAAGGGCATCAAGAAAAGTGATGCCGAACTTGAAAAGTTACTGGCAACATTTGCCAGTAAAATCAGGTCTGGAGAGAGGACATTCTAGGCAAAGAGGATGTTTTGAGCAAGAGCATAAAGGTATGAGGGTTTCTCATATTTGGGAAGAAAAATAAGTGAAATAGAAGATGAGGTAGCTGGAACTAGACCACGGAGGCCTTAAATGTCATGAGAAGGGGTGCAGATTTTATCTTGAAGGTGATAGTGAGCCACAAAAACTTTGGGCAAGGGAGTGACCTGAAGATCAGTAGGGTGGCTGCAATGTGGAAGGCTGATTGGAGAGGGTCTGGGACACCAGTTAGGAGGCTGTGGAAGGGGCCCAGATGAGACATGATGAGGATTTGCCTCAGTATGGAGCGGTGGGGCCAGACAGGGAGAACAGACCATGGTAGTGATATAGAGAGAGAATGGGTGGTACCATTCCTTAAGTTAGAGAACCCTGGAAAACCAGCAGGTGCAGGGACAAGGAGGAGAGAGCTTGCCTTGGATACAGTTTGTGTGTCTAGAGGGTGGTAAAGATATGCGATCCAGAGCTCAGAGCTGGAAATAAATATAAATGGAGCAGTCACGAGGTCTTGGGAGTATATGAAGCCAAAAAGCAGGTGAGATGGTCCAGTTTGAGTGGGGAGAACGGGAAGAACAGGGAGCACTGATGTTGAAACTTTGTGTCACAACTCTATGTCTCTCCCCTGCTCTGCAATGGCAGCCTTCCTGTGCACTAGTCCATTTGTGCAGCTCCCTGACATGCAGACCAAATCACTCCTGCAATGTGATGGACAAAGACAGCGTCCACTCTCATGCATAGGGCCTTAGCAAGCCAGGTCAGGTAGCAATCCTGGTGTACCTTACAATGAGGATTTTCTGGACAGGGAACTTGAGAATCCTAACAGATCATAAAGAGTTAAGGGGCAGGCAGACAAAGCCTTTAAGAACTGGGAAGCTGGCCGGGCACGGTGGCTCACACCTATAATTCCAGCACTTTGGGACGCCGAGATGGGTGGATCACAAGGTCAATAGATCAAGACCATCCTGGCCAACATGGGGAAACCCCGTCTCTACTGAAAATACAAAAATTAGCGGGGCGTGGTGGCACGTGCCTGTAATCCCAGCTACTCGGGAGGCTGAGGCAGGAGAATCACTTGAATCGAGAAGGTGGAGGTTGCAGTGAG
>NW_016808089.1:365083-383761 GCF_001698545.2 Rhinopithecus bieti
AAAAAAAAAAAAAAAAAAAAAAAAAAAAAAAAAAGAACTGGGAAGCTGTCAAGCCCCTGGTGCCAGAAACAGGTTTTCTAAAATTCTGTTTTTCACTTGAAAGTTCAAGTTTTATCTTTGGTAACAAATACTGTGAGCTGTTTTCCTTGAAGCAACAGGCTCATTTTGTTCATCTTTGAGAAAATGTCCACCAAATACCCAAGTCCCACTAACCATAGTTTATCTGTCAATTGTTCTTTCAAGTAAAATGACGGTCCAGGAAAAGGAGGCCTGTTGAGCTCACACCTCAAACAATTGCACAGCACTCTTCTCTAGACAACCATCTCACTCAGCATGCAGCAGAAGTGCTTTCTGTGTTCTTCCTGTTTCATCACACAGGATATTAAAAGACATCAACTCCAGGCTTGAGATTTAATAAAATTACCAATTTTACTGCTTTATCTAAGCTACTTTTCAGTAAGATTGGTGGGGTTTTCCCCCCTTTTCTGAGTATGTAGTGGTGAAAAATACAAAATACAATGACTGCTAGTACAGGCTGGTGCCACTGCCTTGATTCACACTAAGGTGGCAACAGTTTTACAAATGGTGCAAACGTTAACCTCATGAAAAAGACAAATAGTGTCCTAGTGTTATCTTAGAAACAGCTCTGACCTTGAGCATCCTCCGAAAGAATTTCAGTAACTCTGAGGGGTCTGTGAATTGTACCTTGAAAATCTCTGGTTTAGAGAAATTCTTGCCCAGGTCCCTGGGGGCAAGTCGAGGAAGGTTCATTGCAGCATTATTTGTGGTCATGGAGAGTTGGCAGAACCAACATGTCCAGTCTCAGAGGAAGGGAGAAGTAAAATGTGGTGGATGAGTGCCAAGTCAGACAGAAGTGATCAACGAGATGTGCACATAGCAGCACCAAGAGGCCTCAAAACAGAGGGTTGAGGGAAAAAAGAAACAGAATATGATCTATGGATCAATACCATTCATGTAAATTAAAAGCACGTAAACACAGAAAACACTATTTTTCAAAGACATCTAAATTTCCAAGAGCATGTATCAAACTATTAGGAACTGAGAGTGGAGATTAGAGATGAAAGGCAAAATAAGATAAAAAAAATTTAAGGACCTTGCATGGATAGATAATGGTGTACACAACAGTATACTTAACTGTGCCCTTGAGTGCAAACAAGGACAGAATGAATGGGAGGCAGAAAATAAAGTATCTTTTCAAGAGGCTTGATGGCAGAAAGAAAGGAGATTGCTAGAGAGAGAGGTTCACAGAGAGAAGTGGGCAGGGATGCCTGGCTTTGCCTTCTAGCAATTTACCCAATGTGCTCTAGCCTGGTTTCCCAATGACCTCCTGGTGTCCGAAGTTCACAGAATCAGGCCCTGGTAGGGAAGAGCACTGAAGGACTCCACACTTGCTGCCTCCCAATTTCTCTGGGAAGTAGGAGATGATATCATTGTCTAAAAGTAGGAGGTGGTAGGTAGTCTGGCCTCAAGAGCCAGGGAAGGTGTAAAGCAGCTGCCATAGAGACCAGACAAAAGTAAAAGTATTTGTAGGCAGCACTGATGGCTCAGCTGGAGATTGAGTGAAGTTTGGGATGGATGGGAGGGAAATTGAAGAATTAAATGCCTGGTGGCCTTGATTTTTCATTCATTTCTTCAGCCAGTCCATTAGTCAACAAATACAGTATTTATTATCGGTTACATACCAAGGTACTTGGGATACCAATAAGGAGTAAAACAGGCTTAGTTTCCATCCTCATGGACCTGCCAGTCTGTGTGTGTGTGTGTGTGTGTGTGTGTGTGTGTGTGTGTGTGTGTGTGTGTGTCTGCAGACGTTAAATAAGCACACAAATACATATATTATGAAGCAATAACAACTGCAATGAATAAAGGGTACAGGGTGCTGAGAGAGTATATTGGTGAGGCTTGATATAGTCCAGGAGGCCTGTTGGTAAACAGATACTTCCATCTTTGTTTTCAACAGCTGCATAATGCCCCACTGTATGGATGCTCCATACTTTACATAACCAGTCACCTACTTTAGGGAACACAGAATTTTCTCCCTTTCTCTTTACATCATAACCAATGCTTTGATGTACATCTTTGTACATGCACCTCTAGCACTCGTTTGATTATTTCCTTAGTATGCATTTCTAAAAGTAGAATTGCCACATCAAAGGATGTATACATTTTTAGGTCTTTTGAAACATATTGCCCAACTGTCCTGCAGAAAGGAGGTACTGATTTACATGGGAAAATGTCTGCTTTTTATAAAAAGGGTGAGTGGTGGCCAAATCTAGGTGGTAACAATTTTGTAAAAGTTTTTAAAGGCTGCATAGTATTCCATGGTTATTTACACTATTTTCGCTATTTTGCCATTACAAAAAAGCATATTACTTATTTAACAACAACAATAACAAAAGTGGAAATCTTTTGATAAAAGAAACCACCTACCAAGGTTAGAATATGCTTTCATCTGTTCAAGTAATATGCTAGGTGATAGGACTAAAAAGGTGACATCTTTTTTAGAATCTCCAGTAAAAAAAAGCCGAGTTTTAATCTCAAGGTTCGGAACGTTTGCGTTTCTGTTAAGCAGTTGATTTGCTGTTATCTGTGAATCTTATAACTGATCATGCCTCCCTTTTTGTTATCTGCCATGAAAGGTTAAAGTCAAATTTGGGACCCACATTTATCAAGAGGGGACTTCCTGAAATTCACTTTCTATCATGACTTCTTCACAAGTTACCCTTGTTTTCTCTCTGCCTCATCTTCCTCCCTTACATCTAATTTAGGTTCTCTCCAAGTATAGGGTGTATCTTATAAGCCACCTTAAATCCTTTTGGAATAAGTCAAGGTGGAAATAATTTTTTACAAAAATTAAGCTAAATGCTCAGATCTCCCTCCAACACAGTCCTCAAGAGGCATAGGCAAGACACAAACAGAAAGATGCCTCAAGAAAACAACAAAAACCTAATTGGAGGTCAATCGATTTCTGGGCTACATGCGTCAAAGCTGAGGTCTTCAGCTTCCAAACACGCAAAGCAATTTAGTGCTTGCGTTCCCATGGCAACCGTGCCAGCGATGGAGAAGATGCAGCAAGCCCGGCCTGGCGGTTGCTGGGGGAACTGGGGCTGTTGGCCGCGTGACTTTGCTCAAGTCTGAGTGTTTAGATGCTCAGGGACTTTCCATTAACTGGGAGCTCTGGATTCGGACCTAACTGAAAATGTAGTTGCTGAGGAGAGGTGGAAAGTGTACACTGGAAATGGGGTGACATCTAGGTAGCTTCCAATACTTGAAGTTAGTTAACACTTTCCTTTTCTCTTTCTCCCCACCTCGCTAAAGAAGGGGTTAGGAAGCGGGAGATGGGACAACAAGCGAAGGGATCCACCCCAAGCTGTCCTTTTACAAAAGGGCTGAAAGAGTGACGGGGCAAAGGGTGACCTCATTAGCATATTTAAAGCTCCAGCCTAATTGATTGCTTTGTGCCTCAACTGAAGAAAATTGTGTTAACTGCAGGGGAGGGGCATCGTGGAGGCTAGAAAAGGGGAGCCCAAAAGAACTCAAATGGGGTGAGGTCGATGAATGTCATCCTCACCACTTGGGGAGAATATAGATGAGTATTTATTTGGTCTGGGAGGAGGCAAGACTTTCTAAGCATTAAAATCACAAAGGAAAATGTCAACATACTTGGCAGCATCATTTTAAAAAATGTTAGCACATCCCAAAGCACTACAAACCAAAAATCAAAGAGAAAATAGCAAATTGGGACAGAAAAAGATATTTGCAGTATAGGACAGAAAAGGGTTAATATCTTTACTATATAAAGAGCTTTAAGTAACAAACTCTTTACCAATAAGTAAACAGGCACACATATTTTACTTTTCTAATCAGGAAAAAACCAACTCTATTTCAGACGAGAGAGAGAGTCCAGAAGAGCATGTCATTCTCTGAAAGGGAAGCTATTAAGAATCACAGAATGTGGATCAGCTCAGACAACTGCAGAAGTGGTCCAGGGAAGAAAGAGTTTGAAAATGTTCTGCTTATTGCACTGGAGAGATGGGAGTGGGGATTGGGGGGTTTCCTAAAGCTTACTGCACCAATCAAAAAGCAATCATTTTGGAACAACCTGTCAAAATAGTACTGGAACCTGTCATTGACATATGCAAGCAGGAAGGCTCTACTTCCCACCCACACAGTGTAGAGAGAGGAGTATGGCAGAGAAAGTGTTGCGGCATCTCCTTGGAAGAGAGGGCTGTGGAGTATCCCCAGCACCTAGAGCAGAGCTGGCCCAGAGTAAGCAGGTGTTCAGTGAGGCCTTGTTGAAGAGTTGTGAGGTTCTCTTCATGGTGGCCAAGTCCTTAGGTGGAGTCCTTGGTTCCAAGCAGCCTTCAAGGAACTCATTCACTCTCTCTGAGACCCCACTAGGAGCCCACTGTGAGTGTCTATCCCAAGCTCAGGTTCTGGGAAGGAGAAGCAGACTTATTCTGTGTTGCTATAGATGGTAGGAGTATTAATTTCTTCCACTAACATTGCTTGAGGCCAATTATGTGCCGAGGATGAGATGGGGGTGGAGGAGTGGACCCCCAAATGAGGAGCTTATTACAAACAGTTCCCAGTCTATTGGGAGAGACAACATGTAACTTGTGAAAGAAGCAGCTTTTGAGATGGGCTTTGAAGGTTGGGTAGGAGGTCAGCACGCAGAGATATAGCCAGAGAGCATACAAGAATTGGAAGTTTAGGCAAAGACGTGTGCATGGTGAGATGATCCCTCGGGCCCTTTTCTGTTCTGCCAGTCTATGATTCTGAACTTCAGCTTCATTCTCAGAATAATATCTCTGTGAAATCATGGATTTCACAGGTATGCTGGTTATACTTTTCTCTCATATACAGAAAAATAAATATGCAAGCATTCAAGTAAAAAGAAAAGTTCATCTGTGCCTCTTGAAGGCATTTCAGTTAGTGTGGTGGAGTTTCCACAGTTCTAGGAAACTGTGCCAGAGGTCATAAGGAGTCATGAAGGGTACTGTCCCCAGAATGGAGAAGATTGGAGGGGGAGAAAATGGAGACAGGCAAACTGGTCAGGCGACTATTGCAAGAATCCAGTGAGAGGATGGGCTCCCTAACTTCTCAGAAGAAATGGCTGAGAAGCCTGGGGTGTGTGGGGTGAAGCAGCTGATTAGACCAGAGAGAAGGCTCCTAATTCCTGGTTCGCAGGACTCAAATTCTAACGAGGCAAGGCTCACATTCAATTCTGGTCATTATGTTCTTCTCAACATTGTTTTCCATTTCCCTTACCCAATTTAGGACGTATTGTTATGGCTGTTTAAATAAGGTGCCAATCCGACTGGGCAAGAGCAGGAAATGTTTCCACACAGGAAAGACTCTCATCAGATCCCTATTGCCTTTTGCAAATGGAAATCAAGCCTCCTCCTACAGAGGGCATGAGGGCTGAGTCACAGCTGTGCCATTAAGGTATTAGTAACACAGAAAATCCTCCTTTTTCTGTTAGCAGCCCTGCCAGAGAGTGTCTACAGAGGGGTTGGGGAGAGCAGAGGGTGAAGAAAGGGGTGGAGAGAGGGATGACTCAAGAGAGGCTCCCACCTACCATTTCCATTTGCAACCTGGAGGGGTCCTCCCTTCCCAAACACAGGAAAATGACTCATTTGAAAACCACCAGGTGGTCCGTCTAAGTTGGATAGACCAGGCAAGAGTGTCCTGTGCTCCTGGAGGAATGAGAGAGGGACATGAGGGAAGCTGGACTGGAAAAGGAAGGAATGGGGAGGACTGGAATGTAGCCAGGTCTTTACCCCATCTCCTCCCTCATCCCCAAGCCCATCTCTTTCAGTTGAGACCCTTTGTCTTGTTCCAGAAATCATGTGGCCTCCCAGGCAACTCCCAGGGCGGTTGGCTTGAAGGTCACAGGCTCCTGGTCTCTTGGCACGTCTGTGACCCATCTGAAATATGGTTTTTCTCCTTCAACTGTCCAAGACTTTTAATGCCTGACCTGCCATGCAAGCAAGCTCGCCCTGAGGCCCCGAGTTGGTGCCAGGCACTGGGGACAGAAACTAGGAATTGAGCACCCAGTCAGACAGGTGTGCCTTGGAGGACTGAGGAGGGCAACTTTCTCAGAAGATGATAGCCACGCATGTCACCCCTAACCCCATCACATTGGAAGTGCCACAAAGGCGGGAGCCTCATCTGACTCAGCCACCACTCAGCACCTAGTGCAGAGTAGGTATGTAACACACATTTGTTTAGTTTGTTGAAGGAATTCTAAGCAACAAAAGAAAATGAGATCCATTTTGGTTACGCTTACTTTCCAAGCAAAAGAGTCAAGAGGCTTTATGTCTGATTTGTATAAGCCTTTGGGATTAATACTATAATAGGGAAATAAATGCTATATAAAGTACAGTGGGAACTGAGAGGCGGACTCTGCCTGGAGTTATCTGGAGAGGCTTCCAAGGAAGGTGTCATCGAGGCAAGTTGTGAGAAAGGAATAAGGTCTTCCTAAGTGGAAGTGAACACTGAGACTAGGTGTAGGGAATGGTGGCATGATCAGAGGTGTACGGGCAACAGGTGGGGACATGTTGGAAAGAGGCCCGCAAGTGGAAGAATCTGGAGGAACCAAAGACTTCCTGAGTGTGTGCTGAGGGCAGGCAGCAGGACATGATGTTGGAAAGGTTGCCTGGATCCATCTGTGGAGGGCCTTAAATTCCAGCCAGAGGAATAGATCGGGAACATGTTGTGGAGAAGGAAACCTTAAATAGGGTTGATCTGGCAGTGAGGTAGGAGAAGCAAGAGGAAAGAGGGGTGGACGAGAGATGATCACGTGGTATGACAGTGTCTAGGACACTCGGTCACTGTGAGCACAGAGGGGGAGGGCCTAGGGTGAAATGTTGATGGAGCTGTAGAGAAACAGGTTCTCTCAGATATTTCTGGGAGAACTGTACACCGGTATAGCCATCTGAAAGAGCGATTTTGCAATATCTACACATACCCCTCAACCCAGCAATTTGACTTCTTTCTAGGTACATACAAGTGAAATTTTCTATACGTGCATGGGGAAATATCTACAAGAATGTTCACTGTAGCATAGTTGGTAATGGTAAAAAAATAGAAATAACCTAAGTGTCTATCAGTAGTGGATTAGAGAAATCAATTTTATTATTCATCTGATGGTGTGCTATATAGCAGTTAACATGAACAAACTACGTCTGTGGATGTTAAAGGGACAGATACCAAAAAACAACACTGAGTGAAGAAAGCAAATTTTAGAGTTACTTCATGTAGTATAATAGCACTAATGACAAATTTTAAAAGTGCAAAACCAAATAGTACATACCATTTATGGAGGCATAAACATAGCCTGGATATGCATCACAGCCCAGACAATAAAAAATAGGACTGGGGAGGAGAATGCAGGGACTTCAGTGGTATCTGTAATGTGGTTTTGGTTTGGTTTTGCTTTTTTGTTTGTTTTGTTTTGTTTTGTTTTGATAGACAGAATCGTGCTCTGTCACCCAGGCTGGAGTACAGTGACGTGATTTCAGCTCACTGCAATCTCTGCCTCCCGGGTTCAAGCAATTCTCCTGCCTCAGCCTCCTAAGTAGCTGGGATTATAGGCGTGTGACACCACACTCAGCTAACTTTTGTATTTTTAGTAGAGATGGGGTTTCGCTATGTTGGCCAGGCTGGTCTCGAACTCCTCACCTCAAGGAATCCACCCACTTCGGATTCCCAAAGTGCTGGGATTATAGGTGTGAGCCACCAGGCCAGGCCTGTAATGTTTTCTTTTGCTAGAAAAAATTTCTGGCAAGCATGATGCAAATGTTAACATTTGTTCATTTTGGGTGGTTCATATGCAAGTTTACCATGGGCATTTGCTACATTATCTTCTGACATTTTTCCTTAGGGTTTTTTAAGCAAAAAAGAAAAAAGGAAAAGAGGGGAGGAATGAAAGAGACAGAGCCGGCCACTACCTCATCTAGCAAATAGAAGCCTACAGACACTTACTGAAGGACAACACAGCCACAATCAAGAAAATAACAGGAAAATGACCCCACAGCTCCTAATAAATGCTATATTTCAGAATCCGGGCTCATTGCCATCCTTGCCCCTACCCGCCTTTGCTGGCTGTCAGTCAAAAAAACAATAAATAGTACACGAAAGTGGATCCAAGGTGGAGAACGATTTGGAACTCTTGCCAAGCCCGGATGCAAAGGCACTTGGAGAGCAAAATTTACACATATGTTCCCCATGTGAGAAACAGTTCATCCCTGCAGGGTATCTAAGTGCCACGAGGCCTTCTGGAGGGAGGGAGGAGAGGTGGATTTTCAGGGCATCAGACCAAGAGATAAGGATGGTGAAATCGAAGGGAACACAACCTACCAAAACTAGAACTATAACTAGAAGCTAGTTATAGCTAGAGGATTTATTTATGCCTGTTTTGTGAACTGTTGTGTCACCATAGCCTTGAACAGTGTTTGATACATAGTAGATGCTCAGTAAACATGTGTAAGTGAAAGGGAACAGTGAGTGACATGAGGTGGATGGGAGGAGCCTTGAGTATTTCCAGCTCTCCTTCATCTTGATTGCTTAAGTGACCAGATTTCAGGTGTGCCAAAGCAGGCACTCATGATGTTTTCTAGAGAATTTCTATTATTGCCTGAGGTAAGGTCCGGGGGCCTGGATTGAGACACTGGCAGTAAAAGGGTGATGGAGTTACAGAGGAGTGAGGTGAAGAATAAAGAGCCAGGAGGTTTAGGCAAGACACGCCCCTAAAAAATGAAAATCTCACGAGTAAGAACAGGTATGAGGAGAGGGTTTTGGGAAGCAAAATGGACACCAGAGAGAATAAAGAAGGGAACTTGGAGGAGTCTTACCCACTCCAGGCACTGCTAGTTCATAAGGTGCCTCCTCCTGCTACATGTACAGCTTGGAGAGTTGCAACACCTTTGAGAGAATTAGGAAAAAGTGGCCCCAGGATACAGGTCTTAACTATTGGATTTGGGGCAAGATCTCAGTCTCCACTCACTTGGGTGCCCTTGAGCAGGGCACAACCTGCAGAACCAAACACCGAAGCCCTGGCCCCCAGATCCACTTTCTGGGCCACCAGGTTATTTCCAGTCTCTCATCATTCTTCAGCCCCTCGCCACCTGCTGGGAGCACTCTGCTATCACTCTGGCTGCCATCCCTGCTTCATAGCCCCTGCCAGTCCACCTTGCCCTGGATCACAGCAGGGCCTTCCCTGGCAAGAAACCAACAGACAGCAATCAGTTCTCAGGTGAATTTTGAATACTCCTCCTCTTCCTCCTCCTCCTCCTCCTCCTCTTCATTTTTAGAGACAGGGGCAAGCATAACTCATTATAACCTTGAACTCCTGGTCTCTAGAAATCCTCCTGTCTCAGCCTCCTGAGTAGTTGACATTACAGGTGTGAGCCACTGTGCCTGGCCTTGAATATTATTCTGTGTGCAAAGACTCTGTGTTCTATTATCAGGAACACTTCAACTGCTTCAGACAGGGAGGCACGGGCTTTTCTACCTTCCTGAAACAGGTCAAGTAAAGTCCAAGAAGCCTGAAGCCAGAGACAAGCTGCTGCCCCCACCCCCTGCAGTTGCCTACAGGAAATATTGACATTTCTCCTGTCACCATGGAGGAGAAATGCCCTCCAACCCCATCTCCAGCATCCCAGAGAGAGTTTTTGAGTCTGCCGGGCCGGGACACATGCAAACAGTGGGAATAGAGCATCAGCACTCTCCTCAGGACCCCAGTGGCATTATTCACCTTTTCTCAAGCAGGAGAATGCAGCCTCTTGAATTCCAAGAAAGTGGTGGCCATTGGACAGGAGCTCTGTCACTCTTCCCCAACCAACAATGTTATCTGCATCTTCCCCTTCGTGACAACATGTCCTTCATTTTTTCTAAAGGCTACCCCCACCCACATGCACTCTGGCTCCCATCCCTTCCTAATAACCACCTTTTCCTTGAACCCAAGTGTGGGAAACTCAATCTCTCCGTGCCTCCTCGGATGCATAGGAGAATTAGGAAAAAACTTCCTCATCTTTACTGGGGGAGAAAATAGTATCTACCTTATGGGGTTATTGTGAGGACCGAGTGAGTTAATCCACATAAAGTGTTTAGTGTAATGCCTGCCATATAATAGGCACTCAAAATGTGCTTTATTATTATCATCATCATCATCATCATCATCAACATCATCATCATGAGTGTAAAAGGCACAGTTAAGGGCAGTGAACTCTTAATGGCACTGAACCAGTGTGGACAGCCAGGTCTGGGTTAGCTATCTGTGGAACCAAGGTTTGTCTCAGGATGGAGGCCCTACTAAGAAGGCTTCTGGCCACTGCCCGGCTGGCTCCTGGAGCCCTTAGAGTACATTCCTCTGCTTAGTGGAATTGGCAACCCTTACCTCCTGACACTCTTGGCTTCCCATCTTGCCTCCCCTTTGCCCTATTTAGACTTGCTTCACTGATCTGAACTGACTGGGCAGTCCCAAGGGCTGCTAGCACTAGGAGCTGGCCTTGGCACCATGCTGTACCATAGCATGAGGCCACCCTTCTCCATACTCAGCGCAGCACTCTGGACCTCACGATGTTTGGGAGAAATCTCCTGATGCTTCTCATCAGGAAACACTTGCATATGGACTTCCTGGAACCCAATTTAGGGAGACAACTATTGAGCTAAAAATTTCACAGTCAGGACCAGTCTCAGTATAGGCAGATAGGATTTGGGGGAACAAGAGAAAGATTCCAGAGTGTCTTCTCGGTCACCCAGTGGCTGTTGCCTAAAATTCCACTATTGGAAAGCTTCATTCCTGGGCCATAGCCATTGCTCCCTGTGAGAAGACAAAGTCCACAAGAATGGGAACATAGTAAACCAGCCTCCGATGTCAATGGCCTCCATGGAATAGCTTACTGAGCAAAGTCTCTGCAAAACTGGGAAACACAATAGGTACCAGCTCCCTTTTCCCTTGCTTCCCTGCCACAACAACCACTGAGAAATAAAAACTCAAACACAGGTAAGAAGAGCATGACTGTGGAGACCCTTTGGGGAAAGCTGAGGGCACTAGGCTTCTGGGTATGGTTTCAGGATGGTAGCTGAAGAGGACGATGAAGTGAGATGTGTATGTTGTGGCCGGGGGGTGGGGACAGTGCTGGGAGGGGAAATAAGTGTGCAACCATGTTTTAACTTCACCGCCTTCAAGATGAATGACAGCTATTGTGTATGCTCATCACAATGCATTTGGAGTTAAGCAAACCTAAGTTTTAATTCCGGCTCTGCCACTTATTAGCTGTGTGACTTTGGAGATGTCACTTAACCTCTCTGAATCTGTCTTCCCATCTGCACAACTCTGTTGTTACCAATAACAATACCAAATTAATAATGTTGTTTGGGGGCTTAAATGAAAAAAGACTTACAAGAGAAACCAGCCCAGTGCAGCAGAGGCAACTCATTTATTTGCTGCATGTGAATCTTGCTCTGGGCCAGCAATAGGCGCTTTGCCAGCAATGTAAAGACACCAAGAACCAGAAACACACAGCAAAGGTGATCCCTGAACCCTTTCTCTGCAGTGTCTGTCCTTGAAATGTCCCCAGGGAAGAGAGCATAATCCTCAGTTTAGGATTTGGGAGCCAGAATCCAGATGGCATGGCCCATTTATCAGCACCACCAGACTCTCAACTTTAATAAGCCTTCTGCATTAGTAACCACAGGAAGAGGAGGAAATGGGCCAGATACCTTAGTGATAATGAGCACTGCCAGCTCACTTTTATATTGGCAAAGTGCATCGTGATCACTCTGATTAGTTAGTTTGCTCTTATATCAGCCCTCAGGAGGTACAAGGAGTATTTCTCTCTTTGTTTTAAAGATGCAGGAACTGGGAAGCACAAGCTGTCTGCCACTTGCAGCCCTTGGCCTGGTCAATGCCTCTACTCAGTATATGGAGCTGCCTTGTGGCTGTTAGAATTTTAGGGATGAATTTTAGAGTCTAGTGCCATTTAGTACTTTTCTGGGAAGACAGGTTGCCTGGTGTTGTCTAAGAGATTCTGTCCTTTACCTATCAGATGAGGTTGTGGGCCGGCCTAGGAGCAAAGAAACTACAAACCTTAAAAGGTTAGAAATGCAGGACCCAGGGAATTCGGGGAAACAGACCAATGAAAGTGCTTAGCAACATCCCAGGACCAATGCGGGTGAGGCCCTCTGTTTCCATGAGACAGCCTTGATTTTCATTGGCCATGAACATGATACTGTCTCCCTGAATGGGGTGAGGGAGTGGGGCTGTCTGCAGCTCTGTTTAGGTGTTTATACCTGTCTACGAAGGGAGATTAAGAAAACTGGGGGAGTTCCCTTTTGGGCCCTTGGCACTGGGAAGTTCTCGGTCACACCAGAAAAATGAAAGCAGTTTGGCAGACTTTTGCTGTTGCCATATCCCTGCACAAATGCAAACTGTGCAGGCCATAGGCATGTGGTCTGTACACAATACAAAAAGGCACACATGGTCATCTTAAAGCTCTGAGTGAATAAAAAGCTATTTATATGTCAGTCTCTGCCTGGCCCAGGCCTGTCTCTGTAAGCAGGGAAGGTCAAAGCCCTTTTTCCTGCTCAACTGGCCCTGCTGTGGAATCAGAGTGAACCCAGTCTGACCGGGGACTAGGGGGTTCCCTTCTCAGAAAGTGGTATGAGACGGGGACTGCAAATAGTGTATGCTGCCCTGGATGATGCCTCTGAGGCTGGGAGCAAGCTGAGCCCCAGAGGCCATGGGGGCCTCCCACCTCCTACCACTCCTCCACCCCTGCCATGAGGGGCTGGTTTTCCTGACTGGCCACTGTGTGTGAAGCCAGCATCCTTGGTCTCTCCAGCAACCCCACCACAACGGACCTGGCACCTAGTCCTGAGCCTCAGCTGGCAGCTGGTGAGCCACGCTGGTCTGTCTGGCTCCTGCCAGCCCCCCTTCCCTCAGTGCTGGGACTCTGCTAATCCCTCCCATTGTATGCCCAGGACTGCTATTGCACCCTGCTCCCCTGTACTCCCCAGGTACAGTCATCTGTAGCAGACTTGCCTTGAGTATTTCCCACACCCCTGTGACTCCTGACATTGTATTCTGACTGCTTCTCATGCCCTGACTTGGACTGTTATGTGTGCTAGATGCTGGGAAGGCTGCTGGGTCTTAGTTGTCTCCAGCTCCTCTTCCCAGTGTCAGCTTGGACCCTGATGGCCAGATGTCTCCACGTGGGGCTTCTAGCGTGCTATGCAGCTGGGACCACATCAGTTAGAAAATTCCCTTGGGCCACTCTTCTTATGTAATCTCTAAGGGGGCCAAAACCGTCCAGGGATGGAGAGGAATGGGGGCCACCTGACAAGGATACTGGTTGATGCTCATGCTGAGGTGGTTGTGAGTTCCTGTTTAGGAGCCGGACCTTCCCTGCCACTTGACTAGGGGGAAGAATTCCAAAAATTGGGTGGAATCTGGATTCAGTCAGCTGCCCTAAATCTGGTTGTCTCAAGTGAGCCCCAAGCAAGCGAGAATCCAGAAAGCCACAATGTCCTCCACTGTAGCCATATTGGCCCTGAACATCTGCTTCCACTTCTTTAGGTTCCTGATTTGCACTCACTTTGCCCACTGTGCCAGTAACCCTGCCTTGGGTTCTAGTCTGCTGGGCTTAGCATTGACCTGTGTTCCCTCAGTTCCATCCTCTTCTCTTCCGTGACCACAGCACTGACCATGTCCCTCTGAAAATAACTCCCCACCGTCCTCTCAACTAGCCTGGTAGCTTTCAGGACAGGGACCGGGCTTCATTTATTTCTGTATCCCCATCATCACACAGGGAGCGTATGACATAAAGGGGAGTCCAATACATTTTGGCAGAACAAACACGCACCTTCATGTTCTCACATAGGAGTCAGCCAGTTTCCTCGTGGCTTGGTCAGTTTATTTAGTACTTGCAGAATCTCCACTCCTGTCTAAGAAATAGCCTACCGAAAACTTGAATTTCCAGTTGCCTGGAGAGGGGGAAAAGCATGGGCTCAGGAAAGTAGAACCCAGGTAAAATGGAGGGTAAATATTTGCCAGAATAATCAACATGTGTGGCTCAAGAGGGACAGGGACCACATCGGCCAAGAGGAGGTCTCAGGGTATTTTGATGCATGGCAGCCCTTAAGAAAAGGAGCTGGATTAAACAAGCTGTTTCTGAGGAAGCAAAGTATCATGGAAAGAGTACGGGTTTGAGGCTAGAGTGCTTAGGGTCGAATCCCGGCTCAGCCATTTACTGTGTGACTTCAGGCAATTTCATAAGGAAACTTTTCATTATCTCTCTTTCCTTGTGTGTAAAATGGGGATTGTCTACCTCATGGAGTTAGTACAAAGATTAAAACAATACATAGAAAGTACCTGGCAACACAGAACATTCTCAATAAGCAATATATATTAATATTAATAATATCATTAATAACATTTAGCATGTGTTTGATACTGATGCCCAAAGTTTAACCTAGTTCAATTTGCAAAGACCTCAAGCAGTGTCTTCAGGGTGAAATTATGTGTGTGAATGGGTTATATTTTCTAGGAGTTTCATTTTAGGGTAGTAAAGGAAGTGCTAGTAAATTGGCTATAGAAAGAGGTAGTAGGTCTGGAGGAGTTGAGACTCACAAAAGAGGAAACAGCGTGTTGCAGCTGTGTGTGGCCATGCCCATCTTCCCCACATCAATTGTGAGAACCTCAGCGGCAGGACTGAGTCCCACTCCCCTCTCTCTTTGCCTCTCCACCCTGCATGCCTAGTCCAGGCCTGGCAGAGAACAGATGTGTGGGGAGTGAGAGGTTAACCAAATAATTCTGAATAGGAAAGCTACTTGACTTGGGTGTGGGAGAACCTTAAATTACATGTCTACACCTGGTTCATTCCTTCCTTAATTTATTTATTCAACAAAGCACCTACAACGCACCAGGCACACAATGTAAGCCCACGTCTTCCACCCAGGCCCAAGGCTCCTTGCTTACTCTACAAAGTCCTCGCAGCTCCTTTTTTTTTTTTTTTTTTTTTTCATCCCAGGCGCTGTCTTTTGGCCCAACGCTCTGCTTTTCAGCCTCTTCCCAAGATTCAGCCTCTTCCCAAGATCTCCACCTCAAGCTCCTCCCATTACTGCTGACAGTTAGGTGTGGTCCAGTTCTAACCCCTCTTCTAGCCCCAGGACACACCACCCTAGTCTGGCCCTTACACCCCAGGCAGTTACTGGCCTGAAAAAGAGTGGGGAGCTAGGACCAACTCACAAGCAAAGAAGACAGAGAACAACTGAGTCCCGTCCTCAGAGAGGAAGTGGACATGAGGCAGGGTAGGGCATGAGGAAGCAGTGAGGCCAGGAACTTAGCTGGTGACAGGTCCATCCTAGACACTATGGGGGTGAACTGGGACTACCAATCTCCCACAGAGGTAGCACACCGGGCTGCCAGCCACTGCAGAGCCACATTCACTCAGAGCCCAAAGAGCAGAGCTTCAGGTTTTTGTTCCAAAGACAAATTCACTCTGCCTGACCTGTGGTTTGAACACATTCTAGATATTTTCCTGCTGAAATCACAGGGACTAGGGATTGAAGAGAGAGATCGGGATAGAAGAGTAGAACATCCGGGGGCAGGACCTGAGGGAGTGGCTTCCTCCATGATGCCTGCAAAGCCCTTGTCCCCAGACAAGGCCTCCAGACACTTCCAGTCTCCACTGTAGGCCAGTGTATTCCTGCTTTGCGGAGAGAAAACACTTGAGATCTGTAGCAGCTGTTTCTGTCAGGGCTGGCAGGCCTTGTAGGGAAGCCCAGACCTGAGGGTTGCGGGAAAACAAAAGGCAAGCAGCATCCAGCGTGGGTGGCTCCCGAGCGCACGACCTCACCTCACCCTTCTCATGTTCCTTTAGCTTTCATCCCACCCCAGCCCTGGCCTGCAGAGAATTGATAGCTGGGGGCCAGAATCCAATGAGTAAATGAGCCATACATAAAACATTTGGACCCAGAAAGGGAAAGAGGGATGTGCCATGAAACTCTTCCCCTATTGTTTTCTTCTCCAGTTTCTTAAACCTTATTTGTGCTGTCTTCTGTTTGAAAGCAGATTTTGAAAGTCAGGTGGCTGAACTTCTGCATCACCCAGGGCCTGGACTGTGTGCGAAGGAGAAGAGCAGGGCGCCTGGCCCTGGTTCCCTTCCCAGTTCCATTTCTTTCCAGCTCCCTCCACTCTCCCCAGGCTGCAGAGGAATGGCCGGCAGACATGTTTTGATGGTGTAGCTTACAAATGTGAAATCGTTGTCAATGTTGAAAAGCGACAATATTTTACATTTTAGAAATCTGGATTTCTGGCATCTCTTGTAAAACTGGAAAATGTAGCAACACTGGGCCAGTAATTCCATATGACAACTAGCAGCAGAGCTCAGCAGCAGCTGTTCCCTTAGACAGGGTGCAGACTCTCTAGTTTCCCACGGTCCGCACACCTCCCTATGGTACTCTGAGTACGGAGGGCCACTGGTAATGTTCGTGTGGATCTTTGTACGTGACCTGCGTCACTCACTTATGTTAACTTTCTGGGCCCTCTTAGCCTTCAGCTGAGATCCCTGATTTATATCAGCTACTTACTATTCCCCAAACAGACTTCCATATTTGTCTTTATGTGTGCAATGCCATCCTACAGCCTACCTAGAAAACATCTATCCATCCTTTAAGACCCAACTGAAACCTCCCTTCCCCTGGAAGCCTCCCTTAACTCATGCAAGCAAAGTTAGGGACTTCCTCCTCTGAATTCTCACTACATCTAGCCCAATGCTGTATCATCATTTATCCACTGCATTATAATTATGTGTTTATATGTCTGTTTCTGCTTCTAAATTGTGTGTTTCTCAAGGGTAGGGACTGGGCATTCCTCATCTTTGAATCTCCAGCTCCTAGCACAGGGCCTTTACACAGGGAACACTCAAATGCTTGTTGAGTAAGTGATACAATGACTGACTCAAGGGATGAACAGGGAGTTATAAAGCACTTTTCTTTCATAAGGGTCAGAAGTAAGTTGGGTGGTATAAGAGCATTTCTAATTTCCCCGAAGTGACAGCTCTGTGGAGTCAATCTCATTTGGCACTGAGTGCTTGGCACGGAGCCTGGCACACTGCACGTGCTCAGGGGATGCTCCTGGAATAAAATAACAAAGCTCCTCTGACCATGGAGAGTGACACTTGAACTTCAGTTTGCAGTTGGAGTGCTCCAGGGACCACCCACATCATTCTTGTTTAGAATGTGGCCTCCAGCACATCCTAGCTCTGGGATCCAGGGCAAGTAGCTTAACCTCTCTGAGGTTCAATGTCCAAACTTTAAAAGCCTGGTCACAATGCTTCATTACAGAGTGTGAATGAGGATTAAACAAGGTACCTCTAGGTCAAGTGACATATTTCACACAGTTAATAAGTGTTAGGGCCCTTTGTTAGTCTGAGTTAGTAAGAGAGTATGTGTGTGTGAGAGAATGGGTGAGTATGGTAAATGAAATGTGGAACTGTGATCCCAAAGCACGGATATGATCTGTGTTCCCATCCAGCTCTAATTCCTTGGGCTTACCCTCTCAAGGGAACATTAGGGCACATTCCCTAACAGAAGTGGCTCCTGTTACAGGATGGTCAACAAAATCCCAAAGAGAGAGATAAATTCAATTCCTCAATCAAAGGCTGCCTGTAGCCCCAAGCTGAACTCTGCATCACACCAATCCCCATCCCGAAGGTATGAATGTTGCACTTGCTGAACCTATTTTGGCGGCAGTTTTCTCATCTCTATAATGGAAATGATAACTACTTGGAAGGGTGGCTGGGACCATTAATGAGATGAGGTATCTAAAAGCACTTAATTTAGTGTTGGGGTACAGAGTAGAGCTCAGTAAATGTTAGGCCCTTCCCCTTCCCTGGGGCCACAGGGCTGCAGGCTAACAAATGAAGAATGGCAGAGGGAGGGACATCGAGGGTATGTCATGTACTGCAGACTGTGGACACGAAAGTGACAGGGATAAAGGACTTTTAACAGGCCACGATAAGATGAGATGAGGCCAAGGGATTGAGAATGAGTGAAGAAGATGCACACATGAGTCGTATCATGGGGTCTCTGAGTCCTCAATACTCACAACTCCACACAGGACACAGCTGACCTGGTGCAACCAGCTCCCACCCAACCAAAATGGGCCAGATTGTGGTTAATGCCGAGATTTCCTATAGACACCACATCATGGGGATTATTGATTGGAAGTGTACCCCACTACACTTGACTGAACTTGAAGTTGTAGACTTTCTCAAATGCTTCAATAGGCATTTGATAGCATCATTGTTTATAAACAGCGAAAAACTGTAGGAAACCTAAATGTCTAACAACTGGAAAGTGGTTAAATAAATTGTGGTGCAGCCATTATATGGAATAGTGTACAGCAGTTAAAATGACTAAACTCTAACTCGTGTGTCAACATGGATAAATCACAAAAGCATAATGTTAAAAAGAGAAAGTTCAGACATAACCTGCAAATTCAGGTTTAGACTACTCTAATCTTCCCAACTATCCCAAAGAGTCGTGTCGCAGAAGATCACTTTCCCTTTCCTAATTGAAATAAAGTGAGGCAAGGAAAGAAAGGAAAGGAGAGGAGAGGAGAGGAGAGGAGAGGAGAGGAGAGGA
>NW_016808089.1:384956-413043 GCF_001698545.2 Rhinopithecus bieti
AGAGGAGAGGAGAGGAGAGGAGAGGAGAGGAGAGGAGAGGAGAGGTATCTTGACCTCTGTATGTTTTTTTCTCACAGCTAATCACCCTCTCTGCCTTCTTGGTTCTATTACCTAGTCTTATCTCCTGTGTTGTTATATACCTTGATATCTTTATCTCCTATATATACCATTATGTCCTATTTTATCTCTTATATTATTATATATCTGTATTCACACATTTCTGCCCTCGTATCAAATGCCTTTAAATGAATATCATGTCTAATCTCTATTGCTTGGCCAGTCTTCTTTTGGACCAATCATAACACTCTACATTTGCATAAAAGGAAAAATTTGCAGAACATGTATGCACAGTATGATGACATTTATATACAGTTTAAAACATGCAAAACAATATTATATACAGTTTATAGATGTATATGTATGTGGTAAAATATAAATACATGCATGGGAATTGGAAACAGACAGTTTGGGACACTGGCTACCTCTAGGCCAGGGTGGGGGCAGAGCTCACAACCGGATGTGTAACGACCTGTTTCTTAAAAAAAGATCTGAAGCAAATGTGGCAAAATGTTAAGATCTGACATTTTCTCCCTACTTTACTGTTTATAAAGAGTTTGAAAGAGTTTACAATTTACTGTTTATAAAGAGTTGAGCTTGTAATTTTGAAAATGTGGAGAAGAAGATGTTTCACGCTGCCCTGCCTCAGCCTTTTACCCACGCCCCTTTGTTAAGGGCCTGCACAGTGGGCATAGGGATTGCAGTATCTCAGACCACAGCTCATTTAAACCTTTACACAACCCTGGGAAGGAGGTGCCACTTGCAACTTATTCTACAGAGGAAAGACACTTGAGCCTAGATAAGCAAAGTGACTTGTCCAAAGACAAGAAATGTGACTAGGTCCCAGACTCCCAGACCCCACTCTTATACCTTGCACCTGTAAATATGAGTCCTGTGCTGCCGAAACAAATTGGGATTCTTTGAGCTTTTGGTATTTTGGATTCTGTGTTAAAAAGGGGTTGATCAATATTTCTTGACCCTCCACTCATTGGCAGAAGGCAACCCAGATCTGGTGTCTCTCAGACCTCCAACCAGTGACAGAAGGTGGTCTTTCTTTCCCTGGTGGCACTGGCAGAGATTGAATGGGAGCTCTGTTGGCACCAGACCATCCAGAGAGTTGGCCAGGTGAGGCACTCTCTGCCCTGCAACATGGTATCTCTCATCCCTTACCTAGAGGAATTCAGTGAGACGCCTAGGAAAGAACCTTCTGCCAACACTGGGGGCACCAGTAGGAATCAAGTGACAGTTTCACAGGCACCTGGCCTGGGGAAGAGCTCTCTTCCCTCACAGGCCTGGTATCTTCCACCCCCACCAGCAGCATCAGTCCTTGGAAAGTACATTCTGCCCCTGTGTGAAGCATCAGTAGGGACCAAGTTAGGGAGCTGCAGCTGCACCAAAAACTAAATTATCATTGGAACCGTAGCCCACAAAAGTAGGCCAGATCCTACATGTTAAACCTAAACAGACTGCCTGCTGAAATAGGAGACTGAAATAAGAGCCTCTAACATAATATCCAAAATGTCCAGGATAAAAATTTAAAAATCACTCATCACATCAAGAACCAGGAAAATCACAACATGAATGAGAAAAGACAGTCAACATATATCAACACCAAGATGTCAGATGTTGGAATTATTGGGCAAAGGTTTTAAAGCATTCATCAAAAAATGCTTCAACAAATACTCTTGAAAAAAGTAAAAATAAGAAAGCTCACCAAAGTAATAGAAGATATCAAAAAGAACCCTCCTNTAAAATAACAGAATTAAAACTCAGTGGATGGGCTCAACAGCAGAAAGAATAAGACAGAGGAAAGTATCAGTGAACTTCAAGATAGAACAATAGAAATTACCTGATATAAACACGAGAGGAAAAAAAGGCTGAAAAGAAAACATGAGCAAAGCATTAGAGAGCTGTGGGACAAAAAAAAAAAAAAAAAAGATCTAAGATTTGTATCATCAGAGCCTCAGAAGGAGAGGAGAAAAAAAATGAGACTGAAAAGAATTTGACTAATGAAAGGCTAAAACTTCCCAAATTTGGTGAAAGACACGAAGCTCCAGGTTCAAGAAGGTGACAAAAACCAAGTAAGATAAACCTAAAGAAATTCATGACAAGTCATAATTAAACTTTCTTTATCAAAAATAAGAAAAACTTTTGAAAGCAGTCAGAGAGAAATAATGATTACTCACAGTGGAAAAGCAAGTCAACTGATGGTGGATTTCTCATCAGAAACCATGGAGGCCAGAAAAAAATGACACATTTTTCACTTCCTGAAAGAAAAGAGTTGTCAACCCAGAATCCTATATCCAGTGAAAATATCCTTCAGAAATGATGGGGAAATCAAAAAATTCTCAGAGAAAGAAAAATTAAGAAACTCTGTTACCAGGCCTACCCTGGAAACATGGCTAAAGGAAGTCCTCTGTCACCAGGGACTGGTTTCATGGAAGGCAATTTTTCCACAGATGGGAGTCAGGGGATGGTTTTGGGATAAAACTGTTCCACCTCAAGTTATCAGGCATTAGTTAGGTTCTCATAAGGAGCATGCAGCTTAGATCCCTTGCATGCACAGTTCACAATAGGGTTCATGCTCCTATGAGAATCTAATGTCCCACTGATCAGACAGGAGGGGGAGCACAGGTGGTAATACTTCCTTACCCGGCCGCTCACCTCCTGCTGTGCCACCCGGTTCCAAACAGGCCACAGACTGGTATTGGTCTACAGCCTGGGGGTTGGGGACACCTGCTCTAAACATAAATGAAACAATAAAGAAGGAATCTTGGAATACCAGGAAGGAAGAAAGAACACAATAAGCAAAAATATGGGTAAATACAATAGATTTTTTCTTTTCCACTTGAATTTTCTAAGTTATGTTTGATGGTTGAAGCAAATACTATCTTATGTGGTTCTAAATGTATGTAGAGGAAATATTTAAGATAATTATAAATAAGGGAGGCTAAAAGGACATAAAGGTAGATAAAGTTTCTGCACTTCACTTGGGCAACAAGAGCAAAACTCCATCTCATAAAAAAAGGCAAAAACTGAGAGAGCTGAAAGGACAAATTGGTGAATCCACAATTATCGTTGGGTTCTTCAACACTCCACTTACAGTAATTGATAGACATACTAGACAGAAAACCATCAAAGAAAAAGAAGAATTAAACAACACAATCAATCCATGGGATGTAACTGACAGACAAAGAACCCTCCACCCAATGAGAGCAGAATACACTTTTTTTTCAAGCACTCATGGAACATTCACCGAGGCAAACCATATCTTAGGCCATAAAACAAATCTCAATAAACTTAAAAATATTTGGAGTCACACTGAGTCTGTTCTCTTGACATAGGGAATCAAACTACAAATCAAATTTTAAAATATAACAGGAAAATCTCCAAACACCTGGAAATTAAACAACATACTTCTAAACAACATATGAATCAAAGAGAAAGACTCAAAGGAAATTTAAAAAATATATTGGACTGGATAAAAAGTAATTAAAATACAAACATCAAAATTTGTGGGATGCATTTAAAGCAATGCTGACAGGAAAATTATAGCACTAAATCCTTACATTAGAAACGAAGAAAGGCCTCATATCTATAAGAATGTATAATAATAAGAAGAGAAGAATAAACCGAAGGTAAGAAGAATAAAGGAAATAAAGAGAAGAGCAGAAATCAATGAAATTGAAAATAAGAAAGCAATCGAGAAAAGTCAATGAAACAAAAGTTCATTTTTAAAGAAATTGATAAAATTGATAAATGTCTAGTAAGAATAACAAAGATAAAAAGAGAGAAGACACAAATCGCCAATGTCAGGAATGAAACAGGGATGTCAGTACAGATTCTGAAGCCTTTAAAAGGATGTTATAAACAACTTTACACTCATAAATTCAACAACTTAGAAGAAATAGACCAATATCACAAAACCACAAACTACCAAAACTCAATCAAGAAATAAATAGTCTGAATATGAAATCTTATAATGATTTCAAAATTGAATTCAAAATTTTTAAAAGCTTCCAAAAAAGAATGCCCAGGCCCAGGTGCTTTCACTGGCGAATTCTACCAAACATTAAAGAAAAATTAACACCAATTTTACGCAGTCTCCTACAGAAAATAGAAAAGGGGGAACACTCCTCAGTTCGTTTATGAGGTATTATACCCTGATACCTAACTAGACAAAAACAGTATACAAATAAAAAAACTACAGACCAATATCGTTCATGAATATAGGCACAAAAATGTTTAAAAAACATTAGCAAATAGAATTCAGCAACATATAAAAAGAATTATACACCATGACCAAGTGGATATTTTACTCTAGTGGAGGTTTATTCCAAGAATGCAAGGCTTATCCAATATTTGAAAAATCAATGTAATCTACTACATCAACAGGCTAAAGAAGAATAATCATATAATCCAATCAATGGATTCAGCAAATCATCTGGCAAAATCCAACACCCATACACGACAGAAACTCCTGGAAAACTAGGAAGAGTGGGGGAACTTCCTCAACTTGGTAAAGAACATCTATTAAAGAACAAAACAAAACAAAAAACAAAAACAAAACCCTACAGCTAACATTAAACTTAATGGTGGAAAGCTGTTTTCTCCTGGAAATTAGGAAGAAGACAAGGATGTCTACTTTCACCACTCTTATTCAACATAATATTGGAAGCTCTAGCTGGTGCAATAGGCAAGAAAAAGAAATAAAAGGCATACAAATTGGAAAGGAAGGAATAAAACTGTCCTGATTTGCAGATGACATAATTATCTATATAGAAAATCCCAAGTAATCTACACAAAAACTCTTAGAACTAATAAATGAGTTCAGCAAGGTTGCACTATACAAGATTAACACAGAAAAGACCACTGCATTTTTATATATTAGCACTAACCAGGTGGGAACCAAATTAAAATACATAATGCCATTTAAAGTTGTTCCAAAGAAAATAAAACACTTATGTGTAAAACTTTTATAGGATCTCTATGCTGAATATGACTAAATGCTGGTGAAATAAATCAAAGAAGGCCTAAATAAAGGAGAGACATACCATGTTCGTGGATTGGAAGACTCAACATAGTAAAGATGTCAACTCAGAGGCCAGGCACGGTGGCTCACGCCTGTAATCGCAGCAATTTGGGACCCAAAGGCAGGTGGATCACGAGGTCAAGAGATCGAGACAATCCTGGCCAACATGGTGAAACCCCATCTCTACTAAAAATATAAAAATTAGCTGGGCGTGGTGGTGTGCGCCTGTAGCCCCAGCTACCCGGAGGCTGAGGCAGGAGAATTGCTTGAACAAGGGAGTCGGAGGTTGCAGTGAGCCAAGATTGTGCCACTACACTCCAGCCTGGTGACAGAGCAAGATTCATCCCCCCACCTCCCCCCCAAAAAAGATGTCAATTCTTCCCAAATTGATTTATAGGCTTCATACAATTCCTATTAAAATCCCATGTTTTATTTTATAGATATGGACAACTATATTCCAAAATTTACGTGGAAAGCCACTAGGCCCTAAAATAGCTAAAACAATCTTGAAAAAGGAGAATAATGGGAGGAATTACTCAGTGATAAAGCCTACTATATAGCTACACTCATCAACACTGTGTGGTATTGGTGGAGAGATAGATATACAGATCAATGGAACATAACAGATAATCCAGAAATAGACCCACAAAATATGCCCAACTGATTGATTAATTTTATTATTTATTTTTAAGAGCAGGGCCTTACTCTGTTGCCCAGGCTGGAGGGCAGTGGTGTGATCATAGTTCACTGCAGCCTCGAACTCCTCGGCTCAAGTGATCCTCTTGCCTCAGCCTCCTGAATAGCTAGGACTATAGGCATGCACCATCATGTTCAGCTAATTCGAATTTTTTTTTTTTTTTTTTTAGAGATGGGGTCTCTCTATGTTGTCCAGGCTGGTCTCAAACTTCTGGCCTCAAGTGATCCTCCCACTTTGGCCTCCCAAAATATTGAAATATTGCCAATATAGGTATTGAACCACCATGCCTGCCCCAACTGAATTTTGATAAAAAGGTGGCAACAGCAATGTCAATAGAGGAAGGAATAACCTTTTAAGCAAATGAACAAAATGACTGAAGCAATTCCACATGCACAGGAGAAAAAAAAAAAAAGAACCTCAACCGGATAAAACTTCATACATACAAAAAATTTAACCTCAATAAAAGATAAAACTTTTAGAAAAAAATATGGGAAAAATCTTGCGGATCTAGGACCAGGCAAAGAGCTCTTAGATGTAACACAGAAAGGACAAACCATTAAAGGAAAAATTTATCAGTTGAATCTCATCAAAATTAAAATGTTTTGCTTTTCTACAGAAGCCCACGTGACGAGAATGAAAAGGCAAGCTTCAGAGTGGGAGAAAGCAAACCATATCTCCAACAAAGACTAGTATCCAGAATACCGAAAGACTCTTAAAACTCAACAGTAAAAAACAAAGATACAGTCCAATTAGGAAATGGGCAAAAGTCAGGCACAGATATTTCACTGTAGAGGATATTCAGATGGCAAATAAGTGCATGAAAAGATGGTCAACATCATTAGCAGTTAGGAAAATGTAGGGGAAGACCACAATGTGATATTACTACTCACCTATCAGGATGGCTAAAAAAATTTTTAAAATAGCATCACACCAAATGCTGGTGAGGATACCGAGAAACTCGATCACTCATACATTGTAGGAGGAAATGTGAAATGGAACAGCCATTCTGGAAAACAGTTTGCCAATTTCTTTAAAAGCTAAGTATGCAATTACCATACAACTCAGCAACTGCACTCTTCGTTGTTTATCCTAGAGAAACGAAAAGTTATGTTCACACACAAACCTGTTGCGTGAATGTTCATAGCAGCTTTATTCATAACAGGCCCAGACTAGAAACAGCCCAGATATTGTTCAACAGGTGAATGGTTAAACAAACAATGGTACATTCACCCCCATGGAATACTACTCAGCAATCAATGGGAACAAACTATTAATAGATGCAACAACTTGCAAGGATCTCAAGAAAATTGTGCTGAATGAAAAAGATAATCTCGAAAGTTTATATACAATATGAATTTCTTTACATAACATTTTTTTTTTTTTTTGAGACAGAGTCTTGCTCTGTCACCCAGGCTGGAGTGCAGTGGTGTAATCTCAGCTCACTGCAATATCTGCCACCCCGGCTCATGCATTTCTCCTGCCTCAGCCTCCCGAGGAGCTGGGACTACAGGCGAGCGCCACCACGCCAGGATAATTTTTGTATTTTTAGTAGAGACGAGGTTTTACCATGTTGGCCAGGCTGGTCTCGAACTCCTGACCTCAAGTGATCTGCCCACCTTTGTCTCCCAAAGTGCTGGGATTACAGGTGTGAGCCACCATGCCCGACCTACATAACATTCTTGAAATTAAAAAAGTCATATAGATGAAGAATAGGTTCTTGCTTGCCAGGGGTTAGCTGATGAGGGGAGTGGGTAGCAGATGGGTACAAATACCAAGAGGTAGTATGAGGAAGATCTTTGCAGTGATGGAACAGTTCTGCATCTCATTATTATTATTATTATCATTGTCATTTTTTTTTTTTTTTGGGACTGAGTCTTGCTCTTTCACCCAGGCTAGAGTGCAGTGGCATGATCTCAGCCCACTGCAACCTCCGCCTCCCGGGTTCAAGCAATTCTCCCTACCTCGGCCTCCCGAATAGCTGGGATTACAGGTGACTGACACAACCTCCAGCTAATTTTTGTATTTTTTTGTAGAGATGGGGTTTCCCCACGTTGTCCAGGCTAGTCTTGAACTCCTGACCTCAGGTGATCCGCCCACCTCAGCCTCCCAAAGTGCTGGGATTACAGGCGTGAGCCACTGCGCCTGGCTTATTATTATTTTTACTTTAGTGGCCAGTTACTAGAAATTCTGCATCTCAATTGTGATGGTTATACAAATCTACACATGTGATAAAATTGTTTGAAATGATATACACACTCATATACAGAGTACATGACATGTAAAACTGGTGAAACCTGAATATGCTCTGCGGATTGTACCAACGCCACTTTCCCAGTTGTGTAAGATGTCAACAATGTAAAACTGAGTAAAGGGTCACCGGATCCACCTTGTAAATTTTTTTGCAACTTCCCTTGAGTCTAAAATTGCAAAACAAAAAGCTTTTAAAACGGGTTAATGTGTTCACTTGATATATTTATTTCCTAGCATGTCAGAGCTGGGCTTTTGTTTTTTTTTTTCAAAGCCAGGTCTTAAGCCAGTGTGTTGGAAAGGAGAGAGAAAGCAGGAAAGGAGCAAAACCAGCATTTGCTGAGAACCAGCTCTGGGCCAGACAATTCACATACATGATCTAATTTAATTCTCATGACAACACTGACAAGATTGGCACTTTAGTCCCATTTCATAGATGAAAATGAGTCCTAGAGAGGTTTAAAGCTTGTCCAAGCTAGTTGTTAATAATTCCTAATTGAAGCTAATTAGTAAGTGCTTATGTGTGCTAAGTGCTACACATGAAATAGCTCATTTAATACAATAGCTGTGTGATGTAGGTACTACTATTACTCTCATTCTATAAATATGGGACCTGAGGCTCAGAGAGGTTAAGTGGCCTGCCCAAGATCACACAGCATGGAAGAGGTGGAACCAGGATCCAAAACAGGTGTGTAGGAGTCTGATGCTCTTTTCCTCAGCTCCAAGACACCTCCCAAAGCAAAGTGGAATAAGAGATGTATTTCTGACTCAAAGGCAGAAATGAGCCCTCCTTGGTGCCCTCAATTAAGTCCCATGTAGTCTCCTACACAGCCCCTAGAACTCTTTATTGCACATATACCTTCACACATCTGCCTCTCCTTCCGAGTGTTAAATTATGTAAGCTCCTTGAGGGATAGAACCGTGGTTTACTCATGTTTGTGACCTTAGAGCTTGCCACAAGGTAGGGACACAACCAATGTCTGCTGCATAAAAGAAGCTGGAGATCACTTTAAATCCTGTGAACGATTCCCTCCTCACTAAGGGGCTGGACCTGGGAGTATTTGGGAGCCCACTCCTACCTGCGCTGGGTAGTTGGGTGGACTTGGCTCTCTTTAATCCTTTGTTGCAACTGGTGGTGTGCTGGAGCCAGTCTGCTTGGCTCACCAGAGCCAATTGTTAAATTTTCATAATTTTGTGAGCCAGTTGTTAAACTGTTGGTAGCTTGAAATTAGCCATGGCAGGAACATTTATACCACAAAATTGGCAAAAGCTACAAAGCAGGGCACCCCATTACACACACCAGAACTGGTTGTTAAACATTTACCAGCATGCCGCTGATCACAAACATTTGATTGCAGCACTTGGTGCGTGTAAATAAAGAAGCCAAATGGAAGGGGCAAAAGTAAGCCTTCTGGGGTGCTGCAAATGTTCTATATTTTGATCTGGGAGGTGGTTACACACAGATGTACACACACACACACATATATATATATATATATACACACAGCTTCTTTGAAATGTACATTTACAGTGTGCTTTATGCAATTTACTGTATATATGCTTTCCTCAGTAAAAAAGAACTCCCAGACTGTGCACAAAGCTGTGATTGCTTCTGAGTGACCCCTGCAGAGACCCCACTTATCAGAATGCATAGATGAACCCCAGTGGTATTGATCAGTGTCACCAATGACGCAGCCCAGTCCAGTGCATTTTTTATTGCACAGGAGGGGGCAAAGGTGAGTCAAACAGCTGCTGGCAGCAGGAATCCAGTTCCCTTCATGTCTTTTCTTCGTCATAGCTACTGTCATCTCTCACCTCTGTTATTCCTGGCTCTGTGGCTAGGGTCAGTGCTGTTTGCTGACAGGCAGCATGACTCATTACTCGGCAGATCATTTTTCTGATTAAGTGGGGAGATGGATGGATATTTTCCCATACTTGGGCAGAAACCTCATTCGCTTGGATTCTTTTCCTGGAATTACTCAGCTTTACATTTAAGGGGTGGTTTTCTCCACTTTTTTTTTTTTTAATAGTACACATAACCTTTAGCTCTCCTCAAACAATCAGACTTGCAGAGAAAATGGAGAGGAAAACAAAGTGATTCCCAAAAATGCACCCTCACCAGGGAGAGGGAACAATCTTTCCAGGGCTTCTTTCATGAAGTCACTCTAGATGGGAAGGCCCAGCTGCTGGCAAGCATTCCACTTTCCTGACATAAGCCCCCGACACTTTCTCCGCCTCCCCTCCCCCAGCCACCCTTCTGCACCACTTGCCTGGGGTAGCTGCTTTATTCTGCAAAGGAATGACAGGAGCTCTGAGGGCTTGCACCAGAGCCCAGCAATCCAAGAAGTGGGCAGAGCATGTGAGAGGGCAGCAGGCCTACCTGCAGGAGTGCGCAGTTGAGCTTGATGGTATCACTTCCTGAGGAGGCAGGAGCAGCCACAGTGGGATTGGAAGGGTGGACAAGGATAGGTTAGCAAAATGCCACTGTCATAGCCTCAGGACATCATGGCCTATTCCCTATCCCTTTTCCAGGCTCACGAATAACTTCTTAGATAAGCCCAGCTCAATCGCAAACACTCAGTGCAGTGGTAGCTGGGCTATAAGGATTTGTTTTTAAGTAGGGTGGTGGCAGCCCCGAGCAGGCCAATTCAGCCCTCTCAGCTGAAGTTATGAAGCTCACCCATTGGCTCCTCCACCACTCCCATTTCTGCCTGAGCAGGGTGAGAGCAGAGTACACAGGCACTGGCATTGGTCTCACTGCTCTTCCTCTGTATGCATTAGGTCCTTGTGCGAGCTGCCAGTTATGACTCCAATTCTGAACCCCAATCCTATTTGGACAGGGTTAAATTCTGCCTTGCTTTTGCCGGGCCTTTTCTCCTGGGGGATACTTCCTATATCATACACACATACATGCTTGTCTATGCCATGCCTAAGCTTTCCACATCCAAAGGACCACCCAAGAGCCAGTATTCCCAACCTTATCCTTTCCCCAACAGCCAGGTGGCTGAGATCCTAGCATGCCTCCTGCCCAAGTTATGACAACTTGCTTAAATCACAAAGACCAAAGTCCTTAGATGCTCTTGGCAAATCCAAACAACACTTGGTCCACATATGATGCTGAGGACCCAACCAGGGGCCCAGCTCTACTGACAATGTCCAAAGGCGGCCTGGGCCACTACTTCTGTCAGGGAGGGGTTAGGCTGAACTTGTGGATCCCTGTTGTTTCCTGACCTTCAAAATCCTTCCCAGTGGCTGAGGTAATGTTTGGGACCCAGGCCCAAATCTCTTTCAAGAGAGAGTGTTGTCAAGTGAGATGTACCCACTTTAGTGCCAACAATGTCAGCACCTATCATGACCTTATCATGTCACCTTAGTACACTAGAAGCTAGTGCCTCTTCCTCTCTCAAATCAGCTGTGGGGCGGGGGGGAGGGGTGAGGGAAAGGGAGGAGTAGAGATCTGGGGAAGGAGACCAGGCGGAAGGACCTGCTGCCATATTGGATTGCTGGTTCTCTGACACCAGTGACGGGCACCGATAGGCATTTTACAGACGTTTGCTGATTAAATACACAAACGAATGAACTAATCCTGAAATATAGGGGGAAAACATCCTCGAGCTCACAGAAATCTCGAGCTCTCCTCGAATCTCTATCACAAACCCAGTTTGCCTTCTCTACCTCTTCCTTTGTGCTTCCCCCTGTCAGCTGAGTAGCATTAAGTCATTTTCTCTAAAGTGTAAACTGAAGTCCTTAAAAGCTAAAAGCCTTGCTTGTAGTCATCCAGCAAAGCTGAAAACAAACCCAAGAAGATCTTGAGTGGCTTCTGGCCCACCACACATGCAGCTGGAGCAGACTGAATCACGTTCACCTTAGCTGAGTGGTTCCATGCCACCAGAGTCACAGATGACTGGGACTGGACATGTTGCCATCTGCTTATCTCATAGGATTCCTAGCACCCTCTGGCCTCAATTTCTCTAGCAGCAGCAGTGGCAGCAGCAGCAGCAGCAGCAGCACACTCAACACCTCACACTCCCAAACTCCCACCCATCATGGGTTTGGTAGGCAACTCACAAGGGTGGAGGTAGGCCAGGCTGCATGGACCAAGCCTCTTTCTGACCCTGAATACAAAACCCCTAGTGGAGTCACCAAAGCCCACCCATCTCCTTCCTGCTTCGGTTACCAAGGTTCTCGGAAATCTTGAGAGTTCCGTTCCACGTCCCACAGTGTCCGTGTTGGACACTCCCCAGACTTCCCTGACAGAGTGAAGATTAAAATGTCCAGACCACGTACCTACTCATTCCAGCCACTTGTCCAGCTGTCCTCCAAACTGTGTGCTTAGGAGCTGAAGGAGGGACCAGGTGAGAGGACAAGGCTGCTGGGGAAAGCCCTGGGCTCTGGAACCTCCTGGCCAAGTTCACCAAATTTCCAGACGAAGGACGGAGGAGAGACGAGCAAATGAGAGAAAGGAAAGGAGGCAGGACCAAAGCTAACCCCTTCTTTTTTCTTCCTAAACTCAATCCAGATTCGCCTTCTGAGGGCTGCTTGAAACTGATCCCCGTGGCTCTGACTCGTCCTTTCTTAAAGACATAGTCTCCACTTTGGAGGTGGGGAGTGAGGAAAATCCCACCTAGCCAAAAGATGTCCAGGAGCAAAAGATGGGGGGAAGGCAACATAAGCACAAAACTCAAAATGCCCCATTCCCCCACTCCTGATCCAGACTCTGAGCTGGAGCCTTACTGGAAGTTCCTTCAGAGCAGCTGACTCAAGATCTCTGCTGGATATCATGAGTGACCCTGTCAGAGCCACAGGGCTGTAGTGGGAAGTGGGCCAGTTTCCTGGCACTGGCAGATTAGGGACCAAAGCTGAAGTCTCAGGGTATGTAGGGAAGGGAGCACTGGACAGGGAGTCCTGGCTCTTCTGCTACTCCCTGTGGCACCATGGGCCAGCCACTTTCCTCTTCTCCTCTCAAACACAGTTTTCCTTCTTCACACATTGAAAAGATCATCACTGCAGCCCTGCCCAGCTCCCAGGTGGCTGAAGTCTCCTCTTATAGCAAAAGGCAGCACACTTGGGGAACTGGTGTCTGACCCTGGCATGCTGTACCTGACCCAGCTCTGGCTGGCAGATATTTACAGAGACCAGAGGTGGGACTTTCTGCTGGGTTGGATGATGGTGGAATCCGGATGTGATCTTATGAGTGGGTGGATGGGGAGTCATTTTGTATGTGTGCCAAGGGAGGAGGTGGAACAGACTGTCTCTCGTGTTTCTTACAAGGTGTTAACAACTTATCAGGATCTGCCATTTGAGGGTGCAGAAAGAGGCCGTGAGTACATCCTTACATCCTTATCTCACCCTCACCTCAGTATTTCCCATTTCCTTCTGCAGGAACACCACCTAGGCCATTGACCTGGCAGGGCCTGGGGCAGCCTCTGGCTGTGGTGCCTTCTCCATAGCTCTTTCTTGCTGCAGGCTCCAGCTCCCACTCCTTCCTAAAGCTTAAAGCTGCCCACCTCCTCCCCATGCCTGGGCTTCTGTTCTTTTTCATCCTGTCTGCATAACAGGGCATGATCTCTGAGTTTCTCCTTCCTTCCTTGTTGTCCCCAAAGAGCAGCAAACAGGCCCGTTTCCTTCTGAGGCCATGGTTCTCAGCTTTGTCTCCACATTAGACAAATCTCCTGAGGAGCTGCAGAAAAAATACTGCAACTCCATCCCCATCCCCAGAGTCAGATTCCAATAGTCTGGGGTGAGGCCCGGGCAGTGCCGTTTCAAAAGCTCCGCAGGTGATATTAATGTGCAGCCACAGGTGGGAACAATGGATTTAAGGGTTGCTGCTGTCTCATGGATCCCTTTGTCATGCCTTTGGCAGTCTGGCACTGCTTAGGGACCCTTTCTAGGAAAAAAGTAGGTGGGAGATCTTTGGGGTAGAAAATAGTAGCCATTATTTTGTGTTTTAAAGCTTTTTTTTATTTTCATTGACAAATAGTTGTATATATTTATAGGGTACATTGTGAGGTTTTGATACATGTATACATTGGGGAATGGTCAAATCAGGGTAATTAGTATATCCATGACCTCAAATATGTATCATTATGATCATTTATCATTTATTTGTGGTGAGAATATTTAAAATCTAAGACATTGGTCAACAGACACTAAGTTACAGTTAGAGGAGGAACAAGTTTTGGTGTCCTATTGCACAACATAGGAGACTATAATTAATAATGATGTATTGCATATTTCAAAAAATGCTTCTAAATGTATTAGATAAATCACCTAGGATTATAAAGGAAACTGATTACTGTATCTTGTGATGCAATTTACAGTATAGTCATATGTGCTTCTTGATTAACACCTTCAATGTAACACGATCAAGCAGCAGGTCTAACGACTACTATCATTTTGAAGAGGTGATGAGCATACATGATTTTTGAGATCCCTGCAACAACCGTAATGTGATATGAAAATAGCTGTGATTCTAGTAGTGACAGTCACAGATGCTGCTAATAGCACTGTGGCTTACTGCCCCAGAAACAGCTTTGCCTGCTCTTTTGTTCTTTAGCTATGTTATCTAGACCACCCACTCAGCCTCTCTGTGCCCGTCCTCATCTGTGAAATGAAGGTTCCTGTGAGGATGAAATGAGTTAATGAACCAGCAAAAATGGCTCCAACACCATGCAGAGTACTGTGCCATTTGTATTATTTTGGGATCTGGGATCTTTAAATGTCTCCTTTAAAATACTGCCAAGGCCACGTCTTCCCAGGTCAAGAAGTAAGCCCATTTTTCAAGGACTGCCCACTCTTGAGCTTCACCTCAGGAGAGTCCCCAAGGCCTCTCCTGGTAGCCCCATTTGTGGCCTCAGTCGCTGTCCTTACCTCCCCACCACACCACGATAGTTACAAGCCTTACCATAGATCCCAGCTTCCCGTGTAAGAGTTCAGAATTTTCCTACAAACTTCTAACAAGTTAAAGACTAATTTGGAAACCCGCAGCGCTCCCTAATTTGTTATAGTTGCTAGGGGTCAGGGAGGGTTTTAGGGAGCATCAGAGCCATCCCTTTACTGTGCAGATGTGGCAACTGAGACAAAGAAAGAGACCCTAAGGCCACATGGAAGTTTGTTGGCAGTGTTAGGCCTGGGGCCCAATATTCCTCTCCCTCAGGCCTCCTAGGGCACAACCAAATCTCCATCCTCTTTGGTTCCTCCTCGTTCATCCCCACCATCTGGTCAGTTGACAGTTCCCATCAGTTCCATTTCCTCCTAAATATGACACCAATCTCAGCCCCTGCCTTGGCTCAGATCCTCTCCCACTCTACTCCCACTAGCACTGCTGCCTCGGCCTCCCCACCAGCCTCCCTGCCTCCAGTCTTAACCTCCAATAGAACCTTCCTAATCCGTGTTTCTCCTCCTGTCGCATGCCAAGAATGTCAAGAGCTCAGAGGAAGCTTGCAGTCCCTGAGTCCAAGCTCCTCACTCACCATCCCACTCCACATCCTGCCATGTCATAGAGGAGGAAACTGAGGCTGAGCCAGGGGAATGGAGCTAGCCAAGTCTGATAGTGAGCAAGAGGTAGAGCTGAAACCAAAACTCAGGTCAAAGGGTCATGGAATTTGAGGGCTAGAAAGCTTAGTTTAGTGCTTTTCCCATTACATCACCCGCCTCTGAGAATCACACCCCCAGATCCTATTGTTTCAGGTAACAACTGGAAATATTGTTTTCATAGGGACCATAATTGCCACTTCCCTTTCTAGGCACTCATTTTGGAAAAAGCAGACAATACTCCATCTCCTTCTCCCATTTCTCCCCAAGGCTCTTGAAGTAGGCCTCCAGCATCCGCCAGCCTGATTTTCTTCCTTATCTGTTCTAGGCATAGGCAGGTCCTGCCTGTCCCCCAACCATTTTCACACATATTTCTACTGGCCTGGGCCCAAAGTCAATTTGCCAATCTTATGTCATTGGGCTTCCCTGTTGCCTTGAATTTACTAGAATATACTAGATCATATTTGTCTCCCCTCTGCTGCCCCAACACCTAGCATCGAGCCTGGCAGAGAATGAACATTCAGTCTTTGAGAAATAATTGAATGAATAATAGAAAATGCTGGTATTGCAAAGGATAAAGAAAAGAATAAGACACAGACAGTCCTGCCTTCCAGGAGCTTAGAGTTTACTTATAAAGACAAGATCTGGAAATTAATGGAAATAGTGAATGGAGAACCAGGCAGCCATGTCTGACTTTCCTTTCAGGCCAAGCAGGGACCTGAGGTACTGTATCCAGGCTGGAATGCAAAGAGCTATTGGGTGCAAGGCATAATAGGTCTGTCATGGAGGTGGGGTGATCTGAGGCAGCATCTAGGATCAAAAAGTGGGGATTAAGTTAAGCCTCAGAGTCTAACAGGGCTGGCAAAGTTGTGAAAACCAGATACAGTCTCTAGGACCTAGACACGCTAAGTGTCATGGATTGAACGTCTGTGCATCCTTCTTCATATGTTGAAACCCTACTCCCCAGTGAGATGGTACGTGGAGATGGGGCCTTTGGGAGGTGATTAGTTCATGAGGGTGGATCCCTCATGATGGGATTAGTGCCCTTATAAAAAGAAACATCAGAGAGCTTGCTTCCTCACTCTGTTCTCTGCCAAGTGAGGATACAACAAGAAGTGGGCCATCTGCAACCCAGGAAGAGGACCCTCCCCAGACACCGGATCTACGGGTGCAGTGATCTTAAAATTCCCAGCTTCCAGAATTGTAAGAAAACATTTGTTGTTTAAGCCACACGTCCATGGTATGTTGTTACAGCAGCCCAAACAGGTTGAGACATCAGAGTAATGAAAGCAAGTTCAGAGTGGAGAAGAAAGATTCTGGAAATAGTTCTTCAAACCATGGGGTATAGCTGCAGAGGCTTATTATATTATAATAATATTTATTGGCCTCACCTGTGAGTTGGGGTGGAGCTCTTCAAACCACCAACAGGCGGCAGCACCACTAAAGTGACAGACTCCTATCTCAAGGCTCTAAGGGTTCAGGCCAGCTTTGGTGGGGTGGGGAGCTTTCTGGAGGGGTGAGAACCTATGCTCTTGAAGCATGGGAAAGATTCTGAGAGGCAGGTAGAGTGCCTGGGTGTTTGAGGTCGAGAAAATATCCCAGAGGGCAGAGGCACCATGATAGGGGAATTCTAAGGCATGACTGAGGCTAGGGAGGAACAGGATTCAGGGAAGAACCCCACTGGTAGATGAGGAAAAGAGAGATGGTCTAGCACCTCCACATGCCAAGTAAAGTGCTGGGGAAGAAGGAGAAGCCAAGCTGAGGCAGGGGTACCATGACCGCCTTGGCTGTCAGGCTCAGAAGTTTCAACTCTATAGGCAAGAGGGTTTCTCTGAAGGCTTCTGAGCAGAGGAGCTACTGAATGAAAATTTACTTAAAGTGTCAGAAGAAGGGAGTTTCCAGCCTCAGTTTCATCCCTGACTCCCTGAATGACCTTGAGTCACCCAATCTTCTTCATCTTCCCCCTGAGTAAGATGAAGAGACGATATTGTGGAGAGCCCAGGCTTTGAAACTAGAGAGATGTGGATTCGTATCTCAACTCTGACTTCCTCACTATGTGACCTTAGACAAGTTACTTAATGTCTCTGAGCCTCAGTTTCCTAGGGAATAAAAATGCTACCCCAGTACAGATTCAGAGTAAGGGAAGTTTGAAGGTCTACCTGGACCCTAAGGAGAAGCTCCCTTTCTCTGCCCACTTACTCTCCCTTGGTGCACCCACGTCCAATGATTTTAAGTTGAATTTGGGTAAGAAGAATTGGGTGACAGGCAGTGAACTGGAGGGGAAAGGGACTGGAGACAGGAAGGCAGGGGATAGATGAGAAGTGTCTAGGAATAGAAGCAATAAGAAAATAGAGGCAGAGCCAGGGCAAAAACGTCTAAGGAACCAGTTCCATCTGGTGACTGAGAGACTGATGCTGTCATCACTGAAATGAGCAAGTGATTGGAGAGGCGGGAACACAGCTTTAAGTCTTCTCACTCCTCAGCTTTCTGCATTAACAGGGCAAGCATTCACTGAACACCCAGAACATAGGCCTCAATATTTGTGTGTGTGTGTGTGTGTGTGTGTGTGTGTGTGTGTGTACACACTCTCACCTCTAGGGAGTTTCCCCTGCCCTTTCATTTTCAGAGAAGACAAGGGCAAAAGAGGAACCTAGACCTTTGCTACTCAAAGTGTGGTCCGTGGACCAGCTATGTCACTATTACCTGAGAGTTTGTTACAAAATGAAGAATTTCAGGTTCCACTCCAGACATTCTGAAACAGAATCTGCACTTTGCTTCTCCGTGTCAACAGACAAACCATCATCTAGAGATCTTGTTTTCTATGTCATTGGTCCATGGGTTACACATTGAAAAGCAAGGAACCAGGGCAAAAAAGGAGCTACTGTGTTGGGGATGGAGCTTTAAAATGGCAGGGGCCACAGGAAACCAAGTCAGCTAGGGTTATGGGTTTATTTTGGGGCCTTCTCTCAGACAGGTGGGGCAGTAAATCCCTGAGCACTCCCTTGCCCCCTCCCTAGAAAGCTGCTCAGCACTGTCTCTGGTCTGGACCAAAGCAGGGCTAGTGGCCCCCACATAATCTAGCTTAACTCTAACCCAACTCCAGGAAGGAAGAAGAGGCCACATAATGGTTTGCGTCCAGAGCCCTGTCTCAGAATGAAACGTCCTCTGAGCAGTATGTTCTTTGAGGATTTAGCCTGATGATCTGCAGCTGGTTTAAGAGTCAGAGTTTTGGGGTCCCAGCCAACATCTCTTCCCATCAGAGACAAACTAATGGAGAGAAAGAGAGAACTGTCCGCAGCTCGTGCTTTTGCTGGGAACATAAGACTCACAGCGATCTGTGCCAGTGCTGCTGTGTGAGCTGCAGTGTGTGTGTGTGTGTGTGTATTTTAATGAAGGCATAAAAAAATCAAGGAACTATGTCAGGTGGTGAAATTACGGATAGCTTTTATGTTCTTCTTTGTACTTTCCTGTTTTTTTCACAATTAACCTGCGTTAGTATAAAAATCTGTAAATAACAAAGGCTATTTCAAAATGAATACAGAGAAAATCATGGCAGAATACAATTAAGTGCCGACTTTTGTGCTGCAGATAGTTTATCCTATGGGGATAGGATTCAGGGGAGATTTCTAAGGTGAGACAGAGGAAGCAGATGGAAAGGGGGTGCCTAAGATCACCAGGCCTTTATTCTGCAGATGGGCTGAGTCAAAAGTCAAAACCTGAGTCTTTTGGACTGCTCAGCACTGGTCAGGCTCCGACTAGGGTAACTGGATTCGTTTCTTGAATCTGAGAACCTTAGATCTAGAAAAATCTGAGAAATTACAGAGCCAGCCCTATTCTTTCCTTCTCACAGGAGGGACTGAGGCTCAGAGAGGTGAGAACTCTGAGGACTCTACTTTTGCACAGACTGTTCTCTGCCTGTATCACCCTCCATCTGGCCCTTGTCTGCCTAGCTAATCCTAACCCTTCCTTCAAGACTCGGTTCAAACAACACAGATTCTTGTGAGTTAGGACACCTCTGCTGTGCCCACAGAACACTCAATACATTCCTCTGTCATTCATTTGACAAATTACTGAGCACCCACTGTGTGTCAGGCACTGTTCTATGTACTCGGGATGCATGAGTGACCAAAAATCTCTGCCCTAGTGTGTGGTGACTAAATCATCACATTTGTTCATTCAGCCAGTGTTTATGGATCACCTGTGTATCGGGTCTCTCTGCCTGGCCTAAGCTATTTTACGGTCAGGGCAATTGTCTCCACAGGCTTGGCCTCCTTCTCTTCCCTTAACTGTGAGTGCCTTGCGGACACAGTGAGTGTTTTCTTAATAAATGAATGAATGAATGAATGAATGAATGGATAACGAAATGACCAAGGTCACACAGCAATCTCATGATGGAGCTGGCACTGAAACCCTGGTCCCCCGATAGCTTGTGCTTGTGCACTTTCTCCTGTGCTCCACTGCAGACAGCTCCAATCTTTGTAACCTCCATCACCTCAGGTAAGAGAGGTCACAGAGGAGATCAAGGACTGGGTTCCCTAGGCAGATTCATTTTGGAAAGGGGAGACTCATCCTATCACAGACCTTCTCTGGCGAGAGTGGGCACGACACCAGCCTCGGACAGGACATCCCTGCTCAAAAGCTTGGGGCGATCAAGACTGGACACTCTCCACTAGGGGCCCTGTCGACCCCATCACTCTGCCCAGCGTCTGAATCTTGAAGTACATTTCGTTTCTGGATCAAAAACAGAGCCACCTCTGGCACTGCAGAAACATTCATTCCTCACGCACCCCATCCCTGGGCCCCCGATCTTTCCCTCTGAGCCAAAGGAAGCGCCGGCCTTTGGCAGACAGAGCGGCGCGGGCCCGTGGCCCCGTAGCTGCACTGCAGCGCCCTCTGCCGGGCATCGGGCTGGCGCCGCCACTCCGCGGGGCGGGGAGGAGCGGGGCGGGTGAGGAGCGCGGGCGGGGCCGGGCTGCTTCCAAGCAGCCTCCTGTTCCGGAGGTGCTGAGGGACGGTGACTCATCGCGCCGGCTGCGCCCGCACCGGCCGCCCTCGCAGGCTCGCCGCCTCCGCACGCGCCTGGTGACTGGCCGAGCTGCTCCGCGCACGAAAAGCAGTCCAGGGGCCGGCACCCGACGGTAGCGGCGCGGCAACACTTGCTCCCCCGGCCCGTGCCCTCGCCCTGCCCGCGGACCCGGGCATCATGGAAGCTTCTGGCGCTAAAAGCCCGCTCTCCTCCACTTGTCGCATTGAGTCTTCACCTCTAACCCGGGATAGGGGTCGTTTTTTATCACACCACCTTAACAAGGAGGAAACTGGGCGAGGGAACGGTGAGGCGAGGGCCGGGGTCAAGTAGATAAGAAGCAGGGGAGGGCCTAGATTAACAAGTAACCTCTGATTCCAGAGCTCAAGGTGTGGTTTCCACAGCATCAAGCTGCATGGTCCCCCTAACCTCCCAGGTCCTCGCCCCGACACAAGCGAAGGAAGGGTAGGTTGGACCACCTCATAGAGGACCTTGAAAGTCAAGCACCATAATAAACATTTACCATTTTAGAAAGAAAAGCTATAAATGACATTTAAGAAGAAAGTCAGGTAAGCATTGGGCTTGATTCTGTAAAGATGTTTTAGATTATATAGAGCAGAGGGTAGTGATCAGAGCTGTGAGTTAGAAAGCTGCACCAAAGGAAAACAGATGGAAGAGTAGCACCTGAGACCCCAGCAGCCTCAGCAGGGTCTAAATTAGAGTCAGGAAAATGAGGGAAAAAAGTATTACAGATCTGGGAATGGGAAGACCTTAGTGATAGATTGGATTTCAAAAAGTGGGGCAATTAAAATCCACACAGCACTTTGTACTTCTACTCAGGTATTTACAACAATTGATTCTGCCTTCTGAGTAATAGTTTGCCAGCCTTGTTAGACGGTTAGGTCCACAGAGTAGTGCTGGTGGCTCAGGCCCCATTCCTGCCTTGAGGGCCATGACCTTGTAGGGGGAGAACACAGATGTCTGGGGGCAGTGTCCATCCTGTCAGCTGGAACACACGTGAGGGCAGTGCTGCTTGCCCAGACAGCATCTGCACATGCCACAGAACCCCTAAGCCAGCCCTTACTTCCTCCTTAGGAAAAGTCTGGAGGGCTCCAGCTTGACTCCAAGGCTGCCTCACGCTACTGAATGTCTTTCTGGGCCTACAATTTGCTGGAGCACCTGAGTGGGAAGCTTGAGCTGCTCTGGCAGCCCCACCCGGGGCCAGGCATCAAGACCTGTGCAACTGGCTGCGAGCACCTGCTGCCAGCTGGCAACATTGAAGGGACACACCACTGGGCAGGTAGCATGGCTCTATTGTAGAAGGGTAATGTATCCAGGTGTCAGCACCCCACAAAGACAAAATCTCCACAGAACTGGAGAGTATTATGTCAGCAGTGGACCTGAAGGTAGCTAGATCTTCCTCCGAACCCACAATTTGGTCTATCCAGAACATTCAGGCCTAACAGGCCCTGCTACCCAGCCCGTCTTCCCCTATATAGAGGGACACGATGAATGAGTGCACCCTTCTGGGGTGGGTTGTTTCCTAGTTCCACAGGACCCCAACCCACAGACACCAGCGTGGAACAGGGACCACTCCTAATTTCTGGTACTTCCCATCCTCCACCACTCATGATAACTTGCTGTCACCCTGGGCTATCCTGGATAAAAAAAGCACAGCCCCACTGGCTCCTAATGTTACCAGGTGCTGCTTGTCTACTTTGTCCACTCCTCACTCCCCTGAAGTTCAACAAGGTATGTAATCAAGCCAGAGTTTTGGTGGGTTGGTTGGTTTGTGATCAGGAAAAGGAAGAGTTGTCCCTACTTTGGGAGTACCACTGAGCAGCAGAGCAAGTGTCCAGAGCCTCTGTTTATAATAAATATTTACCCTCAGAGCCTGAAGTGTAGGTCCTCACAAATACACAGACACAGATGTGTGTGTGTCTGTGTGTGTGTTTGTGTGTGTGTGTGTGTGTGTGTGTGTTGAGGATGGGTTACGTGGGTTCTTTGACCCCTGAACATCTTTCCTGCAGGCCCCAGTGGTCTTTCTGAAGGAGAAAATGTATGTAGAAAAGGAGAAAAGATGTCTATTCTCCCTAAATTCATCTATAATCTCATTGCTATTTCAATCAAATCTCCAGAGGAATTTTCATAGAACCTGACAAACTGATTCTAAAATCCATGTGAAAAGAATATGTATAAGAAGAGCCACAACAATTTCTTGGGGGAAAGGACAAAATGAAGGATGAAGGTATCAAATCTACGGTAATTAACAGGGTGTGATATTGGCACAAAAGTAGACAAATGAGTGAAAGAGAGCAGAGAGCTCTCAAGTCAACTCATGTAAAGATGTTAAATAAAATAATAAAAGCTGCATTTATAAGTCAGTGGTGAAAGGATGGACTATTCAACAAATAGTGCTGAAGTAACTAGCTTTCCATTTGAAAAAAATTAAATGAGATCCCTACCTTATACTATACACGCACATATTCCACATAGCTCAAACAACTAAATATAAAAAAGAAAATAAACCTATAATGGAAAAAATAGAGATTTATATATTTGTGACTTTGGTATGGAGAAAGTCATTTTAAACAACACACAAACACAACCCAAAAGCCAAAAGGGAGTGGTTGACAAATTTGAGTCTACACACACAAAAAATGATTTTTTTAGGCAAAAGACGCCATCAATAAAGTTAAAAGACAAATAATAAACTGGGGAAATATATTTGCAATGTATGTATTAGACAAAGAATAATCAAAAGGTAGAGAATCTCTGTAAATCAATAAAAAGGTAAACAACTCAAAATAAATATGGGCAAAGTATATGGACAGGTAATTCAAAAGGAGAGTTACAGATGGCCAACAGACATTTGAAAAGATGTTCAGCCTCTGGGAATCAAGGAAAAGTAAATGAAAACAACCACCAGATGTCATCTTTCACTCATCACATTCGGAATTCAAAGTCTGATTATATCAAGCGTTGTCAAGAAGGTGAGCAAAACTGCTATTCTCAGACACTGCTGGGTGGAGCACAGCCATTATGGGTAGGAATTGGACCACATCCATTAACATGGAAAATGTGCATCCCCTATTATGCAGCAACGCCACTTCTTAGCATCTATCCTGAAGGAACTCCTGCACGTGTACACAAATGTTTATTGAATGGATGTTTATTGAAAGATTGTGTTAGCCACCACAATTAAGAAACAACCTAAAAGTTCATCAGTGGGTGAATAGTTAAATAAATCCTGATATAAGTCATACTCTGCAAAATTACATAACATTTTAAAAGAATAAGTTAGGACTTCTGCTTCTGGGAAGATAGAATGACATACTTTTCCCTGGTCCTCCCTCTAAAGCACAACAAAATGAACACAAAAGACTGGAGAGGAGGTGGAGAGAAGAATGTACACCTGCAAGAGACCTCAGGACTCAAGGAACAGCATGTGGTGAGTTCTTCGGATTTTTGTTTTGCCTCATATATCCCAGAGTTGAAGCTGAAAAAGTCTGCAACCTGAAAATACCAACGGGGCAGATTTTTTTAAAAGCCTGCTCTCTTACCAAGACAGAAAATTTTATACACTAATTCTTTAGCCAAATACCACAGAAAAAAATATGTGGTCCCATTCCCAACCCCACCAGTAAAGGAGGGGTTGAAAACATTCCTTTTTACCCTTGCTAAGCTGGGACCAGGTGCCTCAAATTTCCCCACTGGGGTGAAGTCAGAGAAGGCTGAGCAGGCATCTGGGATAGACCTACTAGATAGAAACTCAGCAAGGGTATATAGGAACTCAACAACACCCTCAAACAAAGGATTTAATTTGACATTTATACAACATCTCATCCAACAGCAGAAGAGTAAGCATCCTTTCCAAGTGCCCATGGAATACAAAACATGTTAGACATATCCTGCGTCATAAAACAAATGTTGACAAATTTAAAACAATTGAAATCAAACGAAATGTATTCTGTGACCAAATTGGAAATCAATAACATAAAGATAAGAAAATATCTAAAACTTGAAAAATAAACAACACACTTTAACCCATGGGTCAAAGATGAAATTTTAAATTTCAAGATAAATTTAAAAAATACATTGAACTGAATCAAAATGAAAATACAACACAGAAAAATTTATGAGATGCAACTAAAGCAACACTTAAAAAGAAGTTTATAGCTCCAAATGCTTACACTAGAAAAGAAAAAAGGTCTCAAACCAATNTGGGTCAAAGATGAAATTTTAAATTTCAAGATAAATTTAAAAAATACATTGAACTGAATCAAAATGAAAATACAACACAGAAAATTTATGAGATGCAACTAAAGCAACACTTAAAAGAAGTTTATAGCTCCAAATGCTTACACTAGAAAAGAAAAAAGGTCTCAAACCAATCATCTAAGTTCCTATCTCAAGTAACTAGAACAAGAAGAGCAAAATAAAGCCAAAGCAAACAGAAGGAAGAAAATAATAAAAAATAACAGCATAAATAGGCAGAATCAAAAACAGAAAAATACAGAAAATCAATGAAATAAAGAGCTGCTTCTTTGAAAAGATCAGTAAGATTGACAAACCTCTAGCAAGACATACAAATTGCTCATATCAGGAAGGAAATGAGTATCACTACAGACCCTTCAGACATCAAATGGATAATAAGGGAATACTATGACCAACGCTACATGCTTTGACAACTTTGATGAAATAGACCAATTCCTTGAAAAATATAAACTTCCCAAATCTACCAAATATGAAATAGATGATTTGAATAGCCCTATAACTATTAAAACATGAAATTCATAATTTTAAGACTACTCCCTTTAAAATCTCCAGGTCCAGATGGTTTCACTGGAGAATTCTACCAAATGTTTAAAGAATTCTATGCTAATTCTACACAATCAGTGTAACAAACTAATAGAAATCACATGATCATATTAATCAATGCAGAAAAGTATTTGATAAACTCTAACACTTATTATCATAAGTTAAAATACTCTGAGAAATAGGGCAAAAGGGAACTTCCTTAACTTGATAAGGAGCATCTACATAAAACTTATACCTAATATATATATATTTTTTCCTGGATCAAGCAATATTAGACTTACACCTAACATTAAACTTAATGCTTGAAAGACTAGATGCTTTCCCCCTCAGATTGGAAACAAGGCAAGGATCTCTGCTCTCACCACTCTTATTCAACATAGTGTTGGAAGTTCTAACAAGTGTAATAAGGCAAAAAAAAAAAAAAAAGTAAGAAAAGAAAAGATAAAACATGTAGATTATAAAAGAAAAAATAAAACTGCTCCTATTTGGAGATGGCATTATAGTCTACATAGAAAATCCCAAGAAATCTACAAGACAATTCCTAGAACTAATAAGTGAGCTTAGCAAGGTTGCAGGATATAAGATAAGCTTGCAAAAATAAATTGTATTTCTATATACTAGCAATGAACACATGGATGCTGAAATTAAAAATACAATACCATTTACACTTGCTCAAAAATGAAATACTTAAGTGTAAATATAACAAGATATGTATAGAGCTTATATGCTGAAAACTACAAAATGCTGATGACAGAAATGAAAGAAGACCTAAATAGAGAAAGAAATATGCCACATTCAAGGATCAGAAGACTTAACATAGTAAAGATAGTAAAGATGTTAGTTCTCCCCAAATTTATGTATAGTTTTAGCTCAATCTCTATCAAAATTCCAGGAGGATATTTTAGACATAGACAAGTATATTCCAAAATTTATATGGAAAGGCAAAGAAACTAGAATAGCCAAAACATTTTGAAAAGGGAGAATAAAGTGGGAGGAATCACTCTATCCAATTTCAGGACTCATTATATAGCTACAATAATCAAGACTATGTGGTATTGGTGGAGGGACAGACACACAGATCAATGGAACAGAGTAGAGAACCTAGAAATAGACCCACACAAATATGCCCTACTGATTTTCAACAATCGTACAAAAGCAATTCAATGGAAGAAAGACAGCCTTTTTGAATGGTGCTGGAACAACTGGACATAGACAAAAAGTGAACTTTGACCTGTGTAGGGCTGAATGGTGCCCTCCCAAAGGATATGTCTACGTCCTGATTCCTGGAACCTAGGGATGTTACCTTATTTGGAAGATGAGCTTTTGCAAGTATAATTAAAATGAGGAGATCATTCTGGATTCAAGTGAGTCCTAAATCTAATGACACGTATCCTTATAAGATGGACACACAGAAGAGATGATAATGTGAAGATGGAGGTAGAGATTGCAGTGGCATGGCCATAAGCCAAGGAGTATTGGCAGCTAGCTGAAGCGGGACTAGGCAAGGAAGGATCCTCTCCTAGAGCCTCCAGAGGGAGTGCAACCCTGCCCACACCTTAAGTTCAGACTTCTGGCCTCCACAATCATGAGAGAATACATTCTGTTGTTTAAAGCTACCAAGTTTACAGTTACTTGTTACGGCAGCCTCAGGAAATGATATAACCCGTCTCATACCTTATACCAAAAAAATCAACACAATGGATCAGAAACTTAAATGTAAAATTATAAAAATTTTAGGAAGAAACAGGAAAGTGTTTGGAATCTAAAGCTAGCCATATAAGCCAGACCCTATACTTGACAATCAAAACACATCCAAAAAACCAAAATTGATACATTGCACTTCATCAAAATTAGCAACTTTTGTTCTATGGAGTCCCTGTTAAGAGGATGAGAAAAAGCTTCAGACCAAGAGAAAATGTTTGCAAGCCATATGTCTGACAAAGGACTGGTGTCTAAAATGTATAAAGAACTGTCAAAACTCAGCAGTTAAAAATTCAAACAACTCAACCAGAAATTGGGCTAAAGACATAAATAGACAAGTTACTGAAGAAGCTATACAGATGGCAAAGAAGCTCATGAAACAATGTTCAACATCACTAATCTTAGGGGAATGAGAATTGAAACCAGAATGAGATACTACTTCACACCTAGAGAAGAACGGCTAAAAGGGAAAACAGTGAGAACACTAAATGATGATGAGGATGCCAAGAAACTGGAATCCTCATACATCGCTGGTGGGAATGTAAAATGGTACAGCCACTCTGGAAAACAGTTTGTCAGTTTTTGTTTTGTTTTGTTTTGTTTTGCTTTATTTATAGATGGAGTCTCGCTCTGTCGTCCAGGCTAGAGTGCAGTGGTGAGATCTCGGCTCACTGCAACCTCCACCTCCCAGGTTCAAGCAATTCTCCTGCCTCAGCCTCCCAAGTAGCTGGGACTACAGGTGCGCACTGCCACGCCTGGCTAATTTTTGTATTTTTAGTAGAGATGGGGTTTCACCATGTTGACCATGATGGTCTTGATCTCCTGACCTCGTGATCTGCCCACCTCGGCCTCCCAAAGTGCTGGGATTACAGGTGTGAGCCACCGCACCTGGCCATCAGTTTTGTTTTGTTTTGTTTTGTTTTTTTATTATACTTTAAGATCTAGGGTACATGTGCATAATATGTAGGTTTGTTAC
>NW_016808091.1:0-4471 GCF_001698545.2 Rhinopithecus bieti
ACCCGACTTCTGTGTCGCTGGCGCTGGGAGTTGGAGACTGGAGCTGTTCCTAATCGGCCATCTTGCTCCGCCCAAAATTTAAATTTCTACCAGCAGCAAGAGACTGCCAATTCCTCCACATCAATGGCAACAACTGGTAAGGGGAGACATTTACATTTTAGCATTCAAATAAGTATGTTGTAGCATCTCATTGTGATTTTAATTTGCAATGGCGTTGAGCATCTTATTATGTATTCATTTGCCACTTGTATGTCTTCTATGGTGAATTCGCTGTTCAAATCTTTTGCCCATTTGTTGGGGAAGGGAGGCAGTTGTTAGTCTTATTATTGATAGAGCAAAAGTTATTTTTATATTCTGGATGTAAGTCTTTTACCTGATATATGTGTTGCAAATATTTTCTTCCAGTCCATGCCCTGTCTTTTCATGCTGTCAACAGTATCTTTTGAAGATTAAAATGATGAATCAAAATTTATCATTTTTTCCCTTTATGATTCATGCTTTTAGTGACACAGCTAAGAAATATTTGCTGATCTCAAGGCCACAAAATCTTTCCTTTAGTATTTTGTTCTAGAATTTCCATAGCGTTAGGTTTCACATGAGTCTATGATCTGTTTTCAGTTAATTAGATATCCAGTTGACCCCACGCTAGTTGTTGAAAAGACTTTCCTTGTTCTAGTGAATTGTATTGGCATCTTGATAAAAAAGTGATTGATCGCATCTGTGTGGGCCGATTTCTACAGTCTATTCCACTGCGTTCATCTATTTGTCTGTTTTCTACCCACATAACACTCTCTTGTTTACTACAGTTTATAATATGTCTTGAAATTATGTAATCTGAGTCTACCAACTTTGTTTTTCTTTATCAAAATCGTTTTGGTTATTCTAGCTCCTTTGATTATCCATATAAATTTTTGATTCAAATCATTGACTTTACAATCATATTATTGATTGGGATTGAGTTGAATGTACAAATGAGTTTAGCAGACAATTTATCTCTTAACAATACTGAGTCTTCCAACCCATGCATATGTTATATCACTTTACTTACTTAGGGCTTCTTTGATTTATTTATCAGTGTTGTGTGGTTTCACTATATAGCTCATGCAAATATTTTGCTAGGTTTATACCCACGTATTTTGTGGGAATTTTTTTGGTGCTATTGTAAATGGCACTTTTTTCTTTACATTTTAATGTCCAGTTATTCATTCTGTTTTGATCATATATTTTGCAACTTGCTAAACTCCTTTATTTATTCTAGTATACGTTTGGAAGAATCCTTGGAATTTTCTAAAAGGCTGTTCATGTTGCATTTCTTGATTGACAACTTATGGATGCTATTTTTTATTCTTGTCTTATTGCCCTTGCTAGGGTCTCTAGTGCCTTGTTCATGATCTTAGCAGGAAAACATCCAGTTTACCATTAAGTATAAAGTTAGCTGTAGATTTTTTTGTAGATGCTCTTTATCAGTTAAAAAATTCTTTTCTGTTGCTAGTATTTTGAGAATTTTTAAAAAATCATGAATGAGTTTTGAATATAGTCAGATGCATCTACTAACATGATGTTTTTTCTTCTTTAGTTTGTTAACATAGTTAATCATATTGACTGGTTATCTAATCTCGAACCAGCCACTCATTAATGGGTTAAATCTCACTTGTTCATGATGTATTAGCCTTTGAATATGTTCCTGGATTTAATGTGCTGGTATTCTGTTGAGGGCTTTTGCATGGTTATAAGGAATATCGCTCTCAAGTTTTCTTTTCTTTTGATTTTGGTATCAAGGTAACGTCTATCTCATAAAAATGTTGGAAAGTAATTTTTCCTCTCCTATTCCTTCCTCTTTCTATTTGCTGGGAAAAGTTTTTATGGAATTGATATTGTTTCAAGTACTTGAGGGGCTGAGAAGTATTGTGCTAAGCATGTAAGGAGGGCTGGTTGTGCTTATACCTTATTCCTACTTTTCAGCTGAGCATTTCACAGTTTTGTGCCATCAGAGGAAAAGATAACTGAAGTATCAGAACATAGATTATTGCGGTTGTTAATGATCTATATTGGAAAGTATTCACAGCCTCAAAGATGACATCACTTGCCTGATTAAAGGCAGGAGCTGGAGTCGTGAGGGCGCATTACCCACTGCCGCCTCCAGGGGGTGCTGTGTGTCAGGCAACGGAGCCCAGGGCCTTTGAACCTGGATGAGTTCTGAGGTGTGTAAGGGGCTCAGAATAGTGACCAAGGTCCCAACAGCCAGGGGCCCATCACCCACACAGTGGTTGGGTAGAAGGATGGACGCCCATTCTCTGCAGGATGGGAGCCCCTCGGAAGCACATGGCTGTCCTGCCCTCCCTGCGCAACACCTTTTCTGTGCAGTGAGGACAGAAACTCAAGTTTTCAGACAATTAGAGTAAATTTCGGCCAGAGATATCCTAGAGACTGAACACAGGAGGGCGGGGCCTTAGGCTGTTTGGAAGACTTGATTTACACAAAGCAATGAGGAAGCAATTTGCATCTGGAGAGAATGCATGAATGACATTGTTTAACAGGAAAGTAAGGCCACAAGGCTAGTGACCCAGATCGGAGTCGGGTCCCTGCTGCCTGCATCTGCAGGGAACGTGCCGTGTTTATGGATGATGCCTTAATCACTCCCCACCCAGGCCATTTCTCCTAAGCTACTGCTCCTTTTACTTTGGGGATGAGGAAGCTGGGGCTCAGGGAGAGCACAGAACTTTCTCAAGAGCACAGAGCTAAGGAGCCATGGACCTGCTGAAGGGAGAGAGGATTCCATACACTCTCCCGTGAGCTTTGGTTACTGTTGGTGTCATAATCCCAGGCACGGACTTGTGGCAGGAGGTGGGGTGGGGAGAGAGGCTCCAGCAGGGACTAGGACCCCTGTGGCTGTGGCAAGGCTGTGTCTCCAGTAACTGCAGGGCAATAGTCTAGAGGAGATGAAGGAGATGGACCCCGCGCTGACAGAAGCAGGGGTGAAGCCTGAATCCAACAGGCAGAGAACCCCGGGTGCCCTTCAGGAATCCGGGCCATTAGGTGGGATGACACAGGGGGCTTGGGAGTCGTTAGTGGAACACAGCCTTGGGAATCTGAGAGCAGGACATTGCAGGGTTTGGGAAGCAGGGTTCACCGGGGAGGGCTGAGAGCAGAGAGTGGAGCAGACTCCAGAAGGCTCAGGGCCCAGGACTGGCTTAAAGTCAAGGGAGCGAGGCTGGGTCCACTCATCAGGATGTGGGCTCAACATGAGGACCGAATTCTGGGCAAGGCAGAGTACGTAGGGAGCAGGGCGTGCAAAGCGTGGCCAGGCAACAGGAGGCAGCCTTCTCTCTCTCTTGCCTAAGGTGTCTGATGTGGAACTGATTCAAGGAAGTGGGGATGTTGGTCCAGGGGCTCAGGGTGGTCTAAGGCGAGGAGGTCCCTAGCAGGCACTCGTAGGAGTCATCCTCCCTGAGTGTCCTCCTTCATCAGCACCCTAGGCACTTTCTAGAAGCTGAGCAGGGATGCTGAGGTAGGTATCTCACCAGAGCACCACATCCACGAAGCCCTGTGCCGGGCGCTCCCCTGACAGTCCTGTGCTTTGGAAACCTGGGCTTGTGTGTACTGAGCCTTGCTGCAGGGAGGACTTGGTCTACAGGGGCATCTGGCTCCCCGCTGGTGGGTCTGTCTCTGAGAAGAAAAGCCTGGAGTCTGGCATCTGAGGACAGCCTAACCATGAGGGATTGGAGGAGATGCTCTGACTCATAAAAAGGAAGGAGTAGCTGGGACAAAGGCAGAATGGCTTTGAAAAATACTTACCGCTTCTGTTTGTACCCTGTCATGAAGATTGTCTCGTTTAATCTTTTCTTAAAAAATGATTTTCTTGAGATACAATTCACCCATTTAAAGTATATGATTCAATGTTTTTTAGTATTCACAGAAATGTACGACCATTACCACAATCAATAATATTAGAACATTTTCATCACCTCAGAATAAAACCCTGTAACCTTCAGCTCTTACTCACTATCCACATGCACATCCCTGCCTCCCAGCTCTAAGAAACCACTCATCTACTGTGATTTCTATAGATTTTCCTGTTCTGGAATTTTTCATGTGAATAGGATCATATAATATGTGTTCTTCTGTGACTGGCTTATTTCATTTAGCAAAATGTATTCAAGGTTCATCCGTGTTGTAGCATGTTTCAGTACTTCGTTCCTTTTTTTTTTTTTGTAAGGTCTTCCTCTTGCCCTGTCACCCAGGCTACAGTACAGTGACACGATCATGGCTCACTATAGTCTCGGCCCCCTGGGCTCAAGCTCACTCCTTTTTTTTTTTTTTTTTTTTTTATTATTATACTTTAAGTTCTAGGGTACATGTGCATAACGTGCAGGTTTGTTACATATGTATACTTATGCCATGTTGGTGTGCTGCACCCATCAACTCGTCAGCACCCATCAATTCATCATTTATATCATGTATAACTCCCCAA
>NW_016808091.1:9068-26103 GCF_001698545.2 Rhinopithecus bieti
GCTGCTTCCCCTGTTGGTCTTCAGCTGTGCGCTGTCCCCAGAGGTGGAGTCTCAGTTGAAAATGCAGAAATCACCGGTCTTCTGTGTCGCTCGTGCTGGGAGTTGGAGACTGGAGCTGTTCCTATTCGGCCATCTTGCTCCGCCCCAGCTCACTCCTTTTTATGGTTGAATAATATTCCGTTCTTTGCATATTGCCACATTTTGTTATTCATTCATTAATTGATACAAATTTGGGTTTTTTCCACCTTTTGGCTATTATGAATAATTCTGCTATAAAGATGTCTGTATAAGTTTTTGTGTGAACATACATTTTCATTTCTCTTGGATACATGCCTAGACATGGGATTGTTGGGTCATATGGTAACTCTATGTTTAACTTTTTGAGGAACTGCCAGTTTTCCAAAGAGACTGTATAATTTTGCACTCCCACCAGCAATGTGTGAGTTCTGATTTCTCCACAACCTTGCAAACAATTATTATCCAACTTTTTGATCATAGCCATCCCAGTGGATGTGGAGCGGTATCTCATTACACCATTGATCTGCACTGCCTGATGACTAATGATATTGGGCATCTTTTCATGTGCTTATTGGCCATTTGTGTGTCTTCCTTGCAGAAATGCCTATTTAGATGATTTGCTTATTTTAAAAATTGGGTTGTTTATCATTTTATTATTGAGTTATAAGAGTTTTTTATATATGCTAGATTCAAGTCCCCTATCATATGTGAAATCAGCAAGTATTCTCTCTCACTCTGTGGATTAATCTTTAACTTTCTTGATGATGTCCTTTGAAGCACAAAAGTTTTTCATTTTGATGAAGTCCAGTTTATCTAATTTTGCCTTCATCGCTCTTGCTTTTGATGTCATATCTAGGAATCTTTTTCCAAAGCCAGGCTCATGAAGATTTACCCTTATGTTTTCTTCTAAGGGTTTCATAGTTTTAGGTCTTATTTTTAGGTCCTTGATCCATTTGAAGTTAAGTTTTGTATATGTTATGAGGTGAGGAAGCAAATTTATTCTTTTGCATATGGAGATCCAGTTGTCTCACCATGTTCTCATTTAATCATTACAACCCAGAGATATCATGAGCCTATTCTTTAAAATAAACATCTCCCTTTTACATCCCCCCTTTAAGGAGTCTTATGGGGATATGTAAAATGGAGATGTTTATTTTAAAGAATAGGTTCATGTGATTGTAGGAGCTGGAAAGTCTGAAATCTGTTGTGCAAACCCCAGCAGACTGCAAATTCAGGCAAGAGTCAATGCTGTAGCCTTGAGACCAAATTTGAAAGGGCAGGCAGCTGGCTGGTAACTCAGACAGGGTTTCTCTGTTGTAGTCTTGAGGCTGAATTGCTTCTTCCTCAGGAAACTGGTCATAAGGCCTTCACCTGATTAGATGAGATCCACCCTCATTATGGCGGGTGATCTGCTTCATGTACAGGCTACTGGTAGCAAAAGTATATCACACCCACTAAATACCTTCCCAGCAGCATCTAAACTAGTGCTGCACCAAACAGCTTGGCACCATAGGATAGCCAAGTTGACATCAAATCAGTCATCACAGGTAGTGTGGTTGCCATTTCTTAGGAGAAGAATCTGAGGCTTGGAGAAGTTAAAAGATTTCTCCAGAAGCACAGTCAGTAGCAGAGTCTAAACATAAACTGGATTATCAGGTGCTGGGTGAGGAGTCAGGAAAGGGAAATGGGAAAATGTTGGTCAAAGGGTACAAAGGATACATAAATTCCAGAAATCTTCTGTGTAGCCTAGTGACTATGGTTAATAATGCTGTATTGTATGCTTGAAAATTATGAGAGTAGATTTTAAATATTTTCGCCACAAAAAGTGTAAGGTGATGTATATGTCAATTAGCTTGATTCAATCATTTTGTAATGTGTACACAAACATCACATTGTATACCGTAAATATATGCAATTTTATTTGTCAATGACATCTCATAAAGCTCACGGATAAAAACGACACTTGGACCGGAAGCTGACTCCTTAGGGCACTCCATTCTTATGCCCATACTAAGCCTTTCTGTTCTGAGAACAGTCCAGGCTTAGGGAGCACTTGAGTTCTCAGAACTCCAAGTAGGTTCCAGAAAAAAGTACCATTTCACTGATGGCAGACATACACATTGTGTAAATGACTAGAGTTTCTCTAAAGCATACATTCCTCCTCTCAGTCACAGCAATGTGGGGTGCCATCCTCATTTAGGAAAGTTCTTTCATGATGTGTGTGGCCTCTCTCTTTGCATTTCTTCCTGCTGTTTCTCCTAAGCCCATCAGACATGTGCATGTGCCTGAACCCCGGCTATGAACAGGCGTTAGGATCTTTTTCCTGAGAGCCGGAGGCACTTGGCTAGCCTCCAGGAGGCTGTGGCTGCCCGGCAGACAGAGGGCCTGGGGTTTTGCGTGCGGCAACTTCCAACTCAGGTATGACTAGAAAGGCCGACGGCACTAGGAGAGCAAGGGAAAGACAATGAAGAGGAGGAAGGAAAAAAAAGAATGAGGAATAAAATGAAAGTTTCAGGTGACAGAGAACGTGGTGGTTCAAATGTTTTCCTGAGCATTACACACAAAGAGAAGCAGGCAAGGACAGAAATGCAAGAGCCCGGGAAACATTTGTGTATGTGGCACTTTGTGGGTGATGAGCAAGGACCCAGTAAGCCATGTCCCCTGGCTGTGAGCATGCAGCCAGCATGTGACCTGGTCAGGATTTGAACACAGGTGGGGCCAACTGTCTCCCCGTGCCCTGCCAGCCACCCTACTGCTTCCAGCTGGCCTCTGCTATTGGCTCCTGAGCTGCCCCTGACTGGGGATACTGCATAACATCATCCAGTACCCTAGTACTAGTTACACAGGAACAGTGGCATTAACCAGAACCACGCCAGGCAAACCAGGACGATGGTCACTGAGCCAGAGGAAGAGGTGGCCCAAGTACTGCCTGGTAAAAGCATTGTCCAGAGAAGGGAAGAAGAATGGTCCAACACTCACATGGATGACCACAAAAGGTGCCAGATGTTGGGGTGCAGCATGACCTCCAGGATTTGAGTGTGATGTGGGGGCCTGACCACTCACACACTCACCACCTGGCTCACATGAGGTGGTCGCACCTCAGACATTGTCGGCGATTTGAGAAAGGTTTGCAGCTTTGTGCCTTTTGAGCTGGATCTTCCTTTGTTTTGTGTCCACTGCTGAGCCTCGGAGTGCCCGGTCCGGTGTGGCCTGGGGACAACCTGTTGCTTCCAAGAGTCATTTCCAGGGTCAGCTTCATTTTACTTACGCTGAGACCTCCTAATGCCCTTAGTACTAGGGATGTCACCCCCCACCAACCGAGGCGAAATGTCAATGTGCAAGTTCAGAACACCAGGAGACTGGGAGTGCGGATGGACTTTGAGACCTCTCTTCCCTAGCTTTCTGCCTACACACTCTCCTAAGAGCTGACAGGTCAGTAAGAGACATCAGGCATGAAGGTGTCAGTGCAATGGGAGGACAAAATCACCCAGAACCACCTACTCTCAACACCAGCTCATTCACTTCCATTCTTGTTTCCATGTATGGATTTTACAAAATCACAGAAGTAAAAAAGACCATTACCAATTAAGTGACATGTCTTTTTGACATTCTTCTCCTTCCTGCCATTTGCTGTGTGTCTTTCTGGTCCTTGTATGAACTACTTCTTTATATATAAGCATATCCTTGGAACACAGACACTCTGTGGGTTTTTATGTATGTGCCAGATATCACATGCCATTCTGCAACCTGCTCATTTTGCTCAGCACTATATTTTTGACATGTAGCCATGTGGGTGTGCGTCAACTAGGATGATTTTTAAAGGCTCTACGTTATGTCACCATAGCCATGTATCGCTCTTTAGTCAGCTCTTCAGTGACTGATGGGTATTTGGTCTGTCACAGTTCTGGTTTCCAGTGAAGCAGACTGAGATGGGACTGGCTGCAGGAAGCATGAAGGTGGCACCCTAGGGAGCTGCACTTGTCAGGAGGGGAGGGCCTTGGACTGCGCAGAGAAAAGGAAAGTTTGAGAGTGATGCAGCTGCCACAGACCTCAGCCAGTTCCAAGGGGAGTGGGGTTGTCTCTTCAAAATCACCCCAAATTGAAGCCAGAGCCAAGCCTTCATGCCTATCATGCCATTCTTGGATGGAGGTTGTCCGCAGGGACGGAATGGGACCTGGGCAAATTGCTCCCTCTAGGCTATTGAGGGCAATTCCAGGTGAAGGGGTCCTGATCGGGGCAGGTGTTCGGCACCCACTATGAGGCCATAGCCAGCCTTTCATGATTACAAGTAATGCTCCAATCTTCTCTCTGCAGTGCCTGTTTGCTCATGTGCAAGCGTGTCTCCAGAATGGGCATAAGTAAATGGAGTTACTAGGTGTTTCATCTCTATTTGATGCTGCCGAATTGTTCTCCAGGATGACTGAAGCCATGACACTCCTACCAGCCACTGATGATAGTGCTCATTCCTCCCCTTACCGGTGCCAATATGCTGTATTGTCACATGCTTTCATTTTTGCAAATCTAATGAATATAGAATGGAATCTTGCTATTATTTCCATTTGCTTTTCCATAATGATAAATAAGGCTAAGCATACACACAGACAACACTTTGATGCAAATTCTCTCTTCTACATCTGACTTTGGCCCTGATTGTAAACCACAGCATCCTCAGACACCCTTTCTTCTCTTCCTTTCTTTCTGCCTCAGTTTGCCCAAGAAGAGGGTGTTTCCTCTGAGCCTTTTAGTAGTTTCAGAAGTTGCCTAATGCATCAGAAATTCCTGTTGCATGTATGTGTGAGCCTGTGCGGGTGTGCACATGTGTGGTGCACATGTGTATACATGCACACACGTGCATACAGGCATGTATTAATGTGTGATGTGTCCATGTGTGCACACAGGTGATGTGTATGTAATCAATGAGAAGTTTCTGTTAAAGAGTCTTGCAATGCTCATACTCTTTGAAACAGGAATCTTGACTCAGAGCCTCTATCTTAAAAAATATATGAAATATGGAAAGATTGAATATATTAAGTTATAATGTAATATATTAAATCATATATGGTGTGGATATGTGTGGACATGTCCACATGTGGTGTGTGGTGTGTCCATGTGGACATGTGTATCCAGTTATGTGTCTAGGGCGGGTGTGGGTGAGGGAGCTGTCATTCCTGGTCAGGCTCTGCTTCAATTCAAACCTGTGTTGTTTGAGGCTTAAAAAGAGGCTGGTCTCTGGGATAACTGAAGACACACACAGTCTTGTTATCTTTCTATCTCCTGCTGCCCCTCAGCCGTGTGCCCCAGTGACTTCTGGAGAAAAACTGGATGCTCTCTAACCTCACCCCAAATCAGGTCCAGGAAGAAAGAGGAAGGGAACTAAGCACAGTTCATTAAATTATTCTCCTATTGTGGGTCATTTTAGATAGTTTCCTGTTTTTCACTACGAAAAGCAATGCTCAATTAATGTCAAATTATACTAAATTAAAGCTAAACTTATTTTTAAATTAATTTAATTAAAATTAATATACTGAATCTTTCCATATTAAATATTGATATTTAAGATACATACTTGGAGTCAAGATTTCTCTTTCAGCGAGTGTGAGTATTGGGGTCTCTTTAATAGAAAATTCTTGTTGATCTGATCTTCATTCCTTTGGTTAGTAGAGCAGCTGCCTTTCACTAAGGGCTCAGAGCATGCCAGTGCCGATGCCTGTGTGGGACTAGCATCTGTGTTCACCTCATCTTCCCACCTCTGGGATTCGGTCAGAACTTGTGTAGTAGTAGTAGTCCCAGCTACTTGGGAGACTGAGGAGGGAGGATTGCTTGAGCCCAAGAATTAGAGGTTGTAGTGAGCTAAGATCACTGCACTCCAGGCTGGGCAACAGATAATCATTTTGAAATAATGTCTCAAATAATCATTTTGAAAAAAAATGCAAAGTTGTTACAATTTTATTTTGCCAAGTCTGAACATTATTAAAACAAACCCCACAAACCTATTACCTACTGTCTCAATTATTTCATAAAATGTAGGAAGATATTTGAACACTCCCGAAACTGTATTTGGCTTTTACAAGCAATATTTCATCGTCTTCATTTTTCTCACTTTGATCCAGAAAGTGACCCAGCCCCTGGCCCCTGGTTGGCTAGAACCCTGTCCTTTTCTGCCCAAGCCTAACCCCCTCTACCCTCCAGGGAGATGGCTTATATGTCATGGCTCTCCAGGACCAAGGGGACTCTGGAGTCAGAGCAGAAGCTCATGGGAGGGTGCTGTGGAGAGACAGGCTTTGGCTCAAGCTCGAGAACATCTCCAGATAAATGGGCATGTTCACATGAACTGGGCTTTCTGGGAAAGTGGTGAGCGGCTGAGCCAGAAGTGTTCCAGGCAAGCTGAGGCCACTGCTGTGCAGGTTTCTGCCTGGAGTAGGTGCTTTTTTCCAAGGCTCAGATTCTATGATTTGTAAAGGAAAAGAAAAATGTTCTAAAGATTTGCTCAGTATGACCCTGCATAAACCACCTGTGTTCCCCGCTGGCTTGAGATATGGCCTGCCTTGGGCATGGTTTCCTTGGTGCTTCGGGAGAAGGCCAGGGAAGAAGTGGCAGCAGTTCCGACCCCTCCCCCAAGGCGCTGCTGCACGGATGTCACAGGCTGGCCTTTGAGAGATAAGCAGTTTCTCTGACCTTGGCTGACACATTGGAGAAGCCTCAGGGCTTCCTCACCCTGCTTCTGAGGAGGCAGGCAGGGCTGTTGGACTCCTGGGCAAACTCTGAGCAGCAAAGTTCAGACTCCTGTCTTCCCAGGACCAAGTCACCCCTGAGGCTTGAAACAGCTCCCAAGTATGTCTGGGACTTGAGAAACCGAGATGCCACCCCCTACATGCATTTAGTATCGGTTGTATCGTTGGTGGAGCTGAGCGCAGAATGAAAACATGGGCCCCTTCTTCTAAACTAATTACACATTTCAAGATGGCAACAGCAGACCATTAAACCAAGCACAGAGCCTGAGCGCCTAGTGGGCCACACACCTGAGCCTGTGAGCACTGTAGCGTTCTCGGAGCCAGGCCCCTTGTGGGTGAAAGGCCAGCATGGTCCTACTGGCCTCTTCTCCATCTCTGCACCGTCACAACTGGAGGCCAGGCCTGCTGCAGGGCTGTCAGGGAAGGGAGTGCACCTCCAGAGGTGACAGTGGTCCGGGCTCCACTGCTGTGTGCCCAGCACTGCCTCCTCCACCTCCCTTCCTCATCTGCAGAGGAGCAAACCCACCTCTCTGAGGGCTGCTATGAGGACCACCAGAGATGATGGTGTGGAGCCTTCCAGGTCCAAGTGGGCCTATCTTACGGGCCCAGAATAAGAGGCCCCAGGGGTAGGCATGGCAGCAATCTAAGGAAGATTCTCAGGAGGAGCTGATGTCCAGGGGAGAGAGAGCAGATCAGAAGAACCAGATATGGAGCAAAAGCCTTGGTGCTCCACAGGGAAAAAGAGCTTCTGAGTTCAGTGGGGCAGGGCCTCCCACTTCCACCTGCACTGTGGAGTTAAGCTAGGCTTGAAAAACAGAAGGCTGCACACTCCCAAAAGTACTGACCAGGGATTCTTCTCTTCCAATTCTGGTAGAATTCTGAAAGCGGGACAGCCCCAGTGTTTAGTGACCCTGCTAACAGCACCTCTCCTTCTTAAGTGAGTAGTGCCCTACAGGTGCCAGGCTGACCAGAGATTCTCACACTGGCGGGGCAAGAAAGGCAATGCCTAGGGAGAGTGGTCCCCAGGTAGGGAAGAGCCCAGGGAGGTGAGAGTCCAGGGAGGGAAGAATCAAGGGCAGAGAGAACCCAGGAAGGGTAGTGCCCAGGGACAGCAATGCCCAGGGAGGAATGATCCCAGAGAGGGCAGAGTCCAGAGAGGGCGGAACCCAGGGTGGGCGGAGCCCAAGACGGGGCCGCACGCTGGTAGGGCAGCATTGCCCAGGAGAGCATAGATTGTGCTTGTTTTATCTTTTTATGCCCTCGTTTTGATCTTTCCTTTGAGTGTGACTTTAACCTTGACACTGAGGAAAGCACCAGGACAGTAGTCCATACAGTAGAGAGAATATGGGCTTGGTGTCACAGACTGGAGCTCAAATTCTGGCTGGCTTGTGGCTCTAGCAAAGTGTGAGGGCTCCAAGTGCTTCTGTCTCCTATGTGTTTGCAAAAGGTAGGATAAAGACTCCTGCTCATCTGCTGGTTATTTAGAGGCACTGGAGGCAGTGCTGGGCCAGGGCTGGTGCTCAGAGGTGCTCCTGGCAGCCTCTCTGCATCCCCATTGTCTCACTGCCTCTGTCTCTCCATGTGTCTCGCTGCTGCTTTCTACATGGCATTCCCCAGCCTCTCTCCACTTGCTGTGGTACAGAGGTCAGGTCACAATGAGGGGCAGAGGACAGCCTGGCCATCCTGCCAACTCAGTGCATGGCTGGGGACAGGCCCCTGGATTTGCTGGACTTCCACTTCTTCATCCATGTGACATTGATAAGATCACCATCCTGATGGAGTGCAAGGGAAATACTTCAGGAAACATTATAATTGCAGCCTGAACATGGCAGTCATCAGGCCGAGGAAATGTGATCAAAAGAATCACCCAGTGACACGGAGGCCAGGGAACATGCTTTGGGTGTTTCCTTGCACATCCTGTCACTGCACATCTCTTCCAATCATGCTGGCCCTCCACGAGTGACCAAGGTGAGAAGCACACGGCCTTTTCCCCAGGGGACTCAAGACAAGATGTCAGCAGTTCTCAGAGCCAGGCCAATGATGACCTTGTAGGAGGAACATTGTGGCCCTCCTCAAAGCCAGAGAGGTCCATCAGGAGCATTAGGAGGGGGTTGGGGTGGTGGCACTATAGATGAGCCACCCAGAAGATTGCCTGGAGCTATGGGGCTGGGAGTGGGGCCAGCAGGGCAGCCCCCTTGGTGGGGAGAGAACAAGAAGGTGGTGTTAGGCTGTAGAGGAGGGGAGGACTTAAGGATTGTCTTTTAGGGCAATTCAGGGCCCCCTTCTCCTGACATGTGGGGAGGTAGAGGAAGGCAGGGAAGTAAGTGTCATCTTTGACTTGCAAACCCCTACACACAGACATCCCACCCCCTCACACACAGAAGCCCATACATGAGCACTCCACTCACCCCATTGTGCACACACCACATCACTCACCCCAGAGTGTACACACATCACTCACCCCAGTGTGCACACACCACATCACTCACCCTAGAGTGCACACACATCACTCACCCCAGTGTGCACACGACATCACTCACCCCANACTTGCAAACCCCTACACACAGACATCCCACCCCCTCACACACAGAAGCCCATACATGAGCACTCCACTCACCCCATTGTGCACACACCACATCACTCACCCCAGAGTGTACACACATCACTCACCCCAGTGTGCACACACCACATCACTCACCCCATTGTGCACACACCACATCACTCACCCCAGTGTGCACACACATCACTCACCCCAGTGTGCACACACATCACTCACCCTAGAGTGCACACACATCACTCACCCCAGTGTGCACATGCATCACTCACCCTAGAGTGCACACACATCACTCACCCCAGAGTGCACACGCATCACTCACCCCAGTGTGCACACACCACATCACTCACCCCAGTGTGCACACATCACTCACCCCAGTGTGCACATACCACATCACTCACCCCAGTGTGCACACACATCACTCACCCCAGTGTGCACACACATCACTCACCCTAGAGTGCACACACATCACTCACCCCAGTGTGCACATGCATCACTCACCCTAGAGTGCACACACATCTCTCACCCCAGTGTGCACACATCACTCACCCCAGTGTGCACATACCACATCACTCACCCCAGTGTGCACACACATCACTCACCCCAGTGTGCACGCACCACATCACTCACCCCGGTGTGCACGCACCACATCACTCCACCCCAGTGTGCACGCACCACATCACTCACCCCCGTGTGCACGCACCACATCACTCACCCAGTTTGCAGACACCACCCACCTGCATCCACCCAGCCCTGAGGCGGCTGCCTGTCCCCTCCCCTCTGCCTCCTTAGGAAAAGGAGGCCCATCGCAGTGGGGTCAGAGGGTGGGGTAGGCAGGGTGTGAGTCTACAGGGTCCTCAAGATCAGGTCTCACATTCAGGAGGGGCTGCAAATTAGACATTTGACTTTATTTCCAAGTGAAACTTTCAAGCAGGCACAGAAGCACAGCACCAGGACTGAAAGAAGATGCTCAACACCCAACATGGAATAGCATTGTAACACCACACTGTCCGGCATGTAGCAGGAATTCATATTTTCTCTAACACCACTAATTAAACAAGAATGTTGTGTTGTATATTTGTGTTAAAGTTGTTCATTGGTTCCATGTAAACATTTAACATAACGCTTTTCCCACCTCCCACTTTTTTTTTTTTTTTAAATAAATGGGAGCTTCAACCATGGGGAGAGGCACTGGCCTCTCTAGGCCTCCCCTAGGCCCTGCTCTGGCTGGAGGTCAGAAGGCCATAGGTGCACTCTTCATCACTTTCAGACTCTTCCTCATACTGCCCCATTCCATGTGTGTCCAGGAGAGTCAGAGGAGAGGGTGAAACACAGAGCAAATGGAAGCCTTATCATCCCTTGGGTTTGGGGAGGCTGAATCTGGTCCCACAATCCAAGCCCAGGCGGGGCGCTGGGATGCACGTGACTCAAGAGAGCCGGCAAATGCAGGCAGAGCCAGTGATCGCCGATAAGGACTGCAGCTCTTCCGAGGCTGGGGAGGCCTCGCCCAGGAAGTCTGGAGTCTTGTCACTTGAGGACATGTCACCAAGGATTAAAAATAGGTATGTTTCAAAGACCAAAGCAAGAGCACATTTAATTCCAACAAATTCAAATCCAGGCCCGTCTCCCCTGAGTTGTCGCTGGGGGGCACCCTGGGCACCGCATCCTGGTGGTCTGGCTATGCTGAGTAACTGCAGAAGTGCTGGCCACAGGCTACCCCCTTCCTCAGGAGAAAGTGTGCCCGGCCCTCTCAAACGGTCACATGGTTTCAGTCCATGGACAGTGAGTGGCCCTGTGTGCACCATTGACCGTGGGAGCACTGCACCAGGGGGTCACAATAGCTCTGGCCACAGTGTATCATGCAGCCCACAGGGCTGCTGTCCTGACCTCTCTCTCTGTCCTGCAGTTGGCCTGGGGTTAGTTTTTCAGTGCCTCAGGGGTGATATTAAAAAGCATTTGGCCGCTAAGTGAGCACTGGCAACAGTGGCCAGATCATGCCCTGTATGTGACAAGCAGCCCAGTCACACTTGTGACTGATGGGCCTCAGCCTGACCCGGCCTCAACACTCTTGGGCTCCCAATGTCTCATTGCTCTTTAGCTGGAGAGGACCTGCTTAACTGCAGCGGGGCACTTGGAAAGATCCTGGGCTTTGGTATCCCACAACTCTGGGTTGGAATCATGCCATTGACCAATGCTACTTGATCTGCCTGTGTTTCTGTCTCTCTGTCTCTAAATTGGAAGCCATGCCCCTCTAACTGGATTGTAGGAAATAACATGCAATGATGGGTGTGGCGCGCAGCCTGCTCCTTCCCTCTACTCCCCAAAGGTTTTGGAATAAGCCGGCCTCCTCCATCTCTCTAACTCTCCATCAATCTCTGCAGTCACCTTCCCGCCTGTGCTCCTCTGGCTCACTGCTGTTGTTTTCTGTTGACTCTGGATTACTTTTCCCCTTGTCTTCTTTTCATCACCTCCTTGCACCCCAACAACCCTCCCAGGCTTTCCCATTGTGCTCAAATCCCCACTTCCTTAGCCTTCCCTGGCAGTTGAGCTCAGTGGTGTATGCTTTGGTTGGGGGGTGGGGAGGGAGAGCAGGCTCCCTTTCCTCCTCCAGGCTGGCATGCAGATAGAATCAGTCCTTGTTGTGCCCACGGGGATGCAGGACCTCTCATGTGGAGCCCCTTTGGCCTGCCTCCCCAGCCCCACAGGCAGGTACTACCTGCACCCACACTCTGCCACGCTCATGCCCTCGTAGTGGTACTTGAGGGTGGGCACTCCCATGTCATCCTTGTAGAGGATGGAGATGGGGCTCAGTTTGGTGGGCACACAGCAGGCTTTGCCCACCTTTGTGGGGAACTTGAGATGCACCAGGGTCTGCACGATAGCATGTTTCGTAGGCGTCACATCATCAGCCAAGGGGAAGAAGCAGCCACCCTTACACTCGTAGGCTTCGTACTCCTTGGGCGCAATGATCCAGCTGTCCCAGCCAATGTCCTCGAAGTTTACCCGCAGGGAGGTCTTCTGACAGTGGCTGCCAGCCCCGGTGCTCCTTTTCCGCCTGGCTAAAGTCGACCCCGCAGCCACGTGGCCATCTGTGTCCTCCTCGTGGCTGCTCTCACCTGCCTCTGTGGAGCCCTCCTTGGACAGCTTCTTGAGCACGCTCTCTTGCTCATGGCTGATCATCTCCCTCAGCTCCAGCCTGGTCTCCTTGGTCCCACTGCTGTGGTCATTGGAGAAGACGACAAAGAAGGGCTGGTTTCTGGAACCTGAGGGGACACTGATGTCCAGCTTGTCACAGCCCTTCCTGTGGCTCTCCACAGTCACTTCCAGCTTATTTTTGCTCTTGGTGGAGTCAGACCGGACCCAGCGCTTCACGGCGCTGGACACTTCCAAGGTCTCCCAGCCCTCATCCCGAATGTCCTGGGACACCAGGAAGGTCTTGGTCTCCGCAGCACTATCCCAGGCATCTGTTCCATCCAGAACATCGTAAATGGCCATGCTTCCTTTCAGGTCATGAGAGTGGTCCATGTGATTTTGACAGGAGACATAGAGTCGGAGCTCAGCTCTGGTGATCTGCTCGTGCCTGGGAATGGAGATGTTGAAGAGCAAGATGTGCTTCTGGAAGGGGAAGTCCTCCGTGGCAGTTATGGAGATGGCATCTGAAATGCAAACACACCTGATGGGCATCTGCCGAAGGGTCTGTTTCCATGACACTGAAGCTGAGTCTCAGGGTTTAGACAGAAGAGCATCTGGGATAACAGTTTTGGTCTGTATTATCTCTATTTGGTTTCACCCAAGCCCTTAAGGTATAAGAGTATTTTCAAAGGTACACTTAAGATCTTCCAAAGAAAAGCAAAGGCAGGAGATGCCTCCAATTGGGATTGACAGTTCCTACTGTTTATTGAGCATCTACTGTGTGCCAGGCATTACACTGGGAGCTTTGCAGTGTAAATTTCACCTTAATCCTCGCACTCACCCTGGGAGGATCTAATTATTATTCCACGTTTGCAGATGTGGAGACTGGGATTCAAGGCAGTTAATTGCCAAAATGCACACAGCTAGTTAAGTATCCTGGGACTTACTAGCACACAGCTAGTGAATACATAAAGAAAACAGCAAAACTCACTGTCAGATCCTGAGTGAAGATCCTGAGTACATGAATTTAAAGGTGAGATCCTGGGTGGAGACAGTGAAATCCCAATATTAAGACAATATCAAAAATCTCAGCCTCTAAACAGTGTATGCATTGTTTGAAATTGTAATTTCTGAACAAAGCGAAAGTGGATAATTGGTTTTAGTGTTTCAGGAAAAAAATCTATTAGCTTCAATTGCTTTGTCATGTCAAGCAAAAATGGGGCTTGCCTTTTAGCCACATAGTTATCTCAATATCCCATTTATCCTGGGCTGACACTTTGTCATTAGCACACTCCTGCTATACCACGGCTGGTTCACAGACAGGGAAAAGAGGTTGCATTTTCTGGGCACTTGCTATGCGCCCACATGTGTGGAGACCCGGTGCTATAGGGAAACCTAGCTGGCAGGTTTTGAAGTGCCAGTCCTGCCTCTGCAGACCGGTTAGGTCTGGCCTGGATGTGGTATGGAGCCAGGCCCCTAAGCCATTTGCAAGTCTCAGACCCAGGAGGGGAGAGGCCCTGTGCTCCTGGACATTCAGAGGGAGACGGCAGCAGCCGGAAAAGCCAGCTGTGCAGACGGACAGGCCTGGGTCAGAATCCAGCGGTTTAACACTTCCTAGGTGACATGGGTGGGTACCCTTGTGGCTGCAAGCTTTGACTGAACAGTTTCGCTGTTCAGAAACTTATTTCCCCTGCATCATGTGAGCTTGACTGAGTTAGGACGTAGGTCCTAGGTCCGTGTTTGTTATCTTCTAGTCCTTCTTAATCAGATACATTTCTATTTAAAAACAATTAGGTTCTCTTTCAACACTTCTCTGTCAAAGAATTTTATCTGATTTTTAAAACCTTTTCACAAGAAAGGAATAGCTGTGCTTTCAAAGTTTAAAAATATACCAGTTAGTTGGAGGTGAAATAGGTTGTCTGTTCTGTTTTGAAGTAGGAAGGGGACAGGAAGGGAAGGGGGAAAGGAAGAGAAGTGAATCAGAGGGGAGAGACCGAAAGAAGAGGAGAGTACAGAGAAGGGGTGGAAAAAAGGGAGTTGGCATCCCTGTGCACCTGTGTGTGAAATGTGGCACACAGCCTGGGGAAGGTAAATCCTTCAGAGCAGAAGCGCCGAGTAGAACTCTCAGTGACCATGGAAATGTTCTGCAGTCTGCACTGCCTGATAGGGAATTCATTAGCCACACATTTGAAAGGAAGCTGGTGAGGCTAAAGAACTAAGTTTTACTTTTATTTCATTGTAACTAATTTAAATGGAAGCTTGAAGAGCCTCCTATGACCAGCGGCCTCTACCCTGGGGAAAGCAGCTGTGGACCTGTGAGTCCCACCCCAGTGCGCCCGGTGCAAGCAGAGACCCTACCTTCCATGCTGAAGCTCCGCACGATGTTGGACGCTGGCGTAGTCGACTTATCAGACGTGTACCTGTTGTATAGGTCGATCATGTACTGCGGTGGCTCCACCCTGGTTTTGTCCTGCGAAGGGACCCCGCTCAGGTTAAGGCTGCGCAAGAAATCCACCTTCATGTTCTCCAGAAACATCTTCAGGTTGAAAGTGTGCTCCGGCAGCTCACCTCCAGGCACCCCCAGTGGGTTGTGGGCGTTTCCCCCAGCAGACCCTCGCCCCCAGCTCTGCAGTGGCTTCCCCTGCAGGGAGCCGGCCAGCAGGGACAGCAGGGGCAGGGCCACCCATAGTGCCCCAGGACACATCTTGGGCCCACGCAATCACCCAGAGAGGAGACTGCAGGTGGCCGTGCTGTGTTAGCGGGCACGGGGAGGAGCCGGGAAGGAGCGGGCCAGCATCTCCCTGCTGTTTGCTCTGAAGGAACCGTCCTGGCCAGCACCCACTTTCGCCCGCTGCCGGGCTGGATTGTCCTGCACTTGTGCTTATCTGGTCCTCGATGCCGTGCTCCGACGTCTTATCTGAGGGAGCCTTCCGTTAATGAAGGCTCTATAAACATCTGACAAACACACAAGGCATGTGGGAAGGACACGGCCTACTGTAAGGAATCTGTGCTTCTCCAGGGGGTTATTGCCCCCTAATTAGGATCCTTTCTCATTTCCTTGCCAGGGCTCTTCAGAAGAATCTCCAGGCAGGATGACATATGCTTCATCTCCTGGGCCACAGTAGTGAAGAATCCAGGAAACAAGACCAAGAAGTCCTCCAAATATAGAAAGGACAGCGCAAGAGCACAGTGAACTGTGGGGGCTGGGGAGATGGGGGTAGTGTGGGGACCACATCAAGGCTCAGAAGAGGCCTGCTCATTGCAGAGTCGGAACCTGCCAGCAAAGCTCCCTGCTCTGTTGGTGGGATGCATTGCTGAGCAGTAGAGATCATGAGTGAATATGGCTCTCGTGCAACTTAGTGTGGTGATGAGTCAGACTAGACAGAGGCTGAGATCTCAGCTCCCTTACCGATTCCCTGCAAATGTCACCTGGAACAAGTCACTGCGCTCTTGGAGCCTCCCATTCAGAAGGTAGTTGTAGGGGTTAAGAGGATGCTGTGCCCCAGGCTGGCTTGGTGGCAGCATTCTGGATGCCTCTTCTCCAGCCCACACGTGATTGAGTTGGAGCCCTGGGTTCCCCCAGCCTGCTCTGTCAGAGCTCCACAACACACTGCAGCCTGCGGGGAGCTCCCCACATCCCTGCATCCCAGCTCTGTCACTGGCCTGTTGTGGAGTGGTCTTAGTTCACATTGACCTGGCAGCCATCTGGCCCACACTCATCAGCAGGGAGAACCACGCAATCTGGTAGACAGGGGAGTAGGTGGGTTGTTCTGAGACTGGTACATGCCAAGAAGATGATCCCCTGGCCTTTGGAGGCTGACAAGCTGTGGCCCAGGAAAGGGCCCTAGGGACTGTGTTAAAAGCAGTGTGTCCACACTTAGACTCTGTCCATTTCCATCATGTGTGGCTTTGAGTACAGCAAAGAAGGAGCATGGTTAGAAATACTCCAGGGTATGCTGTGCCTGGTGGTTTACTCTAGGGAAGATGCTCCACGCTGGTGAGGCTGTCGGGGAGAGGTTGCAGAGAGCTGAGCAGGTTCAGGGGGGTGCAGGAGGGGCCACAGCATGCTGTGGTCAGATTGCAGAGGGGGATGGGTGAAATTAGGAGCCCCTGAATGGCTGGGCCTGGATAGAACTTGCTATCTCCGTCCTTCGATGACATGGACCAGGGGAAGATGGGAAGCGTGCTGCTTCAGAAATGCTGCTTGGGAAGAGGACTGGAAGTGTGCTGGGCTTTGATCCAGCTCAGTGCAAGAATTCCATGGGGCAGAGAAAAGATGAATAAATGGGTGCCATGCCCAAGAAATGGAGCTGCAAATGCAGAGTGGGGTGTGGTCCGGAAGGAGTAAGGACACGGCAGACGCCTGCATTGTGGTCTGACCAGGAGCTTTTCACACACGAGAGGCTGAGCAGAGGGATAGCCTAGGGGCCTGGATGTGCTCCGGTAGGAGCAAGGGGCTGCTACCTGATGTTATTTTTCAAATGTGACATTTTTTCCCGATTATAACAGTAGTCTATAGTGCAGAAAACTTGGGAAATGGAAAACATTATTAAAGAGAAAATAAATAACCTACAGTTTAATTTTTTTTTTTTTTTTTTTT